>NC_080785.1:70173688-70476718 GCF_028018385.1 Neofelis nebulosa | reverse complement strand
TATTAGACAACCAGAAGGATGGCCTGGGGTTTGAACTGTTTTGAGTCAAACCAGGCTCAGGCTCTGCCACAGATGGGAGAAAACAGAAAAGAGACATCAGGCTGGCTCAGGGTCTCTCACCAGTTGGACTTTCCCCTAATGAGATGACATTTCTGAGCCACCAAAGGGGAGCTCTTAGCTAGGGAGGCCATCCTGATGGACCCTTAGTGCCATCCGATAGCTCTTTTATTTTTGCTCCAAGTCAAGCAGAAATCTGGAGAAAGGGCTCTTCCTAGAAGCAGACAGGCAGCAGAATTCCCATCCAGCCCAGTCCCTTAGTCCCACCCCCAGAGGACTTTCTGGTCAAACTGTGATAGAGCTGCCTGATGGGCTTCTCAGAAACCTCCAAACTTAGATATTGCCATAGCTAACATTTTTTGCTACTTATTGACTCTTTTACTTTTTTTTAGAGTTGTTTCAGGCTTACAAAAAAATGGAGAGAGAGGTTCAGATTTCCCTTATACCCTCGCCACCCCCCCACCCCGCCACATGCATAGCCTCCCCATTATCAACTCCCCCTACCAGAGTGCTACATTTATAATTGATGAATCCACACTGACACATAATCATCCAAAGCCCATAGTTTACCTTAGGGTTCATTCTTGGTACATTCTGTATGTTTGGAAAAATGTATAATGACACAGATCCATCATGAAAGTATCACACGGAGTATTTTCACTGCCTTAAAAATCCTCTGTGCTCTGCCTATTCATTTCCCCCCTTCTCCTCCACCCCTAGCAACAATTGATCTTTTTACTGTCTCCACAGTTTTGGTCTTTTCCAGAATGTTCTATTCTGGATTCTATGTTGGAATCACATAGTATGTAGCCTTTCCAGATTGGCTTCTTTCACTTAGTAATATACACTTAAGGTTCTTCCAAGTTTTTTCATGGCTCAGTAACTAATTTCTATTTAGATTCAATAATATTCCTTTGTCTGGATGTACCACAGTTTATTTATCCCTTCACCTACTGAAGGACATCTTGGTTTCTTCCAAGTGTTGGCAGCTATGAATAAAGCTGCTATAAGCATCTTTGTGCAGGTTTTTGTTGACAATATGTTTTCAACTTCTTTGGGTAAATACGAAGGAGTGCAATTGCTGGATCTACAGTAAGTTCAGTTTTGTAAGAAATCTCCAAACTATGTTCTGAAGTGGCTGTACCATTTGGCATTACTACCAGCAATAAATAAGAATTCCTCTTGCTCCACAGCATTTGATATTGTCAGTGTTCCAGATTTCAGCCATTCTAATAGATGGGTAGTGGAATCTCATTGTTAGTCTCTTTTGTTTTTAAAGCCACTCTTTTGTATGACTCCTTCATGATTCTGACATGATAATTTCACATGTTAACCATTCAATAAAATCTTTTCTACTAACATAAGTAATAATACATAAACTCTATCAAATGCCCCAAGTGTTTTATATTCATCCTGTTCCTGAGGTTCTGTATAAAGATGGGGGTTGGAATGAAGCCAAATAAACAGAAGTTGAAGTTTTTTAAAGGTTGGTTCCCTTACCAAATTATCATGGAAAACATTTCTTAGGAAACATCCTAGATATTTACATATGTAGGCGTGTTACTGCTATTCCCTAAAGTCCATCAATTCCTTCATACTCTGATTCCTATAGTTACTGCTCCTTCAATGACTGTTCCTATCTACGTTAATAGCAACTCAGTATATCAAATAACTGCCTTATGTTTACTGCCCTCTCAAGACCTTCTAGTCAAGCATTTATTCATTCAGTAAGTATTTTAAAGCCTCTCCCATATATCAGACACAATGCTAGGGGCAGGTATAATAGTTTGATGTAGGCCCTGTCCTCAGCATTTATAGATGTCTTATTTCAGGCAACATTTACCCATGATCCCCAGAATGCAATTAGCTGACAGCACAAGGCCATAAAGGAAGAGCTCCTTAAGTGGCAAAGCCAGACCATACATGACAAACATAACAGGTCATACATAATACCTGATACAGTCTCTAAGCCTTGGAGTCAACACAGTGGAAGGAGAGGGATAAAGCATATGCACAAATTAAGACAATTTACAATATCAGAATTGAATTATGGCCAGTTTCTTTTGCTTTGTTTTCTACCTTAGCTTTAATATGGCTATTTTTTCATAATTAAAAGGCACAATATATGTTGATATATAGAAAATGTTTATGATATGATCTTGACTAAAATATGTGTTTGGTACAATTTTAAGTTTGTAAATATATGGAAATGAATGAAAAGCAATGTAGATAATGTAAAGCTTATGAAAACAAAAATAATTTAGTTCACTTCAATCTTGTTGAAAGTCATCTATTAAAATAGAAATTGCCATTGATGAATGAAGGAGGGAGGGAGGAAGGAAAGAAAACTTACAATATGGGCATACATTTTGGGGTATGCCAAAAAAACCTCCCAGAGAACATTCCAAACAATAACAAAAACGAACTGACTAACCAAAATCTGAAAGCGAACTAACTAACCATTAGATTTTCATTAAACTATAAGTAAACTATAAAGATGCAACCAATGGGGCACCTGGATGGCTCAGTCAGTTAAGTGTCTGACTCCTAATTTCAGCTCAGGTCATGATCTCACAGTTCATGAGTTTGAACACCACGTTGGGCTCTACACTGACAGTGTGTAGCCTGCTTCAGATTCTCTCTCTCCCCCTCCCCTGCTCAAGCTCTCTCAAAATAAATAAACTAAAAATAAACAAATAAATATGCAAGTATTAAAAAAATAATAACCTTATTTCCACAGCCTCAATATAAATCATGATAAATCTTGGTTACTTGACATGTCACACAGGAGCAACCTCACAGAAGTTGAACTTAATGACTGAGCCTTACATCATTCTGTATTTATAAGTAGGAGATGTGCAAAGACCCATCACACATAAAAAGTCTGCCTTAAGAAAACTACATTGTGAGACCACATCTTCACATAAAACCCTGAGAAGAGAAAGATCACAGAAGTAGGGCTTAAATCCACTTCAGGATATCTGACTCATAAGCTGATTATCAGAGCTATGTGTTCACTCCATGAGGAACTTTTCTCCTTGGTCTGATATGATTTGGTCTAAAACCTCAAGGGATTTCAAACTCAGTCATAAAGAATATGCCTTTGGGTATACTTTATGACAAAAGTACATACACTATTATTCAAAGGATCCATACAGAATTCAAGCTAAAACCAAAATAAAAGTACAAGAAGTGTTTGAATGCATTTAAAGATGGTTGAAACAAATGATTTTGTTTAGCAAAGTTATTAATATTTGAGTGGGGTCATGACTCAAGGCTGATCTAGAGCCTGACACACGAAGCTGATGCTTGCCAATCAAATTCCCCCTCTAATAATTAAATGAAAAACAAAACGAAACAAAATTGAGCTACTTGCACTAATTAGCTGGGGCTGAGGATGAAAAGAAGCTGAAAGTCATTTGTTAGGGAGAGAGGCAAGATGGCCAGCAAGGACATGAAGAGAATTCTTGAAGTCAACACCATCAGGAACAAAATAAAACATAATAAACAAAATAAACAGCTATGCAGAAAAGGGAAAAAAGGGGGAGGGGCGCCTAGGTGACTTGGTTGGTTGGGTGTCCAACTCTTGGTTTTGGCTCAAGTCATGATCCCAGGATCGTGGGATCGAGTCCTGTGTCGGGCTTTGCGCTGAGCCTGGAGCCTGCCTGGGATTCTCTCTCTCCCTCCCTCCACTCCTCACCACTCTCCTCGACTCACGCGCTCTGTCTCTAAAAATAAAAAAGGTTATGTGGAACATTGATGATGACAAATGCTGGCAAGGATGTGGAGCAACAGGAACTCTCATTTGTTGCTGGTGGAAATGCAAAATAGTACAGCCATATGGAAGACAGTTTGGAGAATTTCTTATACAACGAAACATACTTTTTCGTTTGTTTATAAAACTAAACATACTCTTAATGTAAGATCCTACAACTGTACTCCATATTTACTCAAAGGAGTTGAAAACTTACATTTTCAACAAAAACCTGCACCAGGATGTTTATAGCAGTTTTATTTATAACTGCTGAGACTTGGAAGAAACTAAGATGTTCTTCAGTAGGAGAATTAATAAACTGCTGGTACATCTGGCAAAGGAATATTACTGAGTATAAACAGAAATGAGCCATCAAGCCATGAAAGACATGGATAAACCTCAAATGCATATCACTAGTAAAGAAGATAATCTGGAAAGGCTACAAATTACATGATTCCAACTACAGGACATTCTGGAAAAGGGAAAACTATGAAGACAGTAAAAAAGATCAATGGTTGCTAGGGGTGGAAGCAAAGGGGAGAGATAGGCAGAGCACAGAGGATTTCAGGGCAGGAAAAATACTCTGTGTGGTTATTAACATGATACATGTATTTCATTATATATTTGTCCAAGCCCATTGAACATATAACACCACAAATGAACCCTAAGGTAAAGTATGGATTTTGAATGGTAATGATGTGTCAATGTAGGTTCATCAATTGTAACAAACATACCACTCTGGTGAGGGATGTTGATAGTGGTGACTTTATGCATGTGTAGGGGTAGGAGGTATTTGGGAAATCTCTACATTTTTCTCCCAATTCTGTGAACATAAAACTGCTTTGAAAAAAACAGTCTTTAAAGAAATGTGCAGAGAGATGCAAAGTCACTGTGAGAAAAACCAAGATGGCCAACAGGAGAAAATGCAGGAAGCAGCCAGTTCCCAGGGCTGCCTCAATTCTCAAGAGCCTTTAATGTCATGTACACCCTCAAGGTAAACCTTCACTCAGCTATTGCTACTTTAGTGAGTTTCTGCCCCTGCAATCAAGAGCAATCTGGAGCAGGAATGGGTTCTAGAATCAGCAACAGATCCTCAGAGAAGGCGTGGGATTAACTATAAAATCGTCATCAAGTAGGGGACAATGAGGATGTTCTCGTCCTACAATACTGCCTATTGAACCCTCCAAAGATAGTTTAAAGATTCTTTACCGTTACTCTCATTGAAAGATAGAATCTGATTTCTCTCTTCTTGAACCTTGGTGTAAGTGGTTTGTTTGACAAAGAGAAGAGAGCAGAGGTGACATTCAAAATCAGATGGTCCTAAGAAGTCTTGCAGCTTCTGCCCAGGATTCTTAGCATGCCTACTTTGGGGAAGCATTTGCTTAGAATCAAGCCGTCAAGGTTTGAAAAGCCAAAGCAACCCAGAGAAGCCACACTAGGTGCTCTGGACAACAGCCTCGCTGGCATCATTACCAGCCACAAGTGGGAGTCATCTTGGACATCCATCCCAGTCAAACCTTCAGATGACTGCAGCCCCAGCTGCTATCTGCCTATAATCACATGGAGATCACAAATGAGAAGCACCCAGCTGAACCCAGTCAACCCACACAAATGTGCGACAATAAAATAAGTTTCAGGGGGGCGCCTAGGTGGCTCAGTTGGTTAAGCAGCCGACTTCGGCTCAGGTCATGATCTCGCGGTCTGTGAGTTCGAACCCCACGTCTGGCTCTGTGCTGACAGCTCAGAGCCTGGAGCCTGTTTCAGATTCTGTGTCTCCCTCTCTCCGACCCTCCCCTGTTCATGCTCTGTCTCTCCCTGTCTCAAAAATAAATAAAACGTTAAAAAATAATAATAATAAATAAATAAATAAATAAATAAATAAATAAAGTTTCAGGATGACCTGTTATATAGCAATAGATAACCAGAACGCCTGTCCTCCTCAAGAACACTAATATGATTCCCACTAGGAAGGAGGCAAGAAGTGAGGGCAGTAAGGCAGACAGGGAGCATGTGTGCTGGCAGTGGGGAGGGTTATCATTTTAAACCTACTTAGTGTTCGGCAGCAGTTTAAATGGTGAGACTGAAGAAAGGACTTTAGGGAAGAAACTCCAAGTTACAAAAAATTGGTTAAATAAATACACTGTTCCAATCATAGCTGTATAAAATCATGTAAATCCACACATCTGTAACAGGCATACTCACTGTATGCCACATGACAACATTTGAATAGAATATTCCCATTTACAATATATTCTTTTCTTGCGAGCAAAGCATAGGAGTTGCACTAGTGGGAAAAATGCAACAGCCATCAACCTAAGAATCATGAGTTGCTCCTGTAGCACGGAGTCAGAATGAAGCCTCCAAAAGCAAATATTTATGCTGCTCAAGTTTACACTTATAAAAAGTATAAAGACATGCATGGAAATGAAAATCACCAATTTCAGGATAGGGTTATCTCTTGGGAGACGGAAGAGGGAAAACCTATTGTGTCAGATACGGGAGGGCCTCCAGCTGCATGTGTTACATTTGACATCTTATGTTAAGTGGTAGGCACATCGGTGTGCCTTGTATCGGTTTTTTTTTTTTTTTAATTTTTTTTTAATGTTTATTTATTTTTGAGAGAGAGAGAGAGAGAGACAGAGCATGAGCGGGGGAGGAGCAGAGAGAGAGGGAGACACAGATTCCGAAACAGGCTCCAGGCTCCGAGCTGTCAGCACAGAGCGCGACGCGGGGCTCGAACTCACAAACTGTGAGCTCATGACCTGAGCCGAAGCCAGACGCTCAACTGACTGAGCCACCCAGGCGCCCCTCTTTTTGTTTTTTAAACAGTGAGGATTAACTGAGGCTGAATGTCATGTAAAAAAGATGAATGATAAAAACTTGCCTCAAAAAATGGTCTCTGATACACTGCTATACAGGCATAAAAATAAGCATACAGTAATCACCGGTAACAATGGGAATACAGGCAACAACGTCAGGGTCATATTGCAGGAGACTGCAATTAAGATTGCTCTTCATGCCATGTTTTCATCAGTGGTCATAATCTCACCAATCCCTTTCAAAACCAGTGATGTGAGCACATCAATTCTTTCTGTCACTTGAAATGAATATAAACTTCCATAAGCATTGGATATATTACACACACACACATACATACCAATCAGCATCTGTGTGTTTATGTGTATGGATCTCAACAGGAAGAGACTACTGTGGACCCATCGTCAAAGCACCATTGTTCAAAAAGCATGTTTACTTGTCTCCTTAAAAATTGTTACAGAATGCTATTATTTTCTATTGGTATGCAAGTAAGTTTTACTGACTATGAGCTTTAAAAGAGAGAGGTTCATCCTTTGACATTTTTTTTTCCTGGTGAATATTATTTCATTTCTTTTTATTTCAATGGAGATTTATTTTCCTGCCAAATAAGTTAATCATCACTTTTATATTGTCCTTGAAAACAGTAATGGCACCACTTGCATTTCCTTATCTGAAGACTTGTTAAGATCGAAGGATCAAGAATTGAAGATCCCAGACCTCTCAGGATTTCAATCCTCTTATTTCACTGGATGCAGAGAAGACAGTCAACACACAATTATTATGTTAAGGACGGATGCTTCCAGACAGATGGCATTACCTGTGTTATTTCTAAGCAGCAACACAGTAATAACAACAACGTGGTGAGAGATAGTATGTTTCCAAAGTCACTGGGAATCTACTTGGAAATGGGTAGTGACAGACCCCTTTCCCTTTGCCAAATTTACTGTGAGCCCCACCATCACTGACAGTGACCCCCAATCATGTCCCCCTACAGGGGCTGAGCTCCTGACCCGAGAAGGAGAAAGATGGAAAGAAACAGAAGGTATATACTTGTGCAGGGATGCCTGAGGATCTGGGTCTCTGTCAAAACTCCTACAACTACCAGCCTGTAGAAAACCAAGGTATGGAGAAAACAGAAACCACAAAGAACTTTTCAGACTCAGAGTTTGCAAACCCCAGGCTCAGCATTTCGTTTAGTCTTGAACTGTGCTGAACATACCACTACTGTTAAGTGTGAATCTACAGAAATGCTCAGAAAACTGAAATCAAATTTTAACTGAAATCTAATCTCAGTGCAAACAATGGCATTAAAAATTGAGTCAGATTTAACCCTTTTATCCACATCAGTGACACCGGAGATTTATCTCTTCAGAGATTCTACTATTTCAAAAATAAATTAATAAAGGGTATTAATTTTATTCCCTTTTTCTTCCAAAAACTTCCTCCAAATTTACTATCATTGTGGTTGTTTTTCTGAAACAATATAATAAAACAGACTATTAGCTTTGCTAAGTGCTATGAAGGTAACGAGACAAAGGCCTCCTGACGGATTTTCCCTGTTTTTGCAGAAAACAGACAATAAAACAGAAAAGGCTTTCTTCAAAGAAATGAGCAGCTTCAGTTACAAGTGAAAAGTCAGCCATGTGTACTAACTCTCAGTAATAACGAAGCAAGGGGAGCTCCCCGGGGAATCAGAAGTCACTGCCTGGCATGCTCGGGTGAACTAAGAAGGGGGACTGGCCACGTGACCCAAGCTTTCAAAGCCCTTTGTATTCCCAGGCGGAGAGACGAGGCTTTGGAGCTCACAGGACTCTCTAAGGTGTGTGTCTGGCTCCAAGGATGGGAAAATGCTGTCGCAGCTGGCAAGGGAAGGTGCAGCTGCTTTAAAAACACACTGAAGATGGGATCATCCGTCCCACTGTTCAGAGATCTGAAGGGTCTGGATTGTTTGCTACCTACAGGATTGCTCACTCGAAAAATAAACTCTCTCATCTTAAAGCAGCGTTGGTGGCGGGAGCAACACGGGAGACTTGAAACATCGAGGACCCTGCTGTCTACCAGCCTTTGAGATGAAGGACGGCAGACCTCCTTTCACAGATAGTTTAAGTAGCTGCAAAGCCCAAGTGGCTCCAGTTTTAAGCCCGTGTTTAGATCAGGTTTGAAGAAGGGCTACGCCTCTTTACAATGACGAGGCATCCACTTCTGATGCCAATCTGTGCTTTGGGTTTAAAACGGGCGACCACAGACAAGAGAACAAGACCACCTACGGCAGACAGGACGCGCCACAACCCATCTCCCAGGCACCCAGGCCCGGGTGCAGGCAAAATGTTTTCATTAAAAAGAAAATAAACCTCCAGATTATTGCCAAAATCTCGAGGAGTTTCACATAATTAATTTCACATTTTAAATTCTTACAGAGATGTACAATCATGTCTTTTCAAGCAGGTTTAAAACCTGACTTTTTCAGAAAAGCAAACCCATGTGACTTACAGAAACACCCTGTTAGCTCAAGTCCCGTGCGCCAGCCTGGAGGCCAGGCCAGACAGACTGTGGCCATGCCACTTTGCAATGAGAAAATCTAGTTACTCAAATGAACACTATGGTTGTTTCAAATGAAGACTGCTTACCAGGAAGAGTAGCTGTTACACCTTCTAATAATATTCTTTTTGATTATTATTGTGTGCTCTTTTTATTTAGGACATTAAAGCCTCCCTTTTTCCATCCTGAATGCTCCTAAAGTTACAGGACAAGGGGATCCTACTTGGCCGTCTATGACAGGTCAGTGATCAAACAGAAAGAGAGTCAGGCACTAGCCAAATTCCACCTAATTCTTAAGAACTACCAGGACTAGGACTTCTTAGTTCCTGCTGCATTCAAGGAACCCCCATTCAATGTGAGGACAATAAGCCCTTTCCAAACAAAGGTTCAATATTCTCAGGTGTTTGCCCTTTAGATGCCATTGCCATCTAAACGCAATGATTTTCAAGAAAAGATTATTTTGTGAGTACCACTCCCTGCAGAGAACAAGCTAATTAAAAAAAGTAAGTGACCTCATCTTTCTCATAAGAAACATAGGTTTAGATGGAAAATATACTGATATTGTATTGCCCTAGTGATCAAAGTCTGTTTACTTAACCAACCTTATCTTTAAATAGTGCCAGTCTTTGTAGAAGAGTTTAATTTACTTAAAGTATTTGCATTCACATGAACAAACCTGTACATGAGATAAAACAAGACATCATGTTTTGCAGAGCTTAAGAACAAGATGCAGGTTGTTCATTCATATAAAGAAATCCTCATTCCAAGCAGTTTTGACAATGCGGAACAGTCAGCCAGTTTTTTTCCAGTGTCCTTTTTCCAGAAGCACAGAGAAGCTTGAGGAGTCGCTGGTATTGTAAGGTAAAGCAAAGCACAGAGCTATGGCTGCTGACTCCAAACGACAAATTTAAGTGCCTGACCCAGCAGAGGGTGCCATGAGGAAAGAACGTGCTACAAATTAACTTCAGAAAAAGGTTAGCAAAGATTTTTTTAAAGGCCAAACACTTCTGCCACAAATGACCTCTACTGCAGAACCAACCAAAAGCAATGATGGATTTAACAGGCATGACTTAACAGGCAATAAGATCAGGAACGTTTACCCTTCCATCTCAGGAATGGTTGTCCGTGCCCTAGAAGGCTCTGCCCTTGCACAGGATCTGTGGTTGAACAGAAGCCTTAGTCCATGTTAGGTTACCATGGTGGGGATATACATGTGCAATAATCTTTTCAAACACAGAGTTCTGTAAAAGGTACTTACACAGCCTCCAGCAAGGATTTCTGCTGCAAGTGGGACCGAACCATCTTTGTGCATAAATTTATCCCTCACAAAATCATTCACCTTAAAGAAAAATATTTATGGAAGATGATGAAAAACATAAAGAAAGGCATTAAACACACATAAATATACAACTGTAAGTATGTACTTTTTCTAAGTATACTGAAGTAATCATAAACTGAGTAAATTAAGAATTGTAAGAGTTTGAGAAGTACCCTCAACTACATATGTAGTTTGTCTTCTGTCTGTCTATCTATCTATGTATCTTCCAGATGTTTCAGGGAGAAAGAAACTGAAAGAGAGATGGCCAGGGGCACCTGGCTGGCTCAGTCGGTGGAGCACGTGACTCCTGATCTCAGGGTTGTGAGTTCCACCCCCACATTGGGGTGGAAATTACTCTTTAAGTAAGAGATTACTTAAAAATAAAATGTTAAGAAAAGAAAAGAAAAAAGGGAAGGGAAGGGAAGGGGAAGGGGAAGGGGAAGGGGAAGGGGAAGGGGAAGGGGAAGGGGAAGGGGAAGGAGAAGGAGAAGGAGAAGGAGAAGGAGAAGGAGAAGGAGAAGGAGAAGGAGAAGGAGAAGGAGAAGGAGAAGGAGAAGGAAAAGGAAAAGAGATGGCTTATAAGCCTAAAATGTAAATATGTCTGGCAACCACAAGAGCATAAGAGAGACATACTGACATGAGGAACAAAATAAAACCATATGATTTAGAAGTTAAAAACTATTTCACAGAGTTTGATTAAAAATCACCTTCAAGTCTTCTAACAAAATTTAATCTAAAACAAAACTCATTACTGAGACAAAGTTGAATAAGCAGAATTTTCAGCTTAATAGAAATTCAGTATCTAGGGATTCTCAACATCAGTAACATTAATTAATTAAGTATCATCTACTCAAATTGGTATGTACTACAAGCAATTTTAAAAATCAATCATGGTTTTGGAAGCTACAAGCCAGAGAAGATTAGGTGTCCCAAGGTCATGCAGTAACACAGTAAAAAAATCTCAGGCACCATGGCTACAGAGCCCAGTCTAAAAGTAGAGTTGAACTTCCTGGGGCTTTATGACCTTCGTGATAGAAAGGCAGGATCCACCCATTCCACAAACTTCCTGAAAATCGCCCGTCTGTTACATGAGAGCCTGGCAGTGGATAAAGGATCAACTTCAACTAGAACTCAGACTCCTGAACATGTGGCCCAGCAGATGCTCAGAGAATATACCCAAAACATGAATTCTATAAACAGCACATGTAATTGAACTTCAGAGTCAGAAAAATCTGGTTTCGAATTCTAATCTTCCCACTCATGAATTGTGTGAACACAGGTAAACACTTAAACCCTGTGGACCACACTTTCCTTATCTAACCTCTGGGTCACACTTTGCTTGAGATTAAACACTAGCAGATCATATGTGTTGTGCCTCATATGGTCGGTCTCGAGGCAAACTTAGCGGCAAGTGCTGCCCCCTCTGCCGCTGTGGCGGTGGCGGTAGTGGTGGTAGCAGCCGCCATAAGTTTTGTTCAAATACAACATCACATGTGTGGATGTTCGGTGTTCAGTGGAGGACAGCGAGAAGCCGGGTGTCACGAGGGCCTCGGTTGAGATTAGCCAGCGCCTCTGAGGAAACACAAACCCACTATTTCCCATGAGAGTATCTGCTGGACTCCTGCGTGTATGCAAACTCCCTTCCTCAGAAGCATCAACTCAAAAGACTTACTGTAAGTTTTATGGCCTTCTCTGGGGCAACTCCCAATAACTGTGGCAACAGACCTAAAAAACAACAAAAAGTAGAAGTATGTTA
Organism: Neofelis nebulosa; assembly: GCF_028018385.1. NCBI lineage: Eukaryota > Metazoa > Chordata > Mammalia > Carnivora > Felidae > Neofelis > Neofelis nebulosa. Next base: position 70,464,478 of record NC_080785.1, on the reverse strand, counting down.
AATAAATTACTGTTAACTAAACAAATTAACAGCTCTAAAGAGGGGATCGCCATCTAAAAACTGGGGCAATCTTTGCGGCGATTTTCTGCTATTCCTTTTAACGAGAATACTCAGAATGGTATGTGTAAGTACTAATGTGTCTCAGAGCCACATCAGGCCCAAGCAAATTCCCTCTCATATTCTGGGTCGTTTGCATGTTGAGTAAGTCAACAGTATTAGTGACACAGGAAATCTCATTATTCCGTAAGTTTGTTCTTTTCCCTTCTGCCTCTGAAGTAAGTGAAATAAGTGCACTGTAGTGAATAGATTATTTTTTCTAACACTCTTCTCATCCCTCCTACCCCCAAAGGCTCACAGTTTAGCCATTCATTCACTTAGCAACAAGCACAAAACAAGGTTCTTGCTCAGACCAGCCTCAGACGGAAGCAAGGGAGAGGCTTTTCCGAAGACGTGACAACTAGGGAAAAATGCATTTCTGGAAGGGGAACAGATAAGGCAAAGAAAGCAGAGTAGGAACAAGCCTGGTGTGCTCAAAAATGAGGGTGAACCTTGGTGAGCCGCCTCGTACAAAGCAGGAGTGAGGCGTGACACAGGTCGGGGCCAGATGCTACCGCCACATGGTAGGCCAGGGTCCTGAGTTTGATAATATTCTAAGTTCAATGAAAAGTAATTACAAGCTTCAATCAGGAGAGTGATATGCTAATTCATATTTTTAAAAAGACCAATTCTTGCTGGTGGGTGGAAAAAAGACAGGACATACTAATGGGTGTGGGTGTGGGTGCATGCATGCGCGGGTGTGTGCACGTGCGTGTGTGGGTCAGGAGAGGAGACAGCAAAAGAAAAAGTGGGTTTGACATGAATACTGGGTAGAGATGAAGGGGTGAGAAGTGAAGAGTTCAGTTTTAAACATGTAGGCTGAGTGGGAATTACAAATCAGAGCACAAGGGAGAGGTTACGGTCGCTTCCAGGAAAGGAACTTAGAGCAGGAGCGGGCCTATATAGGTAAACTAAAAAATATTATTATTTTCATTTGTTCTTTCTAAGAAAATAAAATCAAAGGCATATGCCTTTTCTTGGAAACATGCAGCAAGCTATCCCTGAGGATCAGAATACATTGTTCCCGGTGTCATACTGCTGTCCTCGAGAGGGGCTTCATGATGCTAGCCTTTGTTTATCAAGGACAATTTTCTAATTCATCGACATAAAAGGGTTCACTTGCAAAGTCTTCTGAGATACCAGCCTGGCACACACTATTCTTCCTAAGCCCACGGACAAAAGTTGCTACTAGCATGAGGGCTGTGTGTATCCACCCTGCAGACATGTTTTATTGAGTAGCGCAGGGTTTCAAAGATAATTTGAGCTTATTGTAAAGACAGAGCAATCAATCGATTGATCCACCCATCCATCTGACAGCCCTGGACCTCTTTCCGACATCATGGTAATCTGCTCCAGCTGGGAAAGGCTCTACACTTTAGGGTCTGAGCATCAGTTCACCAAGGTCCCCCCCATCTCCAATGCCAACATGGCAATGAGGACAACTGACAGTTGTCATTCATCATTTTCTTGCTCTGCTGATATCATTACAAGAAAGGGGTGTTTTTCTGTGCTTCTGGTTCTAGAAAAAGTATATATAAAACAGCCTTATCATTTACAAAAAATGTGAGAAAGCTCATTTCATTGTGGAACTGAGTGATGAGGATGATGCTAATGAGAATGTTGTTTAAAAGGAACTAACGTGGGGCGCCTGGGTGGCTCAGTCGGTTAAGCGTCCGACTTCAGCTCAGGTCACGATCTCACAGTCCATAAGTTCGAGCCCCGTGACGGGCTCTGGGCTGATGGCTCAGAGCCTGGAGCCTGCTTCCGATTCTGTGTCTCCCTCTCTCTCTGCCCCTCCCCTGTTCATGCTCTATCTTTCTCTGTCTCAAAAATAAATAAACGTTAAAAAAAAAAAAAATTAAAAAAAAAAAGGAACGAACTTGAAAACAGTTCACAAATTGTTCATTGTGTGTCAGGCACTTTACTAACTCATTTAATCCTCATTATGAGTTTGCAAGGTCTTCTCTAGGCAGCCACTCTTTGAGCCTGCTGCACCCCAGGACCACAGCTGATTGGACGAGGGTAAGACACCTAAGATAGATGCAGCCACTGAGTTCAGCAACCTGGGCCCTGTGATCTGGTACCATAAGTGGAGCCAGCCAACTATCTATAGAAGCCAAAGTACGGAAAGAGCCTAAATGTCCATCAACTGATGAACGGATAAAAAAGATGTGGTTTATACATACATTGGAGTATCACTCAGCAATCCAAAAGAATGAAATCTTAACCATTTGCAACAACATGGAAGAAACTAGAGGGTATTATGCTAAGAAAAATAAATCAGTCAGAGAAAGACAAATACCATATGATTTCACTCATATGTGAAATTTAAGAAACACAACAGGTGAACATAGGGGGAAGGGAAGGAAAGGAAAAATAAGGTAACAACAGAGAGGGAGACAAACCATAACAGACTCTTAAATAACAGACTCTTAAATACAATGAGGATTGCTTGAGGGGAATTGGGTGGGGGGATGGGCTGACTGGGTGATGGGCATTAAGGAGGGTACTTGTTGGGATGAGCACTGGGTGTTATGTGTAAGTGTTGAATCATTAAATTCTATTCCTGGCGGGGGCGGGGAGAGAAGTAGAGCTAGCCAGTTAGGAATCTTCCCCCAGGAGCATAACCGAGTCCTCAGAGGTGAAGAGCCAGTTAGCACAGGGGCACAAACTGAGAAGACGCCCTGTGGAGTGGGGAACGTGGCATGATGAAGCCCTGGAGGTGCTAACACCACAGTGAAGCCTTAAGAAAATAAGGACAAGAAAAGGAAGTGAGATGGCAGAGAGGAGACAATGGGAAGCAAATGCCAGAGAGAGAACACAGCCCACGAAAGGTGCGCAGATGAGAGGAGGAGCCTGGAACATTTTCTGGTCCCTCCGAGGCCAGCTTCTAGGGACATTCCTGCCCTGGGATCACTGCAAGAGCTCTGCCTTCCTTCTCTCTCAAGTAAACCCTTACCAGAGCTCTGCTCTCGCCAGTTTGAATAGGGCTTTGCTCTTTATAATCTAAATAACCCAGAGCAGCACAGAAAACATGAACTATCGGGCAAAGCAAGTGCTCTTATTCAAAGGAGGCAGTGTTCTCTCCTTCTAAACTACATTCGCTTGTGAATCTTTTACTTATACCCTATGAGGTAATATGATGTGTCTAATAGGAGAAGAGAGGATTTGTTATTACGTTATGAAAGTACAATGTTAATTTCTACAGGTAGAATATCAGGATGAGCTGCTGTAACTACATCTTAGCATTTACGATTCCCATGTCACCCTGTATTCAGGTCAGGGACCAAAATGTTTAGTTAAATATTTACTTTCTAGATGTATTTTTCTCATCATTAAATTGTAGACCAAAACCATGGATGAGTTGAAAGCACTGTGATTTAAATGATGATCTCTTGTCTCTAGAACTACCCTGTGACACTCTTTTAAAATGATTAATAAAAAACAGCCCACAGAGCCAAATGACTACGGTGTTAGGTACAATCACTTCAGCCAGCATTTTCAGCTACTGAGATTTGTCTTTCTCACTACAAATTTAGTAATGCACCGTGAACAGCAAAAATAAAAACCAAACAAAAGAGAAAAAAACCTGTATTTAAGACTAAATATAGGGCAGCAAATATTTATTTGTTCAGCAAACATTTACCAAGTGCCTTTTGCATGCCTGGGACTGGAAGGAACTGGATGGACATAGTAAATCTGTGCTGCCCCCAGGAGAGATTCTCAGTTTAAAAGAAAAGGGAACCCTAGGTGTCTCGGTGTGCCCAAAAGGAGATAAACCACCTTAAAAAAGAGCGGTGAGTGCCACAGCCCAGAGTATCAAAAGAACTATGTGAATGTGTTGGAGAACACCAGTTTCTTACAGGAGGGAGGATGGCGTCAAAGAGGAGGAGGTCCCTGACCTAGATCTTTAAAGACAGGCAGAGGTTTACCAGAGAAAAGAGATGTGGGTAGCATGCAGGGCAATGTGGCCAGGCAGAGGGAATTGTGAGTGAAAGGCCCCCAAATCTCAAGTTCGTGGCACATTCAGGGTTGGGACAAGATCAGTGAAGGCTGGTCAGAAATAGCAGCGGTAGGGATGATGACAATGGCCTGTATTGGGGGGCACTTACTACATTCCACACACTGCTCTATGGGCTTTTTGTGAATCAACACATTTAATCCACTTGAGTCAAAAGAGTAACAGTGCAAAGTTATGTTTATCCCATTAACAGACACTGAAGCTGACTGCAAGGAGCCTGCCCAAGGTCGCTCATCTGTTAGATGGGGGAACAGGTTGAACCCAGGCAGTCTGATTGTAGGGGGTGACCCTACCTGGTGCCCCGTACCACAACTTCTCTCCCATGTCACGCGAAGAAGAGTGCACCAAATTCTGTAGATACCTGGGGTGGCTTTTAAAGTAGAGAGTAAAGTTTAAAAAGTAAAAAGTTCTAGAGGCGGGTAAAAGAGAGATGATCAAGGCAGAGAGCTAAGACTTGGAGAGTAATTAAGAGGTTAAGGTAATAGAATTAGAAGCCCTGAGTTTCACCAAATGAATAACTTCAACTCAGTAAGAATAAAAGCAAAGTACAGATCCATGCCTAAGACTTGGGCCAGATGTTGGCACATGGGGAGTCCTGGGTAAGTACCATTCGTGTGGCAACTGGCCTGGCTAAATGAGAAAACAAAGGTGGCTGTGGACGGCAATCTGACAGCAATCTGAGTGGCACTACAGATGTGGGCCTTGACACCATCAGCCCTGGGTAAATGCCCTTCGCAAGTGGTCATGATCCGTGGGACAATGGCAAGTCACAGAGTTGGGAATTTCAATAACCCTCTTGGTTCCTTGACTTGGTGTGTGTGTGTGGGGGGGGGGGGGGGGGGGGTGGGCAGGGGAACGTGGCTCAGTAACGCCCAAAACAGCCAGTCTTGCTACAGCACTTCAATACGATCACACTGAAGTTGAAAGTACATATATGTATGACATCTGGGTAACTCAGCAGAAAAATTAGGCTTCTAATATAAGATGTTTCTGTTGGAGTCTGGAAACTCATTTTAACCATCAGAAACAGAGAATGGATGTGTGTGTTGTTTCTAACTTGTCAAAACAGCAGTCTATTTTCCAAGCGCCTCAAATGAAATTTATTAGTGTGGTTAGTTTTCTAATCTTCTCATTTTAGTTCAGCTCCATCAGCACATATGGCAATGCTTCCTTGGCAAACTTTACCAGAAGGCTGCTAATGCGAGAAAAGATTTACAGGGTACAATATTAATATAGTATTTTGTCTTCAAATTTCATGGGGTTGAGATATAAATCACACTATCCCTTTTGCAACCCAATGGGAACTGAGCTGAAGATGTGGGAACGAAGCCCACATCAGGAACCTCCAACTCCAGCTTCATCTGGCACCCAAAAAGGGGTTCCTGGGAGCAGTATGCTGGATCAGAGGGCTACTGTGCTATTCTTTACTTAAAAATCTTTCAGAAATATAGAGTCTCAGAGTTGGAAGGAACTAGGAAAGAAACTCATTAATAATGCTCCTAATTGAAGCTATTTATTTCCAACGGCTTGGCAGCAAAATGAATGGCTTGGATCCTGGACTTTGGAGATTGAGAGACCTGGGCTTGACTCCCAGGTCTGTACCTTTTTCATGCTGAGTGATCTTGGGGATGTTATTTTTTGAACTCTAGATTCCTCACTGGTAAAACCAAGGATGCTAATGATGACTCACTGGTTTATTACAATAATCATATGAGTAAATGTATACAAAGAGCTAGATGCTACTCGCAACCTTCTTAATGTATCCAAAAAGGTCATGTTTCTACCATCAAACCTGTCCAAGGCATATCCTTGATTCTCCTCCTTACAAGAGGCAATTCGGCCTGAGTCATATTCACAGTCCAGAATTAAGTAAGGAGTATAATGTTGTCCTCATAGCATTATTCCTATTGTTAGAAGATCTGTGCCCAAGATGTGAGGGTGCATCTGGTCTGAGTGTCTAGGGGCCCTGCTTACTCTGTGCAAAGATAAGGAAGTAGCGTAGAAATAACAACATATCTTTACATTTTTAAGTTAAAATAAAATGTTTCCGTTAAAAAGTTAAACACTGCTCGGGGTGCCTGGGTGGCTCAATCGGTTGAGCATCTGACTTCGGCTCAGGTCATGATCTCGTGGTTCGTGAGTTCAAGCCCCATGTCAGGCTCCGTGCTGATAGCTCAGAGCCTGAAGCCTGCTTTGGGTTCTGCGTCTCCCTCTCTCTGCCCCTCCCCCACTCACACTCTGTCTCTCTGTCTCAAAAATACACATTAAAAAATTTAAAAAAAAAAAGTTAAACATTGTCCAACCTCTGAAGATAAGCAACTCTCTACCATGCAATTTCTACTGAGCAGCCGAAGAGTCATGTGATTAAGAGTGTGGAGTCTGGGTCCAGATGCTGCGTCTGAATGCTGGCTCCGTTCTCTATTAGTTGTGGGATTATGGACAACTTACCCAATCTCTTTGTACCTTAGTTTCTACATCTATAAAATGGACACAAACACAGTACCATCTTTGTGGGGCAGTTCTGAAGATGAAATCAGTTCATATACATAAAGCCCTCCAAACACACAGGAAGTACCACAGAAGTGATTTTTGTTGCAGTCTGTTCTTATCTTCATCAACATCACCATCATCACTATCCTCTTCCTTCACGGAAACTGGCATCTAGGGAGGCTAAGCATCTCGTCCCAAGTCACTAAGAATTTGGTGACTGTGCAGCAGCACTCAGCTGAATTCAGCTCCACCACCGCACTCAAGCCCCCATGTGCTCTGCTTTTCCCTGCTCACTCTGGTAGACTTACTGCTCCAATTTTCTCCTTTGCTCTGTAAAGGCTTTTCTTCTGGCCCAGACTGTTCCAAGACATTTCTCTGGGTCCCGCCTGGCACTGGGCTAGCACCGTGCATGGACTGGCCCTTTCACACAACAGAAGGAGGGTGGATGTATGGTGGGCATCCACATCATCCCTCCACCCACCCCTCCTGGGTCCTGAATACGAGGCTCTTTAAAACACTGAAGGCACCGAACAGCAGGGCCAAGTGGCAGGTTACAACCTGGTGAACGAGTCAGAGTCGAGAACGCACTGTGGACTGGGCTCAGGTGGCGCAGCAAGCAGGTCGGGAGCCAGGCGGACAGTCCACGGAGAAGGGTTACCACCATGCAGTAGCTATCCCAAAAGACCAGGCTGGAGGAGACGGGCGGGGGCACAGACACCAAGGGGTCACAACAAGGAAGAATCTCCATCACCGATGCAGCATCTCTGTCTCAGGTCAGACAAAAACAAGCCCAGCTTGGACGCAGGTACTGCAGAGCATGTCCAACAGGGTAGAAGGCATGTGGGGCAGAGCCGAACAGCAGAGTTCGGTAGGGGAGATCAGGGCATACACCATCCCTGCTCCTCTGGCAAAAGGCACGTGAAGCACTTTCTTGTGTTATCTAGTTTCAACCAGGAGGAAATCCCTCTGATGTTACGTTCTTACCCTCCTGACCTCCCCGCAGGGGCCACCACACTTGCCCTCATCTTCCCAAACAGCCCCTCCTTGCTTTCAACAACAGATTACCCTTCATTCTGGACCTATCAGCACTCTGTGCACCCAGTCTCACAGCTTTTATTCCTGCTCCTAGTTCCATGGCCTTCTCTCTTCACTTGTTCAAGCTTTCTTTCCTCCCTCCCCCTCCAACCGCTTGTCTGTCCACCTTTGACTCATATTGCCCTGAGGCATGAGGCGCTTCCACCCCACCCCCCTCAACCTCGGCTATCCCCTTTCAGAGCATTGGGCTCACTCCAGGTCTGCAGCGGGCTCTTGGGGAACCACCCCAACCCCACCCTCGACTGTGCAGTCGAGCTGGGGAAATGGCAGGGGGAGTGGGGCATGGTGCAGATGTTCAGATGTAAATGATTGCTCGTCCGGGTTATGTGTTTTACTGCACATGTCAAGAACCATCTGCTATCTCAGCCATGGCTCAGATTGCCTTTGAGAGACTGTCAAAATGTGAACGAATGATACTGATTATAGTCTAGGAAGGATTCAGTTCCTTTGACTCCTCCTCTGTTTCCGGGGCTGGTTTCCTAGAAGTGAAGATCATTGGGAAGAAAGGTCATATCCCCCTCCTTCAGTTTTTCACTATGGTTGGTACACGGCAACTCCTGCTTATCTTTCCTTCCAGCTCAACTAATTCCTTGCTGCCGAGGTTTCATCCGCTCCCCTTGCTTCAGCCTCAGCAGTGGCAGCAGCTGGTTATAAATTACCATCCTAGAGGCCTGGAGCTACCTCACTCAACCTTTTCTTTGCTGGGCTTCGTTTCCTTCAATCTTTTCATCATCTTTCCCAAGTTTCTTTTTTTTTTTTTTTTTTTTAATTTTTTTTCAACGTTTTTTATTTATTTTTGGGACAGAGAGAGACAGAGCATGAACGGGGGAGGGGCAGAGAGAGAGGGAGACACAGAATCGGAAACAGGCTCCAGGCTCCGAGCCACCAGCCCAGAGCCCGACGCGGGGCTCGAACTCACGGACCGCGAGATCGTGACCTGGCTGAAGTCGGACGCTTAACCGACTGCGCCATCCAGGCGCCCCTGTCTTTCCCAAGTTTCTAAGCTCGCTGCTGTTCTCATCTGGCCCTGTCAGGCCTCTGACAACACACCCACCCACCTTGGTCTGACTTTGTGCTCTTTCTGCCTCCTACGTTAACACCCTGTGCTCAGTACAGTTGGCTCACTGTAGATTTCTGCAGATGTGATTATCCAAGCTTACAGTTTCCTAGAAGCAAATATCTGCCTTCTGATCCTTTCAAAACCTTATTACCCTAAATTGAAATGTGCAAAAACTACCTGAAAAAAATAAGGTTCAAACCAATCTAGTTTGTGCTCATTAGAAGCTCTGCTGGATGTGGACAGACACCCATGACTGGCGCAGTTCAAGGACTCCCTGTAGCTGGTTCCAAAACACATGCGTTCTTAAGTTATGCAAAACAGTTGTAGAAACTCGAATCCATTATTTGGGTGCTAGAATTTTTTTTAAATTTATTTTTATACACAAGAATTACGCAAGAAGGAATTTCACCATGGACCCATGTAATTTGGGTACTCCCTTCTGTAGAGACATTAACCACAAGAGGCCTCACTTAAATTAGCTGTTTGATAAAACTTCCTTCCAGAATGCAAACATATCAATAACTTCCTGAGATATCATCACAATATCCTCTAGATGTCACCTTGAGAACATTCCAGGATGGAAGGCGACTGGCTTTTGCACTACACAGACAACTTGAAATAGACCCATTTAAGACTTTGCAACAATCAGTAGTCTAATTAAATTTTTTTTTTTTTATTTTGCCAGTTACCTCACAGATTAAGTAGTGCTCCAAATTAAGTTTAATTCATAAAATGATCGAATTTCTCTTTCTGGCAGGTTTTCTTTATAGCTCTTTTCACCAACAGAAACAAAAACAAAAACCTTCCTTTAAGAAGTATTTCTCATTGGGGCGCCTTGGTGGCTCAGTCGGTTGAGCATCCAACTCCGACTCAGGTCATGATCTCACAACTCGTGAGTTCGAGCCCGGCATCAGGCTCTGTGCTGACAGCTGGAGCCTGCTTCAGATTCTGTGCCTCCCTCTCTCTCTGCCCCAACTCACTCACATCCTGTTTCTGTCTCTCTCAAAAATAAATAAACATTAAAAAAAATTAAAAAAAAGGGGCGCCTGGGTGGCGCAGTCGGTTAAGCGTCCGACTTCAGCCAGGTCACGATCTCGCGGTCCGTGAGTTCGAGCCCCGCGTCAGGCTCTGGGCTGATGGCTCGGAGCCTGGAGCCTGTTTCCGATTCTGTGTCTCCCTCTCTCTCTCTCTGCCCCTCCCCCGTTCATGCTCTGTCTCTCTCTGTCCCAAAAATAAATAAAAAAAAACGTTGAAAAAAAAATAAAATGTTAAAAAAAAAAATTAAAAAAAAAAGAAGTATTTCTCATAGATTCTGATTTCTCTTGAATCTGTCATTCTCCCCAAAGGTCCTCCCCCAAGGATTTCCCAATTTCTAAGGCTGCTCATCTCTTTACCTGAAACATCTGAGGGAGGAGAGTATAGCAAAGTTTAAAGGCAGAAATCAGTTATTCCTGGACCGGCAAGAGCATTTATTTGGGGATGGTTACCCAATAAATTGTTTCCTCTTTATTTTTTTTTAAATGTTTGTATTTATTTTTGAGAGAAAGAGAGAGAGAGTGAGCTGGGGAGGAGCAGAGAGAAAGAGGGAGAATCAGAATCTGAAGGAGGCTCCCAGCTCTGAGCTGTCAGCACAGAAACTGAAACAGGACTACAACTCGTGAACCACAAGATCATGACCCGAGCTGAGGTCGGACACTTAACTGACTGAGCCACCCAGGTGTCTCACAGTTGTTTCTCTTTAATATGCCAAGTCCACAGCAGGCTAATAACTGACTCATTGGTCACGTGGTTCATTCAACCCAAACGAACTGTGAGGTAATTCATTAAGGATTTTAAACACCTGAGAGCATGAAATCAAGCTGCAGAGTGGGGAGGAAACACAGGAAGACTTTTATAAGCACTTCAGGGAGATCTGGATTATCTTGGGTGTTATTTCCCTCCATACAGACAGACTCACCCTGGAGGGTCTGATTTTCAAATATTATAGAAAAACCTTGGAATATCGATCATTTTCTTTTTTTTTTTTTTTTTTTTTTATTTTTGGGACAGAGAGAGACAGAGCATGAACGGGGGAGGGGCAGAGAGAGAGGGAGACACAGAATCGGAAACAGGCTCCAGGCTCCGAGCCATCAGCCCAGAGCCTGACGCGGGGCTCGAACTCACAGACCGCGAGATCGTGACCTGGCTGAAGTCGGACGCTTAACCGACTGCGCCACCCAGGCGCCCCTCGATCATTTTCTTGTAAAGAAAGTAGTCTACATAATAGAGGAGGTCTGTAGAGTCAGTCTTATAGGATTTCCAAGGGGATCCTTGCTGACCTGCCCCCCCCCCCCCCCCAACAACACACACCAAATAAGAAACTCCTGGAGACAAGGGGACAGGGAGCTGCAGAGAGACATGGATAGTCATACGGAAGAAACCCCAACACTAAAAATCACTCGTGGCTCTCAGGGGTGGGGGTGGGGCACGGGACAGCACCATGTCCACTGAGGACAGTTGCTGCGGTTGCTGACACTCCCCACAGCTGCATTATCAGTCACCTTTGGACGCCGGGGCAGTGATCCCAGTTCACTCCCTGTTCACCACTGGACAACCTCCAGGACCGCATGCAGATGCTGGTGACTGCCAGAGAGAGGAAAGTGAAAAACAACCTGCGGTGGAGTGTGCTCAAGAGTTCCTTAGAAAGAACTAAGGAATTACTTAGTCCCACAAGGAATTACTTCTCAGTACAAAAACAGTGTCCCTTTAGAGAGCTGGATTCTTGTTATGGAAAGAAAAGGAAAAAAGAGAGGGAGAGAGATGCTTATTAACCTTCTATTAGATACACCCTGCAAGCACCTTCTTTCAAGCTTAACTGTCAACTTTTTTCAGAAATATGCATAAAGATAATTTTAAAATAGGGGGAGAGACCTTACTTATGCAACATTCCCAAATTATACTATTCAGGAAATATTAGCAATTATATATGTATTGATGCAGAAAAATTACACATTAAGCAAAATTCCATAATAGGAAAAAATAGACTTGATATTTCAAAACATGTTTATAAATCCAAGAGGTCCTCTGACACCTTCTCATTCCTGCTGGATGAAGCGTTATCAGAGGCGATTTTAAATTCCCAAAATTGAAATTTAATTTTCCCCTAGAATAAAATTTTTAACTTTTTTTTTTTTTTTTTTACATTTATTCACTTTTGAGAGACAGAGAGAGACAGAGTCCAAGTGTGGGAGGGGCAGAGAGAGAGAGAGGGAGACACAGAATCTGAAGCAGGCTCCAGGCTCTGAGCTGTCAGCACAGAGCCCAATGTGGGGCTCGAACTCACAAACCACGAGATCACAACCTGACCTGAAGTTGGATGCTTAACCCAACTGAGCCACCCAGGTGCCCTAGAATAAAATTTGTAAACAGTAAAATTACATTTAATAAGAAATTTATAGTCAAAGAATCTCATGTAGGCTGTGTTCTATCTTGACTTGGTACACACGGGTTATAATACCGATTCCCAGGAATACATCAGGTCTTTGTTGTTTCCATTATAATTTCTGCTAGTACTGACAGATTCCCATTTTCATCTGCTCTCTCTCGCCCAGCATTTACAAATAAGCAGTTACACACAATTATTATTAATTAATGATTATGTGTAAGGCACTAAGAAGAAGTGGTCCCCAACCAGTCAATAAGAGGAACAGGTCATTTTTAGAAAGCAAGATTATAAGTCATTTTTTTTTAAACCTGAACTGCCAATCATCTATTTGCTCTCAAGATCCAAACTACAGAACAAAGCCAAACAAGGTTTTACAGTAGATCTGTTGCTTTATAATTATTTACTAGAAAACAGAGGAAATAAATACAGATGACTCCCAGAAGTACTCTCAGACTCACAGTCTATTTATTTAGCATCCTCTGATAGAGAACCCATTAGGGTTCAGGCACCCAAAACAGGTGAGATAAATGGCTTAAATTTCTAAACCAGGAAAAAGGTAAGGACTGCCTCTTTGGTTTTCAAAGTGAACCTCCGTCTCTAGTAGGCAGGCTGACTCCCCTTCCCTTAAGAGTTAAAACCAGTCCCCCTCATCTTACAGATGTAATCACTGAAATAGCAAGAGGTTTGTGGGATAGCCTGTATTATTAGCCCAGTAGCCAGTACTCAGGTATGCTTTAAGCTGTTCTGTCTATGGGGTTAAAAGAATAGGTCAAGGAAGAAAATCCAGATGCAACCAAGAATCAAGATTTGTCACATTGGTCAAAGAGGAAAGAGAAGGGACTCAATGTTAAATCAAACCAGGTCAACACAAGCATATTAAAGAAATTCAGCAGGACAAAAAGTATTTCTCACAATCCTAAAGGCACTCTTGACATTTAAATCCAATACCAAGAGCAGGCCATAAAAGTAGTTTGTGAAGCAACAGACAAGGTTCGGTCCTCCTTCTGGCTTGAGGCTCAAATGTCTCCAGGCAGAAAATCCACACGGACAGGTAAGGTGGCACTGTGACATTAACCTTGTACTACTTGGGAGACATTTCATCTGTGAGGTTTGTTGTCACCAGGAGAGAAAAGTATTTCAAATGGAAGGCAGTGACCCTGTAAGGGTCATCATCAATCACCTGGGGTCAAAGACCTTCTCAATTGTAAGAAGAGGCAGGGGTGAGGGAAAGAGGGCAGAGAAAAGATCAAAAGGCCTTTGATGGGAGTTATCTACCTACACAATAGAACCTGCAAAACGGACCTTCTCTGGAGTTTAAAACCTCTTAGTTTCTAAGGGGAGAGATTTCAAGAGGGGTCTTTGTTTTTTTTTTAAACTTGGGTGCTTAAGATGAAGACTAGAGTCAGCAGATGGCAGAAGAGGCCTACAGGCCCAGGTCTACATGACTGCCAGTTTCAAGGTCTGTCTCTGCAGAGTACTAAATACTGTTTTCTTCTACAGCAAGCATTGGAAGGCAGGGAAGACCCCGCCAGTAGCGCAGTTGCCAAATGGCAAAGTGGCTCAGCTGGAACCGCCCTGCAATACTGTATTCTAGCTGATGCAAAATTCTTCTTTTCTCTTTGTCTAAGGCAATACAGAGAGGTGGGGAAGCCAAGTCAAGCCTCTTTAGGCCAATGCCAATGGAAGGGTAGTCAGGACCTGTGGGATCTTTTCTATTAGTGATGACTTACATCTCACTACTGTTCTCATTGCTTCATGAACCTTAGATGATTGAAGGACAGGGCTTAGATGAAGCGGGACAGGACCCCCTGTTAGAGTGGCGTGTGAATCAACTCCACTGGGTACAGAGTCAGAGGAAGGAAGGGGCAACTTTAACTAAGAGGCAGTAAATGAGGGCTCCACTGAACCCCTGGTTATCCGCTTGACAGACTTTTATGTGGTATATTCAAGGACAACCATTAATCCCAAGTAGGCTCAGTCCTGTCCCCAAGATGCCTTTCCCTCTTAGGTGGTGAGTGGAATTCTTTCAAGAAGACAAACAATATAAGCCTTTTAAAAAACCCACTGAAGATATTTATAAAAAATAATTATTTTAAGAAATAAAATATACTACAGAGCAATATAAATGGCTTTCAGATTATGGGCTGTTTTGATTAGCCATGCCCTAGATGCCTCCAGCCTACTCCCATTAGCATGGATAATTGAGAATCTGCTGCATTTCCACTGTAATGCAGTCTCCCTAATACTTTTCAGGCACACAGATGGAAAACCAAACCTTCGGCTACTATTTCACCTTACATGAATTCAGCACATGGCACTAACCTCTATACAGTCCAAAGAAGCCTTCATAGCGTAGCACTTTCTTAAAACAGTCAAAGCTGTTTTTATACATAAGTTCTCCCACAAAAGAGCCCGTTGATCGTTGGTTCTGCATTCGAGTTTTTACAAGATCGATGGGATACACGGCAGTGGCTCCGACAGCTAAAATCAAATAAAACCAGTATTTCAGAAGGAAGAAAGGTCAGTCAGAGGAAAGGGGAAGGTGGTTAACATCAAAGAGAAGCCTGATCGAGGAAAGAAACAAATTCTGCATGTACGGATTTTAAAACTGTACTCATTTTCCTAATAAACAATTGTGGATTTTCATTCAAGTGTCTCTGATAAAATGATGTCATAGACAGTTCAAAGTTTTACCTATGCATTACCTACAGCCTAACCTTATTATTCACCCATCTTTAAAAAGCCTATAGTAGATGCTAAGAGATAAGTAAGAGAAAAAGCCACTTCGAAGTCCCTGATCACATGCAGGTATGGGGGGAAGTTCCCTTTGCTCTTGTTCCATCTCAGGGGTGAAGACAGGTAACTGGCTTGGAAAGACCAAAGAAGGCTTTGTCCTTTAATACTGCAAGGTGGAAATCAGAGAAAAAAATATCAGAGGCATAATAAAAGTGAAAAATTTGCACTCATCCATGACTAACCTCCAGCAATGGAACCCAGACCAAACCTGTAGGCCGACTCTGCAATCTGCAGGACAACTGGTCGGGATGAGTCGACGGAAGCCTTCTTCTTTGCACACATGGGAATCAGGGAGGGGAGACAGGAGACAGAAAGAAGGACAGAACAGAAATCAGCACATATGATTTTTTTAAATTGCCCACCGGGTTCCAAATTCAGGACACGAACTGAAACATCAAAGAGGAAGGTAGGGTTAGATTCTGTTGTTCTAATTAAGGAAAAGCTATTACTGCTGTTAGTGCTGAAAATCAAATTTGAACAAAATGAAAACCACTATGTACCCCCCTCAAATGTTATAAACCTATTTTCAAATGCTTAATTCTTATTAGTGATCAAGGAGACACAAACTTAAAAACATTAATGACACATCATTCATCATCAAGCAAACTGGCAGGTTTGGGAGGTTTTTGTTTATTCATTTTAGTGAAGTATAGTCGACATACAATGTATTAGTTTCAGGTGTAAACCACAGTGAATCAACACTGAGGTACACTGTGAAGTGTTCACCATGATAAATCTAACTACCATCTGTCACCACAGTTTCTTTTCTAATGGCAACACCCAGTCTGGCAAGAGTTGATAAAAATGGGGCTTCTCAAACCTGCCATTTAATCTAGAATAAACCTGAAGAGAAACTTGGTAATATACACCCAAACTCTTGTACATAACCTTTGACCCCGCAAGTCTACTTATAAAAAATCAGACTAGAAAACAATCATGTATGTAAACAAGGATCAAGCTAACAGAATGTTAAAAAGCAACACTGTTTTAAGAGCAAAAACTCTGAGAATAACCTAAATGTCCAGTAAGAGAGGACCAGTTAAAAATGTTGCACCCTTGGGGTGCCTGGCTGGCTCAGTTGGAGACATGCGACTCTTGATCTCAGGGTCATGAGTTTGAGCCCCACACTGGGTGTAGAGATTACATAAATAAACAAACTTTAAAAAATGTTACAGCCTTAAAATGAAATTGTATGTCATTGCAAAATGTTCTTAATGTTAAGAAAAATGTTCATAAGGTATTATAAAGTGAAAACAGGTTAAAAAGAATACAGCAGGTAGACAGGTATTCAGGATATGATTCTTTTTAACTTTATAAATGTTTGAAATATCTCATAATCTTTTAAGAACAATGTTAAAGACCGCGTGCAATATGTTATTTCTATTCAACATTATTTGTGGGTATGTGTATGCATATAAAAACACATTAAAACATTTTGGCTATCTCAATACCCAAAGATAACTCAAAATATTTACAGTGGACCTAACAAGGAGGTTGTCTTGCAGGTAATTGTTACTTTCTCCTCTTTTTTACCCACTTTTTCTAAATTCACACTTCAGGCCAGTCAGTTATTTTTTTGTTCTTTGGACCTTATTATCCTTACTGTGTTTTTGATGCCAAAACATTTTAGAGCACTGCATTTTTCTGTCTACATAAATACAAGTAATTTTATGCCATATAAAGTTGTCAAATGAGGGTGGCACATAGTTAGTGCTTAATAAATACCTGTTGAATGAATAAATACATTCAGTAAAATTTGTTTTTCCAAAAGTCATGATAATTAAAATAAATGAACAATGAAAATAATTACCAACCCCAGCTATCAACCCACTGAATTTTAGCTGCTGTCAATGTAACACAATTCTAATACAATGAGATAACTTGGAATCTCCTTTAGAGTCATTTAACTGAAAATAGCTTTACATAGAAATATGCATCTTCAGGAATCTAAAACATTTCTTCTGCAAATGCCATGGGGTGTTTCCAGTTCTATCTCTGCATAGATGGAAATCACGAGAACCCTCATTTTGACAAATGCATCCCTAAGAAAGGCACTACTTCTTATATAGATACAAACAGGTAATACTCAGAAAGGTTCTGGCATCAAAATAGTGAGTGAAAGTATTTTGAAAATAATGGATGGGGGTGGGGGAGGCAGATGTACAGCTACCACTAATTCTTCATCTAAAAGACAAAATAAACAAAATCCCAGACTTTCATGTAACTTTTCTGAAGCTCGAAATGTAGCAAGCTCATGAGACAAGAAAGATTCCTATTCCTGCACTCCTCTGTTGAGGATAAATGGTAGCACAGAGCCTACCAGATGGATGACCTCCATTGCGTGAGTCCTGTCAATGTTGTCAGGCCTACTGGTGTTCACATAGCAAAGAATATTCCAGGCAAGGCCACTGTGAATTGCTCTACACCTCTAAGCCGCAGCCAATCATTTCCTGCTGTAAATCTCATCAATCTCGTCTAACCCTTGCATGGCCAGTATCAATGAGCACCCACCAAAATCTCTCAAAATCTCTCAAAAGTTGCAGAGGGCAAAGGAAAAATTGTGGGATACCACTGTCAGCTGGAGGACAGAAGGAAGCTTAAAAAAAAAAAAGAAAAAAGAAAAAAAAAAAAAAACCTCTGCTTTTTCTTAATCCCCAAATTTCTGTAACAGCCAGTCACATAGAGACGAAGAGATAATCATCTGGTAAGCAGTGTTTAAAAATCAAAGGGAGGAGACCAATGTTGCTTCTACCGCTGCACGTGATTATACACTTCTCTCTCCTGCACTCAGGGAAATCAGCTCCCTCTTTTAACAACAGCCAGCTGGTTTTCCAGAGGTGCCTAGTTAGGATTTACTGAGCACACACCCACCACTTTGAGTTACATGCTGCACACAAAATTTGCCAGTGCATTCAGCGTGGGGGAGGGGGGGAGGGGGGGCTGAAAGAAGGGGTGCTGGCTCAAGGCCTGCCAGTCCTAAAAATGCAGCCCGCATCAACCCATTGTGGTCAAACTGGCGTCTCTGTACAGACCCAGAGCTCCAAGCCAAAAACTGTTAAGTCTCATAGGATTCAGAGATGGCTTTGCTTAAAGGAGGTATTTTTCTAAAATGACGCTCGTCTGTGACTGGATTTACTTTACAAACATCGTGTAAGCACAACACATGCTATGAAAGCTTTTATTCTCTAATCCTGATCTATAGAGAGTAGGGCAAGAGTTAAATGAGGAGGGCCCATGTCTTAAGTTTCTGACTCTCATGACTTCAAGAGATTGGTTTCTGTTAACCATAAAATAAAATTTAGCATTCCTCAAATTGTTTCCACATAACTTATGAATCCTTTCACAGAGAAAAGAAGTCTAAAAGCCTTCAAACTATTACTCCAGACTAAACAAAATTATCTCATTTTGATATTCAGAAAAACGGAAGGCACAGCAGTTACACGATGAGCTGATGAAGTTCCTCTCTTCGGAGCAAAGGCAGCTTGCCGTGAGCAATGTGTCGCTTCGCCGGGACAGCGACACCAAAATGGGACTTCTGTCCCACATCTCTCAACACAAGATTTAGGGAAGAAGAAAAGAGCTTCTGTCTATTTTGGGAGGGTCGGGGGGAAGGGAGGTAGACTTGCATGCAGTTAGGAAATCACCCCATCTTCTAAAGTAACTAGTGTCTATTAATCAGAACCTTTCTAAAGTAATTTCTCTTTGCAGCCTTTGGAAATCGTCTGGACTGTTGGTGCAAGATGTTAAATTGGAAGGTGAGACACCAGCACCAACAAGGCACCACCAAATAGAAAGGGTCTGGGGGTGCCCTACTACAGAAACATAAGGGAGCAAGTCTGCTCCCTTTGCCCACCTGCCTCTGGGCCTCAGCCAAGTTGAAAGGCAGAGTGCCCTCTTCCAATGGAGCAATTCGTTCAATGTCTGCCAAGGTCATACGTCTGGAGGGGAACAAAAAAACAAGCACAAGCGACAACAAAATACAAGTTCATTAAAATCCGTGTTATGGAATTTTAAAACGTTCCCTTGTTTGTTTCCCATATTTTGGAGTCCTCTTTAATTTGGCTTCTTTTTCTCCCAGTTTGCTGCCCTCCTCCCACCCCCAACTCCTAACCTCCTTTTATTAAGCTAATTAGAAAAAAAAAAAAAAAAAAAAAAAAAAAAAAGGCCAACTTACCCCCGTGGCTCATATAAATCTGCTAACTGAAACAAGATGTCAACTTCCATGGGTGTAACCTGACCAAATTTCTGAGCTGCCAGAACAAACTCCTCTGTATGGAAAAAGAGTTAAAAGGGAAAGATTCAACAAGGAATAGCCACTAAATGCAGCATTAACTCAAGGCACTGGAATGAGTGAACATCACAAAACTTTACTATCACAGAATTCAAGTAAATCCAAATAGGGTAAGAATTTTTGCAATTCTTTCATTCATCTGGAAGGAGTGTGCAGAACAGTTTCTCTAATATTGACCTTAAACGCTTTGTGTCTCATCTGAAGGCTTTGAAAAAATGACACAGTATGTTATTGAAATTGCAGGTCCGAGAAAACAAGGAAGCAGGTATGAAGCTTCACCTGCATCTGTCCTGGGAGGTTCTATTAATGATGCTGTGGGATTCTTAAGGGACTTCTCAGTTAAAAGAAAAAAAATCCTATTAACGCTGATATCTTGTTCTGAGGTTGTCACCAGTGTAAGTTTATGGAATTCCTCACGTACTTTTGAAGGCCACTTTAGAGGCTGCAAATTTAGCTCAGGTTTTAGCATGATTTGAAAACATTTAAGAAATTTTTCATGGTTCCCTCATTCAAAGACTGTCTTCAGTTTATTTAAAACCTGCTGAAGACTGTTTTACTTTTGTTTGTCAGATCAAAGGATGGAGAACACACATGTACCATATGGTTAAGATGTGTCAATGGGATAGAAAAATCTATAACATAAACTCTCCGTTGCCTTCTTCACCCTAATAATAATATACCAAGATACTTGCAGGCAAAAATTCAGACTTATTCTCACTCACCCTTAGTCACCTCTACATCTTTCCTGTTGCCAGCCAGAGTGCTGTAGATCTTTCTAATGAGTTCCATGTTGTTAAGGAGTGAATTAAATCCATTAAAATAGGAGAAACTAACTTGATGGGACGTAGCACCTCCAGCAGCCTCAAATAAGTGGAAAATAAGAGATGGGAGAAGAACAATAAACAAAAGATTTATAGAATGAAGAAGATTCTGAAGTACATATATCAAATGCTAGTTTTGGAAGTAATCAAGAATGCATGTCTGAAAAGAAATGGCCATAAGTATTTTCCTTTCACATTAAAAAAAAAAATAAAAAAGCTATAAGTGAATTTTAAAAGTAACTGCAACTAATCACGACCAGAGCTTATACTCTCCACACATAAGTCCTGGAACACTAAATAAATACATGTGTAGGATTATAACAACAGGACCAGTAGTAATTTACAGAGTTCAAATTTCAATTGGAAATGTTTTATAAGTTTGTTTATTTCATCTAATGAGCAATTCTGAGAGGCTCAGACATGCACAACTACACCATACACATACACATGTGTGTGTGCTTATACATGTAAAGCTATATTATTCCAACACAAACACAGTATGAAAAGTGGTCAAGCCAACATTAATATCATGATCTGTCATGTTACTTATAACTAGCAATAAATAATCATTTAAGTACAGACTTTACATTGGTGGGATTTCTAGTAAACAAGCGTATTACGATAAAATTATGAGATGTCACGTGCTTTGAAAGGAGTTAAAACTGGTCAGAATTCTGATAATCGGAATTTGTAAGAAACCGTATTTTTTTCACAAGGGGGGGCAAGGGAAACAGATAGTATGTCCGTTATGAATGGAACTTCAGTTTGGGGTTTCAAATTCTATCCTTCCCTAACGAGGCAAAATATTTTTATTAGGAAAGCACTTATTTAGAAAGTAACAACCACATAAATCTTCACTTAGTAATCATTTAAAATAGCTGATATAAGAGTTTAAAATGGAGTAGCGAAGGGTAGGAGGAAGGCAAGAAAGGGAGTTAGATTAACACAGTGCCAGAGTGGAAAAGGCCTTGTCAGAATTCCATGCCTCCAAAAAGAGGCACCAGGGGAAAAAAAGGTGAAAAGCTATCCTGAGTTCCTGCCTATGGTAAGCACTGTGGGAAACCCAGAGCATGGTGAAAAAACCCCAAAAGTCTCCCCGGGACTACCAAACCACAGTGTGAGGGTTTCCAAAACCGTGTGATTGTCAGAATGATCTGGGAAGCTTTCGAGATTAGATTCTAGGACCTCAGCACCTGTAGATGATAAAACCATAGGCCTGAAGAAAACTTAGTTATCTGTACTTTTTTTTTTTTTTAATTTTTTTTTTTTTTTCAACTTTTTTTTATTTATTTATTTTTGGGACAGAGAGACAGAGCATGAACGGGGGAGGGGCAGAGAGAGAAAGAGACACAGAATCGGAAACAGGCTCCAGGCTCCGAGCCATCAGCCCAGAGCCCGACGCGGGGCTCGAACTCACGGACCGCGAGATCGTGACCTGGCTGAAGTCGGACGCTTAACCGACTGCGCCACCCAGGCGCCCCTAGTTATCTGTACTTTTAATAAGCATCGCTGGGGCGCCTGGGTGGCTCAGTCGATTAAGCGTCCGACTTCAGCTCAGATCAGATCTCGCAGTTCATGAGTTCAAGCCCCACGTCAGGCTCTGTACTGACAGTTCAGACCCCGAAGCCTGCTTCCAATTCTGTGTCTCCCTCTCTCTCTGCCTCTCCCCACTCATGCTCTGTCTCTCTCTCAAAAGTAAATAAATGTTAAAAAAAATTTTAAGAAAAAGGAAGGCATCCCTGGTGATTCTTATGCTTTGTGACCAAGGCTTGAGAACCTCCAGCAGAGAATGTTATAGGATACCTTCCAGGTCCATGAGGTAGGGAGAGGAGCTGGGCACCCACTGGCATGGAAGCTACAACACAGGAACGGGGCTCACCCATCCTATGTGTCACTGTTGCCTCAAAACACACATGGTGAATGAATGAGTGAATCTAAAGTTTAGAGATTCTGCTCTGTTGACCAAAGAAATACATCTGCATGCACTATTTTTTAAAAAAAATATTTTGCCTTGGAGAATAGATAAAAGTGAAGATTATCATTTGACATATGACCTATGACAATATGACATATTGACATACTTTGAGATATAAAGCAAAATTAACATGAAATCATAAAGTTGTTTTTACCTTTTTTTAAAAACCCAGTTCACACGTTTCTTTGAGATATTCTATATTATCCAGGTAACAAATCAACCTACCCACTAAAACTAGCCAAAACATACCCTGTCGGGAAGTCTGATAATATATGAGATCACATTAAGAAAACGTTAGTTTGAATTGAAAAACTCTACATAATTTTTAAGAATTGTTTTTATAATCCCTTATTTACCGAGCTTTTGCCAGGTAAAATAAACTGCTTCATTAGGTCAAGTTACAACTTACAGCTACTAGACATTCTTCTACAAAAGGCGTCAAGACATGGGGGCGGATGGTAACCATGATGTCTCGGAAGTCAATGGCTGTAACTTTTCCAGTCCTGGCATTGTCCCTTTGCACAAAGGCTTGCTTTGCATGCTCCAGTTGTATTTCCTACAAAAAATGAAAGTAGAATAATTTATGTTTCTCAATTACTACAAAAGACTGCTCAATTTCAAATCAGGGTGAAGAAATATAGATCATATCTTGACTTAACAAGACTCACCTGTTGTGAAATAACACCTTCAAGCTATCATCTTCCTCCAAAGAGAGAACTTTGCTCAGACCAATGAACATGTCTTCAGAAAATGCATTCTACCTGAAATCTCCTACCCAGAGAAACCAAATCACTTCCATGCTCTGCTAGAGTCCAAGGACACAAAGAAAACAAAAATTGGAATGAAGTTTGGTAGGCCCAAAGATATGGCCAAACCCAACTTAGATGATACAGGAGATCCAATGAAAAACATCTAGAAGACATTAACCTCTCTCCAAAGGAGATAGAAAAATTCTTATTAGTAACCTGGTACACAAACATGTGATGTAATACCAAACTAAAAAGGGCGGTTCTCCTCTGAAATAGGGTATTCTGCTAATATATAGTTTCTCAGCCTTGACATTACTAGTACTTGGGGCAGGTTAAGCCTCTGTTATGGGGAGCTGCCCTGTGCATCCCTCTCCTCTCTCCTTCCTCTAAATGATGGTAGCCCCTTCACGCCCAAGAGCATGACAGTCAAAAATGTCTCTGGCTGGGGCGCCTGGGTGGCTCAGTTGCTTATGCGTCTGAGTCTTGATCTCAGCTCAGGTCTTGGGCCTGACACTGGGCATGAAGCTTACTAAAAAAAAAGTCTCCGGAGATGGCCACAGGTCCCAAATAAGGACCCCTGCTCCAGGATTAGGAACTGAATGGTATGTGGGTCAGAGGTGGCAAAACTGCCACTATTATTGTAAGTCCTATGATCTAAAGACAGGAAGCTTGATTTAGATGTCCAGTGCTATTCACAGGAAGTAAGTGTACATACAAAATAAACAGCCTCCCATCAAAACGCATCACGTGCCATGTAGAAGAGGCATCCCTTCCACAGACAACGTTTTGTTATCTTCCTCACGACACTGCCTGTTTCCCAAACGCGCCCTTGGAGTGAGATCTTATCTCCAGGCGCCTGGGTGGCTCAGTCATTGCAGCCTCAGACTCTTGATTTTGGCTCAGGTCATGATCTCACATTTCGTGGGTTCAAGCCCTGCATCGGGCTCTGTGATCCAAGTCAAGAGCTTGCTTGGGATTTTCTCTCTCCCTCTCTCTGCCCCTCTCCACCCACCTTTCTCTAAGAAAGAAACAAAGAAAGAAAGAAAGAAAGAAAGAAAGAAAGAAAGAAAGAAAGAAAGAAAGAAAGAAAGAAAGAAAGAAAGAAAGAAAGAAAGAAAGAAAGAAAGAAAGAAAATAAAAAGACTAAGATCTAATCTCTATGGAATTAAAAAGCACTGCTGATGTGGTTTTCAAGGACTTCAAATTATTTAAACAAAAAGAAGTTTAATTGGCTGACAGAGAATTACTATTCTCTATTTTTTTTAAACTTTGGCTAGATAATGACTTAGAGTAGTATAAAAACAAATTGTCCTTATGACGTAGTGCAAACTAAAGCTCAGCAGAAGTGATACAAGCCTGATGGTGCTTAAAAGTCCCCTATCTCCCTTCTCTTTCCCCTGAAAGAGGAAGATGAAGGAAGCTTGATGAAGGAAGATGAAGGAAGCTTGATAAAATATTGATAATAACTGAAGCTGCACAATGGGGACATGGTGGGTCACAGTATAATATACTTTTCTACTTATGTATAGTTTGAAAATGTCTACAATAAAAAATTTTAAAAGACAATAGTCAGAATCAGCGTTTTTATCCTACTCAAAAGCCTCTTCTCAGTCACAGCATCTGCCAGTTCTGATCCGAGCCTGTCCCTGCCCAAAGTCTCTTATGGGACCCTTACCTCCCTTCCACTTCCCTTACCACTTCCACTTAAATGGGAGGCATCTGTCAGCCCTCTGTCCTCAAGTCTCCTTACTCTACTCCCCTAGGTCTCAAGGATTTCTCAGAAGGCTTGACTCTCAGATCCCAGTCTCCCACCACTATCTGTGGGAACAGAATCCATAACGGTTCAGAGTATACCTCCACATGGACATCTTGTAAAGACCATGAAATCACACATCACTAAACCCAAGACCCTGAAAGGAGCTACTCTCAGCCTGGTCTCCAGTACCCATGCTCAGCCCTTCCAGTGCTTCCACACACTCCTACCTCTGTCCACACTCCTCCCTCCTCCCGGTGTAGACTGCAGCCTCTTTCTCTAGTTCCTGAAATCCTACCACTTCCTCCAGGCTTAGCTCAAATGCCACCACTTAAGTAAATATAAGTAGGTCTCTTAACTGAAAACAATTGATCTGATCATGTGGCTCCCTGCTTGAACCTCAATTATAAGACTTGTCTTATTTCCTCTTATTTGAATCAGTTGTTTAGATTCCTGTGTTTCCCTCACCTTGCTAGGGAAAAGAGATTGTGTCCTGTTCATCCCTCTCCTGGTGGAGGCAGAATACTTTAGACATACTAGGCACTCAATAAACCACAGCCATAATCTTCAATGATAGGTAGTCTATAAAACCAATTGAATGAAGAAATCACATTCCACTGAACAAAAAGGGGTTCTCTGTACAAGTGCCTCCAATTTAGGAGGAAGAAACCAACTGTTAAACACCCTGTAGTGAAAAATGACCACAGTATGTATTCAATTGGAAGTAAATGAACAGTCTCCTTTGAATTGCCAGACCCACTGCTAAAGCTATTGTAAGGCAAGATTACTCTCAACAACGGCAGAAGGTATGTTCAGTTATTTATCATTTCCCCTAGTTTATAACTCAACTAGTCTTAGGGATCCTCAGACCATGACACCAAAAATGGCATCCCTTTCCCTGACCACCCCATTTCTCAGAATTCCTGGCCACATCATTTCCTTAGAACTTAGACTAAGACCAACCTGCTCGAAATTTCAAAGTGGGGAACAGACATCACAGTGGGGGTGGATGCTCATGTGGCAGAACAGGGAGTGATCTGTATGTAGCAAGGATGGTGTCACTACCCATTTCCGTGCCTACACTTTGGAATTACACATTTACTAGCAGGGATCCCTCGATCACAGAACATGAACACACTCTGAACTCTAATGAACAACTTTAGAATACATTTCCAACAGCTCTGAAAGACTGAGGACATCATAAATTCCACGAAAAGCAAGAAGCTAACTGTACACAGTTCTCTAAATAGTAGGATATAGTGAAAACATTTAGCTAAGTGTTTCTTCAAACTAAAAGCAGACTACAGAAGATGTGGGTTGTCTTGTGAAGGACATCTGTTTATGTTGTGACTATTTCTTCTCCTGGGTGAAGAAATGAAGCCATGACCTCAGCCAATATTACAACCATGTTAATAGCATTTAGTGAACATATGTTATGCACCACAGCCACTCTGGAAAACAGTGTGGAGGTTCCTCAAAAAATTAAAAATAGACCTACCCTATGACCCAGCAATAGCACTGCTAGGAATTTACCCAAGGGATAGAGGAGTGCTGATGCATAGGGGCACTTGTTTATAGCAGCACTCTCAACAATAGCCAAATTATGGAAAGAGCCGAAATGTCCATCAACTGATGAATGGATAAAGAAATTGTGGTTTATATACACAATGGAGTACTACGTGGCAATGAGAAAGAATGAAATACGGCCCTTTGTAGCAACGTGGATGGAAGTGGAGAGTGTGATGCTAAGTGAAATAAGCCATACAGAGAAAGACAGATACCACATGTTTTCACTCTTATGTGGATCCTGAGAAACTTAATAGAAACCCATGGGGGAGGGGTAGGGAAAAAAAAGAGGTTAGAGTGGGAGAGAGCCAAAGCATAAGAGACTCTTAAAAACTGAGAACAAACTGAGGGTTGATGGGGGGTGGGAGGGTGACGGGTATTGAGGAGGGCACCTTTTGGGATGAGCACTGGGTGTTGTATG
Source organism: Neofelis nebulosa (assembly GCF_028018385.1). Classification (NCBI taxonomy): domain Eukaryota; kingdom Metazoa; phylum Chordata; class Mammalia; order Carnivora; family Felidae; genus Neofelis; species Neofelis nebulosa. The sequence continues at coordinate 70,437,920 of NC_080785.1, read as the reverse complement.
GAAACCAATTTGACAATAAATTTCATATATTGAAAAAAAAATATTATGCACCAGATGCTGTTCTAAAGCATTTGACAGTAATAAACTCACTGCTCACAGCAACCCTAGGAGATGGGCAGTATTTATGAACTTCATCGTGGCAGTTGAGGAAACTGAGGTCTTACCGGAAGCAGTGAAGGTGGAATGCAAACCCAGGCAGTTGTGCCCACTGACAATGCTCCCAACACCCCAACACACCACCTGGGGAGCCTGAATAATGCTGCTGTCAGGAATCTAACTACAAAATACATCTGACAGGAATCTTAATAACTATGAAAAGACAAAAATTTAGTTTGCTTTTAAATTATTCTTGATTATCTAGATTTTTCATTGCCAGCTTTCATGAGAAAACAATAACATCTCTGAGACTTTTTCATTAAGGAAAAAGTCTTCTGTGTGCGCAGAGTGCTAGGATTGTTTTCCCAACAGCAGAGACCATGGAGAAGGGGAATCAAATCTAAAGGCTTTCTTCTCCTGGCCTTATTCACCTACTCACAACCGCAAGAGACTGTGGAAGAGAAAGACAAATAAGGAGGCCTGTGGGAGCCAACAGAAAGAAACTCTGTAAATACTTAACACGAGAATGAATGACTTTTGAAATAAATATTCAGGCTTACTATTGATGGCAGAGTGACTTAAAATCAAAGCTTTTCACTGACACCTCTAAAGCTATTTAAAGAAAACCTAACACATACATGTAGATCCAAGACCCTGATGGTTCCCAGATCTGAACCCAGGGGGATAAAAGTGAGACAGAGAGTATTTGGTATGCACGGGGCAGGGCACATGTAAAATTGCGGTCATTTCCAAAATGAGCAGAGGAGTAGAGAACAATGAGAGAACCAAGAGTTACACTCAAATATTTAAAGGTTAAAGGACCATCAGGTAAAAGAAAGAAGTCAGACTGGCTCTCTATATTTCTTTAAAAAAAAAAAAAAAATGAACGGAGAAAAAAATACATAGGGATCAGATTTTAGCACAAAACACAAAAGTATTTAATCTGTCCAGCTGTTCAGCAATGAAATGGGCTACACTATAAAGTAGTACGTTTCCAGTCACTGGCAATATCTGTCCAACTACAGGCTGGGGAACATACGTCAAGGAATTTATTTTATTTATTTTAAGTGAAGGAGTTATGGAAGCAATATGTTACGATGACAAAAATCTGAAGTTCGGAGCAGGAATGAAAAGAGGTCAAATATCAATCATGACACTCCTAGGAGGATTAGGGGTGTATGTATCTTAGAGCCCCTGCAGTATCTACATACAGGGTTGTAAAAAACACACATCATGCATGACGGCCACTTACTAAGTGGTACCTTTGATTTTTGTCAAGGTGAATGGTTTAAAATCCTCTAAAGACCCTTTCAGTATAAGTTCTTTGAGTCTTTCAAAAAATCCCCTAGTAAGGAAGAGTGGTTCTGCTGAGTCATTCTGAACTGTCCATAAAAACAGAGAGATGAAGACCAGCTACAGTGGAGAATAGTGGTAATAGCTGAATGCCTAAGCACTTACTATTGGCCAGGGGCATGCCAAGAACTTAAAAAATGTACTTCATTTAAGCCTCACAATAATTCACCGAAGTGATACTATCTTCATTTCACAGAGAGGTCGCTGAAGCTCTGAGAGGTTAACTAACAAGTCCAAGGTCTCGCAGCTAGGAAGCGGCAGGCCCGGGATCTATGCCGAGATACCTTCTGATTCCAAAAATGAGATTTCTAGCCACTAGCTTATATGCTGCCTTGGGTAAAATCATAATGTAAGAGCACTGTAACAGATAACTGAAAAAGAGATTTTAAGAAAATCTGTTTTGGTGAGGATTTGTATATAAAAATGGAGCAAGATAGATCTCAAAGAATTCTCACCATGGATGATGAGGGAGATAGAAAAATCAACCATAAAGGAAAACACCTAAGGAAAAAGAGATGAGGTAGTTGACCACAATGAGAAACTTGAAGCAGATGAGTTTAAGTTATACACAGAAGTTGAGCTATAGGGGCTCCTGGGTGGCTCAGTGGTTAAGCGTCTCAACTTCGGCTCAGGTCATGATCTCCCGGTTCATGGGTTCGAGCCCCACGTCGGGTTCTGTGCTGACCGCTCAGCTCCTGGAACCTGCTTCGGATTCTGTGTCCCCCTCTCTCTCTGCCCCTCCCCTGTTGTACTGTCTCTCTCTCTCTCTCTCTCTCTCTCTCTCTCTCAAAAATAAAAAATAAAAAAATTAAAAAGTTGAGCTATAAACAAAAGAAAGCTAGAGATACAGACAAATGTAAATTTGGGAAATGTAGATAGGAGGATTTCAGGGGGAAGAAAGCCAAAAGTTAACATTTACTAAGTGTTATTAAGAGTGTGTTTTGCTCCAGGGACTACTGTGTTTCCTGTTTCATCTCTCTGAATCCTCCCATCAGCCTTGCAAGGTGGGCCCCACCATCATCTCCATTTTATGGATGGGAAAATGAGGAAAAGAGCAGCTGAGAGTCAGAGGATGCGGAGAATGAAACTGGAGTGGCACCTGCACAATCTGGCTGTGGACCCACAATCTTAACCTGTTAACCTACACGGACTGCCTGTTCCTTTTAGGGGGAAGACTCCCAAAAACCAGAAGAAAGAAATAACAGTTGCAGAAAACAGATGAGGTCATCCCACAGTACATATGACACAAAGATGACACAGAGCAGACAGATGACAAAAAATGGAACTGATATCTAAAGAGGGGAGTACAGACAACAAACCAGAGGGCCTGTGACCTTGTGGGAAAGCCAGAGAGCCAGGAAGATAGCACAGCCCATGCGTGCCAGGCACAGGGTGCCCGCGAAGTGCTGTTGATGGGGACGGCGGGGACCAAGGAGAAAGGGCCGTCCTTCACCTGAGGCTGGAAGGTCGCCGAGCAAGGAGCAGCACAGCTATCTCGAACGCAGTCTGCTCAAGCACATGAAAGGAGGCCCAATTTCTCTTTCTTATTTGCCAGGGAACGGTTTTCTGTTCCCGCTATTCTGGTGCGTGATGATTAACGGAATAGGCTTTTACTGCCGCAGTTTCCACCTACTTCAACACACCCATTCAGATTGCTGGAGGGAAAGAAAAAAAATCAAACTCTTCAAAATTGCTAGCTGTACAGAAATAAACATATAGAGGGGGTTACACCACTTCAGGTCTAACATTCATGCTTCTAATAGTTCCAGGCCTGTCATTTCCTTAATAATCTCCAATTTTCAGGTGGGTATATTTTGAATGCAAAAATTCTCTCCACCTCTATTCAGACATGCAAGTTTTGTGCTTCAGCCTGAAGATAATTTATCAGAACAAAAACAAAACAAAACAACAACAAAAAACAGACCAACAGACCTTCAAAACAAGCAAGCAGATCCAGATGATTTATATTACAAAGCCAAGAACACCAAAACAAGAAAAAAGACCCCTGGCTAGTTTGCATGTTTTATGTTTTGTACAGTTTTGAAATTTAAGAAAAAAAAATATCTAAAACTTTAATAAAAAGCAGGGTGTTATCAATAAGGACATGACTCAAAAGAATTCTTGTTTGGCGGGGGGGGGGGGGGGGAAGGGGGTAGAAGAATTCCAGATAAAATGCAGGTAATTCTTTATGAAAACAAGAAACAAAATCAATAAAGCTTTGCTTTAAAAATATGGTATCACAGTTAATCCTACTTCAAATAAATTCTGTATTACATTGAGTATCAGAACTTGTAAACTGTCGAACATATAAGTGCGCACTTCATTTTCATAATCCTACGCGAATTTGGAGGGGAAAGTCTAGTTAAAATAAAGATCCACATATTAAACAGAGTTAAAAAGAGACCCTGCAAAAGAACAGGTAGAGAGATGAGCAGTTCCCACACCGTGAATAGTTCCAAATTCTGTGCCCCCCATATCCCACCCATGCAGTCAGACTTGCAGAGTTCAGGGTGAAATCTGACCCCCAATTCACTGGGTGGGGCTTTTAATTAAAACAGTCTTTGGAAGCGGTGTTGCCTGTGGCACCACATGCGCAGCAACACCTCCGCAGAAACCAAGTACAGACGTTTTCATCTCGATTTCCTTGCTCTTCTGATTTAATGTTAAACTTCACAGTGGGTAGCAGCTGGGGAGATGCTGTACAGAGTGCTCATTTTTACCAGGATGCTACTGTAAAAGCCTGCACACCAGGCTGCTCAACAAAACAGCAAGCTGGCGAACACCATGGGCACAACAGCACAATGAATTCTGATTTCCTTTGCCCGGAGAGGGGCAAGTGCGACGTGAATGAAATGTGCCCTGCATCTAATTCTCCGACTGACTGGGATGTTACCACATCTCTGGTCACCCATCACCAAACCGGCAATGGCTTCCAACTGAATGCAAAATAGAATCTAATCTCCTAGAAGAGCTGAGGGCAAACAACATTAGCTACTTTTACTCATTATTTCATTTTGAAATATCAAGTTGATGCTGTATTTAGGAAACAGTACCGAAGCTGTACTGCAGACCCCATCTGGTCCAACTTAAAGATCAACATAAAAAGCACTCACATGTTAAAAATGCAAATATAATCATGGTCTCTGACTACTAAAGATCCATGGTCTAGAGATTTTAACTAATACAGATGGCAAGGTGAGGGACAAAAGGGAGGTACAAATCACTTGGCTTTCTCAGTCCTAAACAATGACTTTGTTATTGTCCACTAACCTGCTTAAACAATTGTGGCTTTAGTGAGCTCCACTACTAGTGATTGTGTTTTGTTCACACGCGAAGTGTTCTATCGATTCCAAAACTTGAGAATTTGATGTTGCCATGGTTGAAGGTTATGTCTCCTTTTGTTTGGTGGTGATGGGGAACAATTTGTTTTTTGTGTTCAAAGTGTTGCCTTCTACCAGGATGCCACAGCAAATAGAGCAGCAAACCGTAAGTGATGGTGACTGTAAGGCCTAGACGACAGCTAATTAGTGAATCTCTGACCCCTGGAGGGACATGGGACAACCACCAGCACCTGGGAACAGCGGACTCGCAGAGCTCTACTCTCTAGGGCTCAAGATCTGAATAACCAAAATGTCCATTTTATACAGAAAAGACTAGGCTGGATCCGTAGGCCATGCTGACTCACAGGCTAAAATAATGGCCAATTTCACTTAACAAAAAGAACAAGTTGTTCGGTTGCATTTTTAGCATGAATATGCTTTAGCATCCAACAGGACTGCCATGAAACTCGAGATGTGACAAGAGCCCTTACCAGTGTGTGTGTCCAGTCTAGGGCATGAGACACAGTGCTGATTCCCAGGTGCTACTCCCAGCTCTATCAACTAGCATTCACCTCCCCACGTTCCATCATCCCCTTCTGACAATAGGGGGACCTGAATAAAGAGTTATGGTAAAGCATCCACACCTTTCTGTTCAGGGCTCTCCACTGGGTCAGGCAACTTAATTCTTAAGCTATGTTTGAGGACAAGACATTTATAGCCCCATCCCCTCCCAAGATAGCAATCCTGTTTTCTTGGGAAACTAAAGCAACCCAAACTTCAAAACCTGGCCTCTTCACCAATTCACAGCATTGCTGATTTCTTGAGAATTCCTTCTCCTAGAGCAAGAGGAAGAAGGCCTTTGGAAACAGAAGAAATTTCCTGGCTCCATAAAATGGGGAACAGAATTTCTTAGAAATGCCCAAGTCTGTGGGCCCATAGGTGGGCCTCCTATAGTATTATCTTAATTCCAAGGAATTAAGGAGAAGAGCTGGAGACAATCCAGCCACACACAAGTTAACAGTGATTATAAGCAATGCACTGGTCTGCAGCCCCTCATGAAGACTGCTTCCTCCATGCTCCCCATTTCGGTAAACCATCACCATCCTTCCACTTGCCCAAGCCTAAAACTCACCTAAAAAAAGGCGTGAACTGTGAGTTTTATATTATCCTGAACTGTCTCCATGCTACTAAATCACCAAGCCTGATCAGGCCTATCCCTCAAGTTCTCTTAAATCCACTGGCTTTGATTCACCACCATTACCATCCAACCCAGGCCATTGTTGTTTCTCTCTTGGATTAGAAAGTGACCTACAGGTCCTCCTGTCCTCAGTGAGATCCCTCTCCATTGGATTTTCCACACAACAGCCAGGGTGATCTTTCTGAAACACAAATCTGATCATATTTACCTGTCTAAGCTTCCTATGGATACTGGGATGAAAATGTGAAGACCTGATTCTGTATGCTTTTAAATAGTAAGGATTATATAGTCCAGACCAGTTTCTCAATGTATGGCCCTTGCACAATTCAGGATGCTTATCTGAAAGGTTATTTGTTAGGCCCTATCCAAACCTATTGAATCAGACCCTTGATGGGCAGAGAGACCAAGGCCTCTACTTTTTAAAATAATCACCTCGGGGGGCACTTGGGTGGCTCAGTCGGGTAAGCATCCGACTCATGTTTCGGCTCAGGTCATGTTCTCATGGTTGTGAGATAGAGTCCTGCACCGGGCTCTGCACTGACGGTGAGTAGCCTGCTTGGGATTCTCTCTCCCCAGCTCTGTCTGCCCCTCTCCAGCTCACTCACCTGCTCTCCCTCTCTCTCTCTAAGTAAATAAATACATAAACTTAAAAATAAAATAATCACTTTGGAAAAATTTTACACAAAATTTGAAAAACATTGCTAGAGATTTAGGAAAATTAAAATCAACTTCAGTTTCACCTATCTCACCTTGAACAAATCCAGAAAATTACTCCAAGACTCTGTGTGCTCATCTTTCATACAGAAACAATAGGAAATGCTTAACATTTAAGATGACTGTAAAGACGAATACAAGTAAAAGCACTTTCTAAGCCAGAAAATGCTATGAAAGAGTCAGTTAAGAACAACAGATTTCTAGTTAAGACATATATTACATTTGATAACAATCCTAGACTTTTCTATTCTGAGTCTGGAGCAGCTAGACTCTCCTACGTGTACATTATTTTAAAATCATTACCTTTATATGTGAAATATATGACTATAAAACATCATCAAGGACGCCTGGGTGGCTCAGTTGGTTGGGCGACCGACTTTGGCTCAGGTCATGATCTCACAGTTTGTGAGTTCAAGCCCTGTGTCGGGCTCTGTGCTGACAACTCAGAGCCTGGAGCCTGCTTCCGATTCTGTCTTTCCCCCTCTCTCTACTCCTCCACTGCTCACGCTCTGTGTCTCCCTGTCTCTCAATAATAAATAAATGTTAGAGAAAACGAAATTTTTTAAATCATCAAAAAGTCACTGGAAATGACAGTAACACACACCCCTACTAAGGGTCTTTTTGTAATCATATCTGAAGGGGTAGGCGTCAGGAATGCTCAGTGTCCAGCAAGGCATGGCTGTACTCCCCCATTCAGAAGCACAGTCCCTTCCAAGAACAGAAACTAACTCTTCATAGCCCAGGCCCTGGAGACAATGTAATAAAATGGCAACAGCACAGTACTTTTGAATCCCTCACATGTGTATGATCTTATGGAAGAAACTTAGCTCTAGAATAGTTTCTGTGTACTCTTTCGGGGTACTCCTTTGGGAACCCAATGAAAGCCAGGAGCATTTTCCCCAGAAAATTACCTGTAAATGCAAACTTTTACCTAGAGTCCGTTTATTCTTTTGCATATAATAGGGGATAATGATAATTACCTCTCAGGGTTTTGGGATGCTATTATCAGAAACAGAATATTTAAAAGCACTTTGTAAATTATAAAGATTGTTACTATTACTTCTATTTTCCAGAGTGAATCTCAGTACCAACTCTACAGAAGAATTTGGCAGAAAAGTTGAAGAGGCCTTTCACTCTGTCCTCACATTTGCCTCCAATGTCCACCCAGTAAAAAACTGAAGATGGATTTGAATAGACATGTGTTCAAAGAAGATAACGAATGGCCAATAAGCACATAAAAACATGCTCAACATCATTAGTCATCAGGGAAACGCAAATCAAAATCATAAATGAGATACTGCAAAGAGACTTTAGAGTGAAAGGCCTTAGTTTCTCATCTGGAAAATGGGGCCCTTAACTAGGTATATCTGGCTCTTGAGTTTGTGCTTTGGACGGCTACCCTAACCACACCCTGAATGTCGGTTTCGGCTTTCTGGCTGAAAATCCTTCCCGAGGGTTTGTGCTGCAAGAGAGTGGCCTTGTAGGCCGTGCACACCTGCCTGCAGTTGTTCCTTCTGAGCCCCTGGGACGGATAAGCACAGAGCAACCCCTAGACCTGTGCAATGCAAGTATCCAAGAAGTTGTTATCTCTGCACCTCTTTCTTGGCCCTTTCTGTGCACAAGGCCTCTCAACAAAGCTTGCATGTTCAGCAAACATTTGCTCAGTTGGGTGGTTTATCCCAACCAAGGAAGTAATAACCACAGCATGAGAAATACTTGCATAGGACAGAGAGTTAAAGTTAATACCACTTATGAACAGGAGTTCCATCAGGCATAGAAGAATATTTCTCCAAATCGTTTTCTGAAAAATTCAGCATATTAAAATCTATTTTTCAACTGGCAAACATAAAATTAGAACTAAGAATAGAGGGACGTGGAAACATTTATAATTTTTAAAAAATACACATACACATACCCACATATAAAACTGTACTCACATTTACACATACACACCATCACTCACGCAGTTAAGGGTAGACGACAGACCGGGAGATGAACAGCAGCCGTAAATACAATAGTGTCAATAACGGGGTAAAAGGACCGTGGTCCCCTCGTTTCTGAAATCCCTCTTAGCTAGGAACAAGACTCTAGGATAAAGAGGCTTTGAATCCCTGCTTCTTGCCAAAACACTCTCATTTACATGTAAAGTAGAAGCAAGGCAAATTTTGCTCAAAGAGTACCAAATTGATTCACCACTTCACTAATTTATTTTATTTTTTTATTTTTTTTAATTTATTATTTTTTTTTTCCAACGTTTATTTATTTTTGGGACAGAGAGAGACAGAGCATGAACGGGGGAGGGGCAGAGAGAGAGGGAGACACAGAATCGGAAACAGGCTCCAGGCTCTGAGCCATCAGCCCAGAGCCTGACGCGGGGCTCGAACTCACGGACCGTGAGATCGTGACCTGGCTGAAGTCGGACGCCCAACCGACTGCGCCACCCAGGCGCCCCTCCACTTCACTAATTTAAAACCAAAGCACAGAACACGGCATTCAGGCCATGCCCATGAGCAGCACCACCTCGGTGAGTGCACAGCCTGTCCACATAGTATGCAGACGAACACGTGAACACAGGAAGTCCTCACAGCCACATGGTGGCTTATAACACACTCAAACTTGCTTAGATACAGTAAAACATTTATTAAATGAAGAAAAGAGAAACCTGACCTTGCAGACAATGGCTCTGCTCACCAGTCACAAACAGGTGTATACACATAAAGCAGAGGTAACTCACGCACGTGAGACTTGAGTTGGCTGGAACCAACCCGAATTCCCGTCTAAGACCTTCTGTGGGATTGAACAGTGTTTTCTCTACATACCACTAAGCCTCCCTGAAAACACAAACACTTCTCAGCTGTCCCTATGGCCGCTCCTCTTCCTCGTCAGGTGACAGGTAGCAGCATGCACGGTGGCAGCCCTTTCACGTCTTAAGCGGCCAAGCATCTGCTTTCACAGCCCTGGCGCCAGCCAGGGAGCTGGTGCCTATTTGTGAGCCCTGCCCTAGAGCAGAAAGGCGGGTGCATGCTTGACAAAGCAAGAGCCCAAAATATATAGGAGATTAAGCTCTCTCATATCTTTAAGAAGTTCCTGCCTAGAAAAAAAGAGCCCAAAGGAAGCAAACAAAGCATTTGAAGTAGAGGTTTGAAGCTATAGCTGCCTTCAGAAAAGAGTTCAAAGGAAGCAGACAAAACATCTGAGTGGGTGGGTTGGGTGGGGAGAAGGGGTGACCCTACAGTAGACGTCAAAACTGGCTATTTCACTGACATTCACATAAAGTCTACCATGATACATCCATTAATTCCTTTAAATGTGGACCTAGAGTGGAACACAAAGGCAAGGCCCTAACAGATAATTATCCACCATTACCATTTGAACCTAGTGTATGTTCAGCAAGCACTTGTATTCGGGCTACAAAGTCAAAATCATCCCATGCAGGACTGTGGGATGTTTTTCCATTTACCGCTGTAAAAAGGAGTCAAATGTAAGTGAATGCCATACAAGTTGTAGCTAGAAACAATCAGTAATCCTTGAGTCATCTAATCTTTGACTCTAGCTTCTCCATATCTTGAAGAAGGCCTAGAAGCTGCTGGAGTGGCTTACAGCCGACTCAATTCAGCATAATTGATACCTGCTTAAAAGGGAAACATGATCATCCTTACAATATTGCTAACATCCCATTAAGGCTAAAAGTTAATTAGGCTGTGTTCCATAAAGTCAATTTGAGGCATTTGTCTCAATAGCATTATTGTAATTATTCCTCATCAAAATGAATACCACCTCCTACTGCGCGCCAATGTCTTGTGTAAACAACAGCAAAATCCAACAACTCACATTCCATTCTCCTCCTGAGTTATTTAAGTAGGTTTGTGTTTATATAGAACTGAAAATGGGGATTCGTAGACATTAACATTTAAAATAAAAATACAAAGGTATGCTTAAAATATCTTGTTTTAAGGCTAGGAAAATAAAAGCAAACAAAATAGAATGACAAATTTTATATATCATAACAATACCTTTAAAAGTCAAAAAGAGAAGTACCTATTAAAGTCCACCTATTACATATGCTGGTGCCTAGGTGTAGATACCACAAAATGCTAACTGCCTACACAATACAGCATATGGGACAGGTGTGTGTTCTTGTGCCCTCCATATCCACTGCACTCCACTTTCCAACCATTTCTCAGAAGGCTCTGGCAAAGTTGTGGGCACACAAAAGAAATAGGGGCATCAGGATACTCCCTGAGGACATTTCTAGTGAATAAAAGGTGATTTCCCTGGTAAATCTTCCCTCAAGACCCAGAATTTAAACACAGAAAAGTAATGGCCTTACATATATCTTTTAAAATTATATTTAATAAAACAGAAATAAAATTTAATTGTTAGAGAAATAAAACAAATGCATGAAGTCCGAAAGAAAGAGTGGTTTCTCATATAGCCTACAGACCACACAGATTTGACCTCTAGTGACTAAATGTTAATATTAGAATTAAAATAATTAACAAAGCATACTTCAGGGAGAAAACTAGACTGTAACATATGTTGTTACTACTCTTCCATTGGCATCATCAGTGGCTCAATGATGTGAACATAATGGGGGTGGGGGTGATAAGAGGAAGGTGTGAAGAACTAGGCCAAGGAAGGTGCGCCCCAGAAATGTAAACAACTCCCAGAGTTCAACCCTGGATGAGGACAAAAGTGAACAGTGATTCTCAAACTTGGCACCTCAAACATGAAAAGCACCTGTGAAGCTTTCAATACCCCGATGCCCAGGTTCTCCCCGCCCACCTCCCCAATCAAATCTAACCTCTAGAGGTGGGGAACCTAAATAACAATAGTTTTTAAAGCTCGCCAGGCAATTTCAATATGGAGTCAGGTTGCAGACCCCATGCTTCGTCTGTAAAAGGCCTCAAGAGAAATAATTCTGCAGTTAGATGCCGATGGTGACATGTTCATTTCTCAAGGAAAAACAAAATATTGGTAAATAGCAGTGGAACCAATCATAAGCCAAAAATTCAAGTTCCAATTCTGCCCCCTCCTGATTTATGTAGCTTTTCAGCAAATCACTTGATTTCCTGGGGCCTCAGTGAATATTCCTTTTCAATGTGAAAGGGTTCTACCCAGTCTATATGAACCCATCTAATCCTATCGTTTCTACACACTAATAAACAAATACTTCCAAAAGAATGGTCTGGGCAGGTTAGCAATTTTCAGGTAAACCAGGATCCCAGTTTTACTTATTTACTCTCTAAGAGCTACACTCACCAGTAAAAACTGAGTGAATTCTGCATATGTCAGGTGTCTTTTTCTTTCTCTTCCAAAATGTAGTTGCACAAATTCCGAATCCCAGTTAAATGGAATATGTTGATGAATTGTGGTCTGTCCAAAAACTTGCTTAACGTCCTCTGAAAAGAGAAAAGAAAGATTGATTGAAACAAATGAGGTTTATCCTTGTACAATCCGTTATTAAAAGGGTATTGCTCCTTTCTTCTTGTAAAAAGTAACTCAACTTTAAAACCACACAGGTAATAAAACCATGGCAAAAATAAAAGTTGGAATCTTCATGCAGTCAAGAAATCAAAATTAACAATCCTACCCATAAAGAGAAAAAAAAAAAATACACACACACACACACACACACGCTTAAAAGGCAGTAGGAAACCAAACCCAAGTAATAAGCTAAATCTAACATCATCATATCACATGTTTTGTTTCAACAAATATGATTTTCTAGACACACTGGATATAATTCAATCTTTAGTGGCAGGAAACATATACATAAACACATACAGCGCTATACAAGTCTTAAACACAGTCATTTATCAAGTTATTAAAAAGTTCTTGAGGATTTAATAACATCGGTTCTCCCAATCCATGAGCATGGGGTACCTTTCCATTTGTTTGCACTGTCTTCAATTTCTTTCATCAGTGTTTTCTTATTTTCAGAGTACAGGTCTTTAACCTCCTTGGTTAAGTTTATTCCTAGGTATTTTATTCTTTTTGGTATAATTGTAAATGGGATTATTTTAATTTCTCTTTCTGCTACTTCTTTACTAATACACAGAAATGCATCAGATTTCTGTATATTGACTTTGTATCCTGTGATTTACTGAATTCATTTATCAGTTCTAAGAGTTTTCTGGCAGAGTCTTTATGGTTTTCTACATACAGTATCAGTTTGGTAGTATTTGCTGAGGACTTCTGCATCTATGTTCATCAGAGATACTCGCCTGTGGTTTTCTTGTTTTGTAGTGGCTTTGTCTGGTTTTGGTATCAGCACAATGCTAGCCTCGTAGAATGAATTTGGAAACTTTCCTTCCTCTTTTATTTTTGGAATAGTCTGAGAAGAATAGGTAATAACTCTTCTTTAAATGTTTGGCATTATTCACCTGTAAAGCCATCCAGTCTCAGACCTTTGTTTGCTGGGAGCTTTTTGATTATTGATTCAATTTCATTACTAGTAATTGGTCTGTCCAAATTTTCTATTTCCTTCCAGTGCAGTTTGGAAGGACACTGTTAAAATGTCTACACTACCCAAAGCAATCTACAGATTGAATGCAATCCCTATTAAAGTAGCAACAGCATGTTTCACAGAACTAGAACAAATAATCCTAAAATTTGTATGGAACCACAGAAGTCCCCAAATAGCCAAACCAATCTTGAAAAAGGAGAACAAAGCTGGAGGTATCACAGTCCAGATTTCAGGATATATTACAAAGTTGTAGTAATCAAACCAGTACAGTATTGGCACAAAAAAGAGACATATAAGTCAATGGAACAGAACAGAAAACCCAGAACTAAACCCACACTTTTAGAGTCAGTTAATCTACGACAAAGGAGGCAACAAGATTACACAATAGGGAAAAGAGAGTCTCTTCAACAAATGGTGTTGGGAAATCTGGACAGATACATGCAAAAAAATAAAACTAGACTACCTGCTTACACCACAGACAAAAATAAAATAAAAATGGATTAAAGACCTAAATGTGTCTCACATTTATAAAACCATAAAAATCCTAGAAGAAAACATAGGCAGTAAAATATCTGTGACAGAGGCCATAGCAACATTTATCTAGATATATACCCTCAGGCAAGGGAAACAAAAGAAAAAATAAACTAGTGGCACTACATCAAAATATCAAGCTTTTGTGCAGCGAAGGGAAAATCATCAACAAAACAACACGGCAACCTACTGAATGGAAGAAGATATTTGCAAATAATATATCTTGAGTTAATATTGAAAATATATAAAGAAGTTTTACAACTTGACACCAAAAAACAAACCTGATTAAGAAATGGTCAGAGGAGGGGCGCCTGGGTGATTCAGTCGGTTGAGCCGACTCTTGATTCTGGCTCAGGTTGTGATCTCATAGTCATGAGATCCATCCATCGCATCATCAGGTTCTGCACTGGGCCTGCAGCCTGCTTAAGATTCTGCCTCTCTCCCTTTCTCCCTCTGCTCCTCCCCTACACTCTCACTCTAAAAAAATTTAAAAAATGGGCAAAGGACCCAAATAGACATTTTTCAAAAGAAGACATACAGATGGCCAACAGACACATGAAAAGATGCACAATATCACTAATCATTAGGGAAAGGTAAATGCAAATCAAAACCACAATGAGCTATTTGAACAACTGTCAGAATGACTAAAATCAAAAAGACAAGAAATAACAAGTGCTGGCAAGGATGTGGAGAGACAGAAACCCTCACGCACTGTTGGTAAGAATGCAAATTGGTATAGCCACTGTGGAAAATAGTACAGAAGTTCCTCAAAAATTAAAAATGGAAACACTGTATCATTAGGTAATTCTATTACTGGGTATTTATCCAAAGAACACAAAAACATTAATTTGAAAAGATATATGCACCCCTATGTTTACTGCAGCATTATTTACAATAGCAAAGATATGGAACCCAAGTGTCCATCCATAGATGAATGAAGAAGATATAGTATGTATGTATGTATGTATGTATGTATGTGTGTGTATAAATAATGGAATATTACTAGGCCATAAAAATGAATGAAATCTTGTCATGTGCAATAATAAGGATAGACTTAGAGGGTATAATGTGACATAAGTCAGACAGAGAAAGACAAGTATCATATGATTTCACTCATATGTGGAATTTAAGAAACAAATGAGCAACAGCCAAAAGATTAAAAAAGTAGACTCTTAAACACAAAGAACAGATTGGTGATTGCCAGAGGGAAGGTATACGAGAGGATGAGTGAAATAAAGTGGATTAAGAGATACAAACTTCCAGTTATGAAATAAGTAAGTCATAGAGATGAAAAGTACAGCATAGGAAATACAGTCAATAAGATGGTAACAGTGCTGTGTGGTGACAGATGATGATTACATTTATCATGGTAGGGGCGCCTGGGTGACTCAGTTGGTTAAGCATCCAACTTCGGCTCAGGTCATGATCTCACAGTTGGTAAGTTCAAGTCCCACGTTGGGCTCTGCGCTGATAACTCAGAGCCTGGAGCCTGCTTCGGATTCTGTGTCTCCTTCTCCCTCTCTCTCCTTGTCCTTGGCTTGTGCTGTGTCTCTCTCTCTCTCAAAAAATAAATAAACTTAAAAAAAAATTTAAATATCATGGTGAGCACCGAGTAACATATAGAATGGTTGAATCATGATGTGCTCCATTACCAGCTCCCAGATGTTCTGGCTATGGTAAGAACGCCAGTCCCCAGCTAGCAAGCTATCAACCTGGAAGTAGCACCAGCTTATGAGCACTGCACCAGCCATGTGGGAAGTGGAAAGGTGGTAGAAGACACGGTGCCGTATCCAAGTCTAATCCACAAGACATAACTAAACAGCAGATCCCAACACTATTCCACTTAAAGTGCTAACCTGCTACTTGTGGTAAGGAAACAGAAGCTGAAGGAGGGAGGCACTGACACAAGAGAACGAGGCTTCTTGGAAAAGACAGAATGTGAACTGGGTCCTGAAGGCTGCCAAGGATTTACTGAGATGAATCTTTGAGGGAGTTTTTCAGTGGAGGGCAAATAGCATGAAGAAGGGTTCATTTCCTCTGAAGTGAATCAAGGCTCCAATCAGAGCGCTCTGGACCAAAGCCACCTGGGGTCATTGAGACATGACAGATCCTGCTCCGGGTAGTTGCAGACACTAGCCTCACTCACCAGCATAAATGTGGATGCCACATTTATGGTGAAGGAAAGGTTGCTGTGGGAAGAAGAGCTGATCCCGGGACACTGCAGAGAAAAAGACCCAGGGGTTTCTGTTTGTTCGTTGTTTTTTGTTTATTTTTTTACCATTTAGTATAATTTCTACAAAAGTTTCCTCACTTACCTACCAGAGGTTTACGTACTCTGCTATCGTGAGACTGCCAAGTCGTTCTAACTGGACAAACCAGATGATTGTTCAAGGGGAAAGGAGGATTCTTGCTAAAGAGGAAAACGACCAATATTTCTACTCATTTTCACCACTAATCAACTCTTTTAAAGAATTAAAACATTAAATTTTACCACCCTGAAAACTCACACATTTTCTCCAAAAACACTGAATGGGTTCCTAAGTCAGAGAGCACTTCCTCCTGCTCTGATAAGTCATTCTGGGGCACGTGCTTTCTGAAATGCTTGGGCTCCACATTTTCCTGTAGCTTCATGAACAGAAACCTCTATGAGACCAACAGTGACAACAGGGTCCTGGAATTTCCCCCCTTCACTTTGGAAGACACCTCAGGTTAATATTCTTTTTTCCTTTCAGGAAGCACAAATAGCTTTCTCATTTAACATTTTATTGTTTTAAGATTTCTCCATGCCTTGTAAGGCAATGATCAGTAAGAGTACTCCTCCTATTTTATAGCTGGAAAATCAGAAACTAATAACCAAAGTGATTTTCAAATTCTGCTCTGTCTTCTGGCTCCCATGGGAAATTTGTGAGCTTTATGATGAAAGACTCCAGGAACCAACTGAAGGCCATCCTACCTACACCTTTACCATCCCCTGGCCTTTCCAAACCTAACTTGTATTCCTGGATGGGAAAGTGGAAACCCTAAATATCCTAGGCTTTTTGGTTACTTATTGGGCTCAGTGAACTGCATATGTAACTAGAACTCGTAACTTACCAGCTGACGGCTTTCAAATAACCATCACATGGCAGATTTATCACTAACTTAAAAGGAGTGAGTAGAAGATCCCTCCTAGTCTAAAACACAAGGCTTAAAATCTTACCCCCAGGTTGAGGTCAGACAGGCAAAGAAGCAAAACTGAATTAGCACTGAAATCGCAATGAAGCATCAGATTATATGTTTTGGGTATTTAAAGTCATACTTTTCTTAGCTCAGGCACTACTCCTCCTGAAAGTAAAAACAAATTAGAATGCTTATCTCTTAAAGTATAATCATTGCTATTTCAGTCTGTGCCAAACAAACTATGTTTGGAAGGCATACAGTTCCCATAATATCACCAAATAACGGCAATATTATTGAAAGCAAGACCTCACCAAATAAGCACAAGGATCCGTTGATTTTATTTGTGGGACTCTGCTTTCCCCACAAATGTTTCCGGCCTAAAAGTCTACTGTAGTTTTTTAAAGATTATAAAAAGACAATTAGAAACTGGCAACTGTTTCTTTCCTAAATATAACTTCAAAAAGTCAACTAATTTCTCCTAAGATAATAAATTTCCCAGGCTATAGAGTATGGTTATAGTAGAAAAAGTTGTGATTTTTAGAGCTGGGTCATAGACAATATGATGTTGTGTATAGAATGTCCTAAGGAATCCACTAAAAAACTATTAGAACGATTAGAACTGTTAAAACCATACAATAAATTAGTCCAACAAGACATTTCTAGACACGAAAATGAAATTAAGAAAACAATTCCATTTTCAACAGCCTCAAAAAGAATACAATGTTTAAGTATAAATTTAACAACAGGCAAGCAAAACATATAATCTCAAAACTACAAAACATTGTTGACAGAAATTAAAGACCTAAATAAATGGAAAAATAGCCCATTTTCATAGACTGGAAGACCTATTCCCCCAAAGTGCTCAACAGATTCAGTGTAATCCCATCAAAATTCTAGTTGGCTTCTTTGCAGAAGTTGACAAGCTGATACTAAAATTCATATGGAAATTCAAGGGAGCCAGAATAGCCAAAACAACCTTGAAAGAGAATAAAGTTTCATTTTAAATTTACTACATAGCTACGGTAATTAAGAATGTGTAGTACTGGCCTAAAGACAGATATACAGACCAATGGAATGGAATTGAGAGTCAAGAAATAAACACATTTTTGGTCAACTGCTTTTCAACAAGAATGACAAGACAATTCAAAATGGAAAGATCAGTCTTTTTGACAAATGGTTGTAGGACAAGTGGATATCCCAACATGCAAAAGAAAGATGTTAGAAACCCTACCTCACACCATATACAAAAACTAACTCAAAACAGAGCAAAGACCTAAGTGTAAAAGCTAAAACTGTGATGCTCTTACTGCAAAACATAGGCATAAATTTCTGTGGCTTTGGATTAAGAATTTTTTTTAGATTATGACACACATAACACATGAAAATAATACATAAACTGAATTTTGTCAAAATTTAAAACTTTTGTCCTCCAAAGGATACCACCAACAAAGTGAAAAGACAGATTACAAAATGGGAGGAAAATTTTGCATATCATGTATCCGATAAAGAAAGGACTCTGGAAGATAGAAAGAACTCTTACACCTCAATAATAAAAGGACAAATCATCCAATTTTAAAAGTGGGCAAAGGATTTGAGTAGACATTTTTCCAAAGAAGACATATACACAGCCAATAAACACGAGAAGATGCTCAACATCATTAGCCATCAAGCAAATGCAAACCAAAATCACAATGAGATAATCACTTTATCCCCACTAATAACAAGCATTGGCGAGGATATGAAGAAATCAAAACCCTCATAAATTGCTGGTGGGGATGTAAAACCATGTAGTCACTTAGCAAAACATTTTGGCAGTTCTTCAAAAAGTTAAAAATAGTTACCAAATCCCCTGACAATTCTACCCCTAGGTATACATCCAAGAGAAATGAAAACATATGTTCACATAAAAACTGGTACACAAATGTTCATGGTAGCACTATTCATAATGCCCAAAAAGTGAAAACAATCCAAATGTCCATTAACTAAAGGATGGATAAACAAAATGTGGCATGTCCATAATAATGTATTATTTGTCAATAAAAAGGAATATAGTACTGTAACATGCTACAGCATGGATGAACATTGAAAACATATTAAGAAGCCTGTCTGTAAAGGCCACATTTTGTATGATTCCATTTATGTGAAATTTCCAGAATAAGCAAATGCTTATTAGATTAGTGGTTGCCTATGACTAGAGGGACAAGGAGAAAACAGGAAGGGGGAGTGAGGACTGCTAAGGTATGGAGAGAGAAAAATATACCTGGGGTGATGAAAATGTTGTACAATTGTGGCGATAGTTTCACATATCTGTGAATATACTAAAAACCTCTACATGATACACTTTAAGTGGATGCATTATATTTCAATAAAGTTTTGTTTTTTTTTTTTTTCTTTAAACCTGGGACTGTCAGATCTGCCTCTTACTAGTGAGTGACATTAAGCAAATTATTTACTCTGACTCAGTTCTCTCTGTAAAATGGGAGTAAAATATCTATCTTGGAGCACTGTTCTGGAGCTAAATGTGCCTATCACAATGTTCTAAACATAGTAGGTGACCATCAAAATGGTAAAACTCCAAAATCTCAAGTCTTAATGATAATAAAAATTGTTATCTGGGAATCAAATATTTACAAATGATACCAAAAAAAAAAAAAAAAGCAGGCACAGTGTGATTTGGAAATATCATATACATTTCTCAAAAAGCAGTAATTTTCCTCAAATACTTAAAATCCATCCTTCTCTTAGCTCATACATTAAACTTTTGAATGAAAAGTGATCAAAAATTTAGTAATTTTCTATTATGTTTTTGAAAGTATGAAATTAAGAACGATTAAGAACCTCCACTCTTTACTTTGAAGATCTTTCAGATAGTAGGACTATTTAATTGGCAAATTACTTGCACATGCCATTAAGTGGTTAGACTGAATTTGTTTTTACAAATTCTATGGACCCTTATTCCTTAACCTCCACCACACTATAATCTGAAACCATCGAGGTCTTCACTTATGCAAATTTAACTTTCTATGTTCTTGTTTCCACACAGAATAACTAAATTAATGCACTTTAATTTCCAAAAGATCCACTTTTTGAAGCTGCAAATCAAGGAAAACTGGTTTCCCATTCAAATAAAAAAGGTTCATCAAGCTACATTATTTTAAACACTGAAGCATAATATCTCTCCCATGGATCCTAAATATTTCATTAATACAATAACACAAAAAGGATGTTTCTATTAAACCGGAAAGAAATCCCTCTTGGAGGCAGAGGGAGAGTTGGCGAACAACCTGCACTTTCTCTCTGAACAGCTTTGCCGGGGTGCTTTTTTCTAACACATGCCTAATCCTCAAAGAAAGTTGTGGTTTCACTCTAAGGGAAATAATATCCCACCCTGCTGATATTGTTAACAACAGCATATATGGCCATCGTATTTTAAGCAGGGAGCAAAAGACAAATTGTTGAATTCGTAAGTTAAATAACATAATGGAGTGAGTGGATGGAGACCTATCTCTACTGCCACATGCTCCAGTATCAAGGCTGCCATTTCAAACCCTTTTGACAAGTGCCTTTTTATATTAATCACAGTTAAGGGTCTGGAGAGGAAAGAAGTATTCTGGCTACAATCCACACTCGCTCAAGAAAGTTCTAGGGGGAAAATGGGTGCCATTAAAATAGAGTAAGTACACAGTAAGTACTTCACACATGCGGCCCTTCTCATTAAAACTGAGTTCTCTGTAAGCCCCCGTATACTTGCTATTATTATTATTCTGAACATGTAGGTACAGTGGTGATAAGTAGCTTTCAAAAAGTAAGCACACACGCACACTGCACACACACAGGCAAGCTGGGCTGAATATTGTACCCAAGTCATACTTTTGTGGTGCTGGTGTATGTAAAAATGAGGGCTAATTTCCAACTCTTCCAATTCTGTACTTAGAGAGGGACAGGACTACTCTGATGAAGTCTCGGGTATCCTAGAAAAAGCATCCTCCACCTCACAGAGCCAGAAAACAAAGTTGTCCCTACAAAACCAGTCACTTTCCCTTCTCTTTGGGCCTGTTTCCATATTCATGAAAGAAAGCCAGAAACTACACCAGCCATTATTCCACTGCAGTGTAAATGACATATCCTTGGAGAGCTTCTTTAAAACAAATTCCCAAGCCCCATGCCCTAAGATTTTAATTCAGTACACTCGAGATGGAACCAGGGAGTCCACAGTGGTAATGAACACCTCCACGCTATCACAACAAAAACCCATGATCTTATTGGTAAGAATCCTTCCTATTCTAAAATCTGATGGCTCTATGAATCCACAAGATTACTACACTGTTTAACTCATTCCTGCAAATGTTGGTACACAAAAATAAAAAAAAAGGTTAAAGGCTGGCAGATACCTAGCATTTGTATTAATCTTCTATCACATGCATTATCTAAAATAGACAGCAGGGCGCCTGGATGGCTCAGTCGGTTGAGCTTCTGACTTCAGCTCATGTCATGATCCCGCGGTTTGTGAGTTCGAGCCCCGCATCGGGCTCTGTGCTGACAGCTCAGAGCCTGGAGCCTGCTTCCGATTCTGTGTCTCCCTCTCTCTCTACCCCTCCCATGCTCATGCTCTGTCTCTCAATAATAAATGAACATTAAAAAAAAATTTTTTTTAATTGAAAGTGAGTGGTCAACTGAGATATTTTCAATCTATATGCTAGAAAAGTTACTTTCAATTGGGTAGAATGACCCATTAGCAGTCTTTAATAACATCAAAAGTAGGTCCATTAAAGTGATGTTTGAAGGCACAGATTAGTCACTCTCCAGACGTACAAGCTTGTTTTTAATCATCTGTTGCATTAATTATTGTTAACTTTCTTCACCCCTAGAGAACACAACCGAAACATTCCAACTTTTTAAAGCAGTACTTGGAATCCCTAACTCATTCTCTAAATGCAAATATATCTATATTGTTTTACAAACCAATTTCCTAAGCTAGTTTCCTTAGACAGATGTAATCAAAAATAATGTTCTTGCAAAAGCATGAACATATATCTAACCCTACTGAAATGCTTCAAGAGCAGATGTACTACAAATGCACACCCACAGTGATCCCATATTAGTATAAAACTGTTTTATTTCAATTAAAATGTCTAACTATCCACCCCCAACACATACCTAAACTGTAATTTTCTCTGAGAACTTCCAATATGTTCTTGATTTTGTTTCCTTTATCAACCTATCAGAGCAAAAACTGCCTTGCAACTGTTGGAAGAAATCAGTCATTAGCAGCAAGATTACAGCAAATTTTCCAATTTAGAAAAACTGTATTTTTATCTCTCCCTCATACTGAAAGAATAATGGTGTAATTTTCCTATTTTTAAGTGAGCAGTACAGCTTAAAATAGTCAAATTTTCCCAGTGCTCCAACTTTTAGGATTTACTGTTAGCTTTCTGTTCTCGACACCTCCCCTATTCACACGTTCTCCTCTCCCTCCACCTGACCCACACATGCACACGCACACCACAGGGGCAGAAGCCCCCAGTCAGCCTCTCCACACCGACAGTCTTCTAAAGAACAGCTAACCTTCAGGCAGTTGTTAACTAAGGAGTGGCTTCACAGGGTTATTGTGATTTAGTCCCCAATTGACATTCTTCCACCTTTTCAACAGGCCTTCCCCCCCACCCCTGCCCTATTTTTAAAATGGAGTGATGAAGTAGCAACAAGTCCAATATTGTAGCCATTTGAGCACGGACGACTCTCAAATTATCCCACCACCTGGAAATGCTCCCTGATACTACGATCTTTGAAAATTGAACCCATTATGGTCAATCGTGCAAATCCGTATTTAGCTTTTTGTAAATAGTGGATTTTTGACCCAATGAACTGGAACAGCTTCTGAGCAGTGTCTGGGATCTCAGTCAAGACACTCTGTACCCAGGCATGCCACGATTCTTATCAGTGTGGAAATTATTTCCTTTCAAGACTCACACTGTTCTTATTCAATATTCTTACTCTCTATTGGAATGTGTATAAGAAAACGGACTTGAGTCTCAGAGTTAACATAAAAACTAAAATCTACTGTACAGCAGTAAGCCTCTTTCACCAAAATAACACACAATTTTTCTGAAACCCCCAAATCAGAATCAATATTAACAAAGAACTTCCCCCAAATAATGCTCCTTCCAACTCTTAACTATTTTTCCCCTCGCTTAGCTTTTGAATATTTCATTTTCCAAGTGTCTTTACAAACATGACAACAAATGATCTTCTTCCCAGTGAGCTTAAAAAAATGTTGGGTGAGTTCTGTCCTCTTCTAGTCTAACACTTCCATTCCTCTAGCTTTTTATATTTATTATTAAGTTTGGGTGCATACCTTCAAAAACTTATTTCCATAATTTTAACTGCTCCTTTTCTGCACCCTGAGTCAAAATGACGGAAGCAGATGTCGTCACATCACCCAGCATATGTTTCCGCATATGTCGTCACATCACCCAGCCTGCCTATCCCCAGAGTGTGCCAACTCCACTGTCGCCACAGCAGGTGTTACAGGACAAATCTAACTGTGAGCCCAGAAAGGCCCCTCCAGACACGTTACCATCCACATCAAAGAATGAACTAGAGAAGGGCATGAGAGATCATGCCACTAGTTCTGTAGATCGTGGGTAGGTCTCACACACAAAAGAAAGGTCCTGTTCAAATGAGTTCGACAAAGTTAGATGAGTTTATTGTTCTGCAGGGTTTCTCAGAGCCTTAATAAGCTAAAAATTTCAAGCTTTATGACTGTCTAGTAGGAGGATCCTTTTCTCACGCAACACTTACTAACATAAACAGGAAACACCAATACTTTAAGGTACCCAAACACACAATCTCGTTCAATAGCAAAGATTAAAGGACAAGAGGCCACTGCAGTTTCCAATAAAAGAGCAAAACTGGGCTGGTTTCTTTTGGACTCCAGGTCAACTGACAGAGCTGAAGCAGCGGGCCAGTCAAAACTTCCCCAGTGCGGCACAAGGCACAGACTATATTACAACTGAAGTTTTTAACAGCTGCAGAAGTCTTAAATAAGAAATATGTCTCCTTGTTCATCTGTCCCTCTACAAAAAGCCATTCTTATCTTTTGGCAGATCACTGACCTCTTTGAGATCTGCTAAAAGCAAATGCTCATTTGGACAAAGCATTACTGACAGCTATGGCTGTTCACGGACTCCCTGACACTTACCCAGAGCCCCAGATTCAAGAAGTCCCGTCTTTCAAAAATTCCTGTCTTTAAAGTTCAATCAAAAACGGCAGAACTCACCCTCCCCCATTCATGCTCTGTCTCTCTCTGTCTCAAAAATAAACAAATGTTAAAAAAATAAATAAATAAATAAATAAATAAATAAATAAATAAATAAATAAAAAAAGGGGGCGCCTGGGTGGCTCAGTCGGTTAAGCGTCCGACTTCGGCTCAGGTCACGATCTCACTGTCCGTGGGTTCAAGCCCCGCGTCGGGCTCTGTGCTGACTGCTCAGAGCCTGGAGCCTGTTTCAGATTCTGTGTCTCCCTCTCTCTCTGACCCTCCCCCATTCATGCTCTGTCTCTCTCTGTCTCAAAAATAAATAAATGTTAAAAAAAAAAAAAAGAATTAAAAAAAAAAAAAAAACAGAACTCTCCCCACAAAAAAAAAAAAAAAATGCAGACCCATACACACACCAATACCACATACATAATGAAAGTGGTTGCTTATGCTCATATACTAAGAATAACTTTAAAATTGCATGATAAAACAGTTCATGAAATTTTGTTCACTGTAATGAAAAAGACAAAGTTAAAGAAACAGAAAAACATGCAATAGCATTATGCAAGTAAAAATTTTAGATTTCAACCTAAGGAAGTGCTGTGGTATAGAATATACTTTGGATTTTCAGGGGGTCCAATTGTGATGTTTGCCAGACGAAAGTAAGATTCAGGTCCTCCACTACCATTGAGCTAAGCTATTACTATTGCCTCCTGCAGATCCAACAACAGAAGAAATATCAAAGGATAGGAATAGTTAAATTAGCATCATTAAGAGACCAATCACTGGTGGGTGCACTAAATATGTCAGATTAACCACCCCCCCCCGCGCACACACACACACAAACACTCTTTCTGAAAATTCATACTAAGGAATAGGCTTTGCTTTCCGAGCACCCTCAAAGAAGAAACTTGGGGAAATGAAAGTGGGAAATCACTATTCACAATGTGTCTACGCCACATCTTCAAACCCTGACCTTCACTTCCTCTACTCACATAAAGGGAGTGGTCATCTGCCTGCTTCACACGGGTACTGCAAAGCCCACACAATGATCATAGGCATGTCTGCCTCTGGCTGTGCCCCACTCCAATTAATGCAAGAAAACCTACCTTTTCCAAGGATCATTTGGATCTGGTCCCTGTCCTCTGAAGACCCTGTGGGACTCCCAACTGCCTCTCCTATTAAATAAAAACTCCTGCCCAGGGGCCTGTGATGGGCACTCCATCAAATGGCACCCATAGCTCTTACGTTGCATATTTCAATCAAAGGCTTCCTCTAACATCCTCCACCCGTGGACCACTTCCCTACCTCCCACCACTCCAGGACTCCCCCTGTACTTAGAATTCTGGTCATGTCAAAAGATAAAGCTTCCTGGGTAGAGACTATATCAAATGCACGGCAACAAATTACGTGGACATGTGTGTCACCAGGGCAACTTTCTATATATACCAAGAACTCTAATCCGGGTACATTCTTCTTTATCATTACTTTCCACTGCAGTCATAGAAACAAACTCCTTACTAATGCATTTGCTTATTATTCTTTACTTCATGAAAAATTATTAAATCCCCCTCATGTCTGATATAGACTGAAACCACTACCGATCAGTTGGCACCTACCTTCACTAAGAAGGCAGCCCGCCTCACAGAGCACAACCACCACCAGAGGGAGGCAGCAGGACATGGTCAACAGCAAACACTTGGCTGTCACCAGGCTGCTACCCTGGCAACTCCATGACTGTGGACAAGTTACTTAAACTTCCCAAGGAGGAGTACCTGGGTGGCTCAGTTGGTTACACTTCGACTCGGGTCATGATCTCACGGTTCATAGGTTTGAGCCCCGCGTTGGTCGCTGTGCTGACAGCTCAGAGCCTGGAGCCTGCTTCTGTCTCCCTCACTCTCTGCCCTCCACCGCTTGTGCTCTGTCTCTCTCTCTAAAATAAAAATTAAAACAAAAAACAAAAAAACAAAAAAACCCAAGGCCATTTCCTCATCAGAAAAATGAGAATTATATAGTATAAACCTCCTAGGTTGTGAGAATTAAGTAACAAATTACATAGAAAGCATTCAGACCAGAGGCAAGTATGTAATAAGTGATCAATAAACTTAAAGATAAAAATGACAGGTACTTTCCTTCTCTAAAGAGATTATGTAACACCATATATCTCTAGAGCAGAACAAGCTCAGCAGCTACCATTGGGTCCTCCCTCCTTTTCTTTGACCTCCTTTTCCCCCACAGCCAAGTCACATACGATTGATTGATTCTCATGAATGACCCTGGTGGGTCCAGAGGTACAAGTCCAGTCCAGGAGTCCATTATCTCCTGCCTAGACTTTCACAGCACCTTCCATGTGAACATCACCTCCAGACCTCCACAGCTCCAAGATCCTGGCATCCACAGCCCACATGTCACCTCAGTGTTCAGACACTGTTGCTCTAGGGCAGCTCAGATAGCATCTATCTCTCCTACCCACTTCGATTGCTTTACGTTACAGATCACCATATATTTGTTTACCTTCTCCCTAAAATGTAAGCTCTCATAGGAAGATTTTTTAATCTTGTCATTTCTGTATCTCCACTCTTATAGTCAGATTTGAGAGATATCCCGCTTTACTAATTCTTTTCTCTCATCCACTTAAATGCCTTCAAGCACTATTTGCTGATAACTACCAAATTTCTATCTCCCAAATTCCACACTCAATTTAAGTGCCTATTTGACATCCTCATTTACATATCTATTAGGCATCAAACTACCACATCCAAAAGTTAGCTCCTGTTCTCCTCCCACCCCCAGCCTGCAGCCCTTCCCATCCTGGTTGATAACTCCACCCTTCCAACTGGCCAAAGACTTTGGAATCATTCTTGCCTCCTCTCTTTCTTTCACAGCCCACATCCAATCCATCAGAGAACTCTGTTGATTTTCTCTTCAAAATACCCCTCACCTCCCTCAGGTCCAAGCCACCATGATCATTCACCTGGATTACTACAATAGCTTTCTAACTGATCCTTCTCTTTCTACTCTGTCCCTTCCATGCTCTATTCTCAGAGGAGCAGCCAAAGTGATCCTGTTAAAACATAAACCTGCTCATATCATTCCTCTGCTAAAAAAAAAAAAAAAAAAAAAAATCCTATGATGGTTTCCCAGTTCACTTACCATCAAGGTCCAAGCCCTAACCTTGATCGGAAGAGCCTTACTACTTCATCTGATCTGTTACTTCTCTGAGCTCCTTTCCTATGAGGCTCTCTCTGACTCACACAAGTCCTCCTTGTAGTTCCTCAAATGTGCCAACTACAGTCCAGTCTTTGAACCTGGACGACAGCCATTCTTTTAGTCTAGGACAATCTCTCCCCTTCCTCCATCCCTGTATCTATATGATCAATTCCCCTACCTCTTTCAAATTTGTGCTCAAAAGTCACTTTCTCAGTCTTTTTTTTTTTTAATGTTTTATTTATTTTTGAGACAGAGAGAGACAGAGTGTGAGCAGGGGAGAGGCAGAGAGAGCGAGTGAGACACAGAATCCGAAGCAGGCTCCAGGCTCTGAGCTGTCAGCACAGAGCCTGACGCAGGGCTCGAACTCACAAACTGTGAGATCATGACCTGAGCCGAAGTTGGACGCTTAACCGACTTAGCCACCCAGGTGCCCCAAAAGCCACTTTCTCAACAAAGACAACCAAACCATATTGTGTACAGAGGAGAACCTTCTTGGTTTCATAAATCATTGTAATCACCCAAATATCATCAGAACATACCCATTAAGTGTCTTAATCCCTAGTATTAACATCATCAACTTGTGTATGTTCCTGTTAATACTCTGGTGGACCGGTAAGAAAACTTATGTTCCACTACTCCACCAACTGTTTTGATAAGTAAAGTTTTATTGGAAGATAGCCATACTCATTCATTTACACACTGTCCATGGGAATAGTCAACAGAGTTGACTAGTTGTGACAGAGACCCTAAGGCCCACAAAGCTCTAAAATATTTACTCTCTAGTCCTTTACAGAAGAAGTCTATTGTCCCTGATCTAGCATAAAAGCAATGCTCAAAAAAAAAAAGGAAATCACGTTGATACTCAAAAAATGTATATTTTAAAGAGGTAAGGCCTTAAATATTACAAATTGAAGTTTTTATGAATATCTCCTTATATAATGGTATAGAGATTTATGATTAATATAATGTGACTTTATTTATTATTTCTTTACTTTGGTTAAATGACTAAGACCATCAAGAAATACCATTTCTTCTTTCCTCTTCCTATCCTGCTTGCTTGCCACCATGATTTACTCTCTTTTGTACATCCCCTCTCCCACTACATTAGTCAAAATTTGACAGTATCAGTGATGTTCAAATTCTGAGTATTCTGAAGTTCCGTTCCATTTGTTATATTCAATGTGTTAACATAATATAAATCGACTAATATTTATGTATTTTTTTAAAAAACTATGCTTACTTTTTAGTTCAGAGGTAAAATATAGGTCCTGTTCCTTCCTTCTGAAAGGTTTAGCATGGATTCCTACTGGCAACAGACCCATCTACAAAATGGCAGACATCCACTAGCATCTTTAGATAATGAATCACAGATATATACTGTCCCTTTCAAAATTTGTGTCTTCGCCAACTTACATTTTCCAAATGCAGTGCAACAGGCAGACTAACATTTATTACTAAATAAGCTTTTATTTAAATACTTCAAAGAAACCTTAAGGCAGTCAAAAATTTATACACATAGATATACATAAACATACTACAAACATTCGATGCAACAGCATTCAAAATCTCAGCAGGATTTTTGTGAAAACTACTTTTTCTAAAATTGTTTTGATAATTCAAAAGACCAAAAACAGCCATGATAATCTTAAAAAATAAAGTTGGAGGATTCATCTGAAATCAAGACTTATTACAAATCTGTAGTAATTAAGAAAGTATAGGATGCTGCAGAAAGACAATTACAGAAGAACAGAGTTCAAACAGAGGAATGATTTATCATCACTGTATCACTGTAGGGCAATAAGAGAGCAATCATTTCAATAAATGGTGCTGGGAAACTAGATATCCGGGGCGGGGGGGGGGGGCTGGGGAGTGACCCCCACTACACGCAAAAGTAAACAAAAAAACCCAAACACATTCTAGAAAGAGTAAAAATATAAATCTGAAAGGAGAACGAAAACACTTCTGGAAGATAACATAGGAGATACTATCTTCATGACCTTGTGGTAAGCAAAGATTTCTTAAACAGGATACAGAAAGCAGTATCTGTACCAGAAAATGCTGATCATTTAACTACATTAAATCAACAATTTCTATTCCTTGGGGCTCTATTAAGTGAGTGGAAGTACAAGTCTGAGAGTGAAGTTATCTGTAAGATACACAACCTGTGAACACTCTCTACCAGACAAACACAACACCACTAAAGAGGATGCCCGAAAGGCGAGTAAATCTTTTCTAAACGTTGCACAACCCAGTAATAATCCGAAAAATGCAAATTAAAGCCACATGGTGAAGTATCACTAAAATAAAAATGACTAGTAATACCAAGTGTTAGCCAAGACATAGAATAAAGAGAACTCTTACACACTGACAGTGTGAATGTAAACTAGCACACTCTGGAAAACTGTTTGGCAGTATCTATGGGAGTCAAATAAACACATTTTCTATGACCCAGAAATTCTACTCCTAGAAATGCTCGCCATACCCACATCCCAAAGATGTATAAAAGAATGTTCAAAGTACATTATTTGCAGCTGCCAAAACTGGAAGTGTGAAAACGTCTACCAATGGCAAAATGAATAAGCAAATTAGGAAAGAATCCTACAGAGGAATACTATACATACAACAAACAAAAACAACAAAGTAAAAATACACACAAACGTGGCTGAATCTCACAAATATTATTTGAGTAAAAGAAGTCAGGATGAACAGTATATTCTGTATCTTTCCATTTTTGTCAAGTTTAAAAACAAGCAAACCCAACTGATGGCGGTAGATGTCAGCTGTGACCACTGGGCCTGGGGGACAATAGCTGGGAAGGGGCCCAGGGAGTGCTGGCACTATTCTTTCTCATCTGGATGATGACAGAGCAACTATACACACTGTGAAAAAATTCATCAAGATGTACACTTATGACTTGTGCATTCATCTGTACGGATGCTATGCTTATATACAGTATACTTTAAAGATTAAAAGTAAAAAAATCACCATCATATATAAAATAGCCCACAAATGCAAAAAAAAAAAAAAATAGAACAAAATGTTTTTTCTCTACACATACAGAACTGCAAACTGTTAAGTAGAATTTTTTTTCTTATGCTGAAATCCTGTTATCCATGTTACACATCTGTTGACATTTCAGAATGCATTTAAAAATATCAGGTATCAAAGTAAGAAAATATGGTAAGAACAAAATATTGGAGATATACTTTCCCTCAAATGAAACAGGTGAACATAATGAATTAGATACCAAAGGAACAAAATTGGCCTAATCAGGATCTTTTCATTGTAGCAAACACAGGGACTAATCTAGACATGAAAATATGCTAAACATAAATGAGGCCTCAAGAAAGTGGGGCAAGCCTTCACTGAAATGTGACACTTGATTATCTGCCCCTCACACCACCTGATTTTTGTTTGGTGTGTACCAGAATCAGCATTAGTGGGAGCATGAATACTGCTGACTTATTGACAAACACTGGTGCCTACTGAGCTTAGTCATGGAAGCCTGGCTTCCAATAAGCCCTCACGTGGAAACCCACTATGTGTACAGATGAAGAGTGTTATTGCTCTCCTCTGGATGAAATGCAAGGCCAGGAAACATGGGGAACTGAGGCCACTCTCCTGCCTGGCCTACAGGGCCAAGGGAAGGCCCCAGATGAACCTCTGTATCCTGTGAAACAGTGCTTCCCTCATGACCCCACCTGACTGAGCCAATCTGGGAGGTTAAAAAAAAAAGAAAAAAAGAGCCCTTCCTCTCTCACCTCTTCAGGCTTACCCCTCCCAAAGACACACACCCAGGCAACCTTCTGAAACACAAAAGGGCCATTCTTGGGTGAAGGGTTTACAAGGAGCTAAGGATGCAACCAGACATAGGAGTGTTACTGCACAGACCTCAAACAGCATCACACAGAGAGACACCAGTTCACAGATTGGGATTCTCTTAATTCTGGGGGTTTATGAGACCAAGATTAAGTCAGTCCTCTTTTCTGCCCAACTCTACTTTTTAAAAAAATTTCTTCAACCCCATTATGAGTTTCTTGGAAGACATACTTATTGCTAGCTTCTTCTAAAGATACCTGATGTCAAAACACTCCTTAGGCTCCCATGTCCCCCATATGATTTTTGTCAGTTTACTGGGGTAAAACCCTATTATACAC
This sequence comes from Neofelis nebulosa, assembly GCF_028018385.1. Taxonomy (NCBI): domain Eukaryota; kingdom Metazoa; phylum Chordata; class Mammalia; order Carnivora; family Felidae; genus Neofelis; species Neofelis nebulosa. The sequence goes on along the minus strand of NC_080785.1, from coordinate 70,406,455 downwards.
AGCACCCACCTCTCCTGGATGATGCTTCTCTACTTTCTGAAAAAATGTTGAAAGTCAGCTATTATTTTGCAAGCTGATGGTCATTTGGGGATCTTCTTTGTAGTATGCATAACCCTTTTAGTTTAATCTCAAATAGGGATGAATCGCGCAGAAAGGCCCAGGCTACATTGTATGACCTCCCACCCACCCCCCCCGCTGCTGCTGACACACACTGGGCAAGGGCCCCATCAGCTCATCATAAATGGATACAGCACATATCCTGTATATGTTTTGTGAGATAGGGAGGCTCTAGAACAAACTGCCTGTGGAGGGCGGGGTACTGGGAGAGAAGCCACACATTCTTCTACAAGTTACATGCAACTGATGTAATCAGACTTGTAGTTCCTCGAAGCCATGATTTCTTATTTCAATCTCTTATGCCTTCAGAGATGGGACAGAACAGATAGTAAGAAAATTACTGGCTAATTGGCCAGTGGTTACGCTGCAAGTTAAAAGTGCAGGGCTTGCCCCCCAACCACCAAAAAAAAAAAAAAAAAAGGAAAAGAAAAAGAAAGAAAAGAAAAAAAAGAAAAAGAAAATCCTCCTTTGCTCTCTTCAAGTTTTTTCTTTTAGTAGTATTTTTATAGAGGCCTTTGTTCCCCAGACAGCACTTTTACATGCAGTATATATTTTCATCTTCACATAGTCCTGGTAAAGCAAATTATTATTACCCTGATCTTATAGATGAGTAAAATAAGGCTCAGGAAGTTGAAACCCATCAACAAACTGCTAGGAGGAAGTGTAAACAGAATCTCAGGCCACTCTTCTTGTTACACCTCATAGATGACCCTCTCTCCTGCCTCTTGCTTCTTCACCCTTTCTTTTCTTCTGCTCACACTAACACACATCCCTCCCTGTACTGGGGACAGTGTCCTCTTTCCTCTGCCAGGCCAGTGGTGTGGCTGGTGCCAAGAGCCCTTCCTGCTTCATGCTCATGATGGAAGGAAAGCATCTACAGTCCATTTCTCAGTGCCCTCATCTCTATCCCGGCTCTCTCACACTTCTCCCTCCAGACATGCTACAGAAAGGGTGAACGCTGGTGCTCAACTCACTCAAAGGTACAGGCGTTCCTCAGTTCATTCCCAGGAAACGCTATCGTAACACCTTCATCCAACTGGTTTCCATTGGGTAAATCAACACCACCGTGAGCTAGCGACTCATTAACTACTTGAAAGTTTCAACGGGGACATGTTTTATTGGGGTTCCACTGAAAAGCTGTGGTTACAGTGACACTAAGAGGAATCAGGTGATGGGGAAAAAAACTAAAATTATTCTAGGTATTTTTAAATATGAAATCATCCTCACGAAGTGCTAATGAAAAGCATCTGAGCTTCTGGATCGCATGAAACAAAACCATGTTTTGCCTTTGCGCTTGCAAAGCTAGCTGATCTAGTTGTAAATAACTGTCATGTCAAAGGAATGTGGAAAAAAGGGTGTCGAAGGGGAAGGCTTCTAGAATAAGTCTATTATGCTGTCTTATCTATATGTTATGTAGTTATTATGTTCATTTCTGATAAGGAAAATGAAGACCTGAGAGGATAATTAACCTGCTCAGAGACGAAAGAGGCAGAGCTAGAAGTAGGTGAGTCTCTCCAATTCCTGAACCATTCTGAAATAGATGGTACTCTACTATACCATCTGTATTTTCCTCCCATCTGTGCATTTCTCCCATCAAGTAAAACAATCTGTCAAGTAAGACAAGCCCAAGAAGTCTAAATGGATTAGAAACTATGAAAAAAGACATTTCAATTTTTTTTTAACATTTATTTATTTTTGAGACAGAGAGAGACAGAGCATGAACAGGGGAGGGGCAGAAAAAGAGGGAGACACAGAATCGAAAGCAGGCTCCAGGCTCTGAGCCATCAGCCCAGAGCCCGATGCGGGGCTCGAACTCACAGACCGCGAGATCGTGACCTGAGCTGAAGTCGGACGCTTAACCGACTGAGCCACCCAGGTGCCCCGAAAAAAGACATTTCAAATAGGCACATGAGCTATCTCGACCCTTGAATGACCACTCCATAAGCCCTACAGGGCCCTTCCCCAGATGCAGGGCCATCTACAGCAGGTTCGCAGGCACAAACACCATATGCTGGATCCTACATGGTCCAAGGAAGACGTGGTACTTTCTGTCAACTCTATCTTTGGTGTAAAAAGTTTATTTTTGCACTTTTTAAAAACTGCAGTAAGCAGTTTATTTTTCATAAGGAACCTACCACTGTGCTGCCACTTCCTTTCTCCTAATACTTAAAAGACTTCTGGGTCTTCTGCAGCTCTGCAGCCGATCCCAGTGAGTTTGGTTCTGGCTTTTCAAAATAAAGAAGGGGGCAGCACAGCCACCACCACCAACCCGACTAAGGGGGTACGCACCGCTCAAAAGAACACTGCTCTGCGCATACTACCCTCAGCTGTCGTCCTGTGCAGGGCTCTGCACTCACGCTACCCCGTGGAGCTGAGGTCAGCACTCCAAGGACTGGGTGCACGGTACCTTCTGTTCAAGGGCAGTTTATGACTGCCTTCATCGTGCGGGTGGGAAGAACCACGGATCACGAAGAGAACCAACAGAAGTTCTGCCGCGTTCGCGCAGTCTACGACCCTGTGAAAAAGTCAGATGCACTCTCCCTCGCCTGAAAACTAAACCAGAACCCCTTTTTTTCCCCAACAAGAACGAGACCTGAACTGGAGCACCAAATTGTGGAGATATCTTTGCTCAATGGGATGTGCTGAACTTCTTAAAAGCCTTTCCGTACACTTCATTCGTGGGGGCAAAGAAATGCTCACTCAAGTGTGCACTTACTTCGGTGCACACACACTCACACCCCTTACCAAAAGTAACTTCTCCTTTGCCAGCTTTGTCAAATAGCTGAAAAGCCACCATGAACAAAGCATCCGGGGCACACAGGACAGATTCAAATGCTACGAATTCTTGAAAGGATATTAATCTGCAACATAAAACAAGCACAAAGCATAAAATCAGTAGCTTGCAGAAAATAAAAGCATACACAAATACACACTGAGGAAAAAAATTAAATGTCACTGTCAAAAAATTAAATTCAAACCTAAACATTTATAAACACTCAGCATTTCCTTTCATATACAGTGGACTGAAATAACAATGTACAGAATCTAAAGAACATGACAGGTTTGAATTATAATTTCAAATGTAAACTGTAGTAGCCAACAACATAGCATTTCTGTTTCAGGCAAATCATTGGACTCTAGAATTAAAGCTTATTTTAGATTAAGATGTGACTGTGTAGCAGCAAAACAGCACAGCTTTGTCATTCATTGATACCTTTATACACCATGTAAAAATGGTTCACAAAGATTCATTTATTGTCGATACCTACTGACCGCATGTGGATTCAACTAGGGATAATAGGGGTGATGGAATACAAACGGATATGAAATGTGATACCAAGGAACTTCTAGTCTAAGGCACATAACACTAGTCTAGATCTAGAAATAGTATAAAGGGAAGACCAACCTAAGACAGGGACCAATATGATAACAGAATTGCGGCAGGAAAGCAAAAAAAAAAGCTTTGTAGCAAAAATGGAATACAAGCTGGGCCTTGAAAAATGAGTGAAATTCAGGTGTATAGTAATGGGCACAGAAGGGCAGGCACTCCGTTGGGGGATGCTTACAGAAAAGCAGATGCAAGAAAGCTAGGGCGTGTACCAGGAAAATGGCAAGGAACTGCAGAGCACATGAAAGAAAAGATGGTGAAATGAGATTATAAGTGTCAGGCCAGAGATGGGCATGAAAACAAAAGAAGGGCCTGGTTTTTCTTCTCTAGGAAGCAAGCAGTTATTGAAAGTCTTTGATGGGCCGCCTGGGTGGCTCAGTCGGTTAAGTGTCCAACTTTGGCTCAGGTCATGATCCTGCGGTCCGTGAGTTTGAGTCCCACGTTGGGCTCTGTGCTGACAGCTCAGAGCCTGAAGCCTGCTTCAGATTATGTGTCTCCCTCTCTCTACCCCTTCCCCGCTCATGCTCTGTCTCTCTCTATGTCTCAAAAATAAGTAAACATTAAAAAAAAGAAAAGAAAAGAAAGAAAGTCTTTGAGCAAATCAAAGAAAGTCTTTGATTTGAACCAATCAAATCTGGTTGTTTGGAACAACATGACAAGTCACAGATGCTGTGCCTTCCAAGGAGTACATGCACCAACAAAAGCGTTTCCAGAAATGTTCTTTGTCACTATTTTGTATTTTAATTGTCCAAATATTCCAATGATACACTGAAATAGTCCAAGTTTCTGGAGGATATAGAGGGAGGAAGAAAACGGAAGCATTTTCCTATGTTTCTCAAAACAATTACTTCTAAGCATCTCATAGGGAGAACACATTTTTGTACAAAGTACATGTAACAAAGTTAGCTGTTTCCCAGAATGTCACCTGATTGTAATAATGTCACAAAGAAAGGAAAATCCTACGGAGTGTTCAATATACTATCGCTGTCATTCACCACCCAAAACACAACCTTCTGAATGCACGGAAACATTGGGGAACAGCAGGTGTTACAGAGGAATGCATGCCCAGAACACCTTCTCTACCATTCAGTCTGTCTCACTGAGAATCTATGTGCAAGCAAGGCTGGAGTTGGGCCTCAAGGAGCTCACAACCTACTAGGCGAGGGCAAGGCAGTCATGTGCACATATACCCACCAGAATGCACAAGCTGAGGGTCAAAGGTAAAAGAAGAAATAAAGTGTTAGGGGCATAAAAGGAGGAGCAATCCATTCTGCTACAAAACTGAGAAACACCTCATGGAAGTGTGGCCTTTCAAGAAGAGATTTTAAATGTGTGTTTGTTTTTGAGAAAGAGAGAGAGAGAGCGCATAGGGAGGGGCAGAGAGAGAGGGAGAGAGAGAATCCCAAGCAGGCTCCACGCTGTCAGCACGGAGCCTGAGGCAGGCCTCAAACCCACAAACCGTGTGATCATGACCTGAGCGAAGATCAAGAGTCGGACAGATGCTTAACCGACCGAGCCACCCAGGTGCCCCTAAAGAAGAAATTTTGAAGTTGAGAAGATCTTAGAGATCATCTACTTCAACCTCCTTATGTTACTTTTGAGGAAACCAGAAGTTAATGACTGTGTGACGGTGAAGCACTTGCGGCATTTGGGCCTAAACAGCAGGCGTCCTGGTCTCCGTATGACTGAGACAGAATTCCAGCTGGTAGGGGAAAGTGGAGAGAAGAGTGAAGGGCAGAGAGAGGTGGTTCCACACTGAGGAATAGAGCGGAGCAGAGAACAGAGGTGACAAGAAATGAGGTGTACTGTGGTTAAGGGAAGGCTGCACGTGTTGCCGACCTTGCATCTAACAGGTCGTGAGGAGTGAAGAGTGGCTTGAGCTGTAACGCTGACCACCTGAGCAGGGCCTTAAAGGCCACCTTACAAAATCTTGACTTTTTTGTAAACAGTGAGAAGTCACTGAAGGCTTTGGGAGTTAATAAATACCAAGTTCATATCACAGAAAAGGAATTGGTGTGGAAGATGAATTTCACAGAGGACAAAGACGAGATGCAGGGAGACAGCCTACGAGCTGGGGACAGCAGGGGTGTAAGCCAGAGCTACCATACCAAGACTGAAAAGAGAGGAAAGGCTAGAGAAATGCAGTTGAGGCAGAAATGACAAAACTTCGTGGTGACTGGATGTTGGAGGCTGAGGGCCAGGGAAGAGGTCTAGCTACTCCCAAGACCTCCAACCTGGATAACTGAGTGAGACGATGATACCACCACCAAAGGTAAAGAAGAAGAGAAAAAAATGAAAAAGAGAGAAGGGACTGTGAGCCAGTAAGACCAAATCTGACCATGTTGCATTTGAGGTACCAGTGGGACACTGAACATGGTGTCCAGCAGGAAACCAAAAGGACCGGCGTGAAACTCGGGACAGGAGCTGACAGGAGTTGAACCCCACCACTCAAAATTCATGAAGAAGTCCTAACCCCCCGAACCTCAGAATATGCCTTTGCTTGGACGTAGGGTTGTTGCAAATGCAATGAGCGAAGATGAGCTCATACTGGAAGAGGGTGGGCACCTAGTCAGTATGACTGAAGTCCACATAAAAAAGGGAGATGTGGACACAGACACGCACACAGGAAAAACACCATGTGAAGATAAAGGGGCAGTGAGCAGATGCTTCTACAAACCAAGGAATACCAGAGATTTCCAACAAACCATTAGACGCTAGGGGATAGGCATGCAACAGCTAGATGCTCCCTCACGGCCCTGGCAAGAAACCACGCTTGCTGACACCCTGGATCCCAGCCTCAGAACTGTGACACAGTAAATGTACTACTGTGTTTTAAGTCATCTCATTTGTGGTACTTTGTTACAGCAGCCCTAGAGAACCAACACAGGGGCCAAGATTGGAAACACAGATCTGGGAGGTTTTAAACAAAGGCTACTTAAGGCTGTGAATGAAACTGTCCAGAAGCATCTCCATCCGGAGGCACACTCAGCATCCTCTACGACGCGGCCGCAGCAGAGAGGGGAAGGTGTCTCTGGGCTACTTGCTTCTCACCGCCACTCCAACCCCAGGGCTCCTCCGAGCAGGTACCAACAACCACACAGCCACAGTGCTCCCCAGTTTAACTTGCTGGCAGTTTGTCAAGGCAGAAAACAATCCTATTTGCTCAATTATCCTTGCACAGACGTTAGGTTAATTAAAAACGAATTGAGCAGTGTGTTCTCCAGAAAAGAGGCACTTTTTTTTTTTTTTTAATTTAATGGTCTGAAGAAAGAAAGGCTTAAATACAATAAAAAGAGCATCTTTCCTCTCTCTAAATGGTTTGAGAAACCTGAACATTATCTATGTGGGTGAACAAATCCTTGTCTGGCAGTGTCAATGTGGTTTCATAACCATATCTGGCCAATGAATACTCTGGTATTTTAGGCATGTTACAGATACCAAAAAGGTATGTAATTTGGTAATCCTGTTAGATACAAGTATTACACATCTATGTAGGAGGTATACAGATGAACCATGAAATCATAATGTCTTACCATTCAGCAAGATCATTTTGGATTTTCAAGGTAATCTGACTAGAAGGCTATCAGAATAATTACATAGTACTATATATTCATTTGCAGCATGCTATTTAAACACACACACACATGCACACACATATTTCATATAAACAGTACTTCGGTCTTGCTTTACAGATTTAATGGGTATTAGCGTAAATTACAACAAAGAATACAAGCTTAATCAAGTTCAGACCTGGCTGGTGAGCTCACTTGGTTCCTTTTCCACCCAAAACTTCTCTGACAACACCAGATGCCCTCAAAAATAAATCACACAACTTTGATGACCGTGGTTCCATGACTGTGTCCGTGGGACAGTGTCTGACACCAGTGTTCACCTGCAGCAACTGATAGTGCGACGTGGGTCAGCGAAGAGAAGCAAACCCACAAGTCACTTTTTTCACAGGCCTACAACCACTCAGATGAGGGAGGAGTAGGTTTCTACTCCATTTCCTGGCTCCAGAGATTTTTTTAAGTAAGTCGTTTTGTGTTCAAACCACTAGAGCCATCATTCTCTTTACTCTAAAGCCATTTTTAACAGCAGCAACTTTACAACTCCTTCAAAGTCCAGGTAAAGTAGCCCAAACACCACATACTACAACCAAATACAGAGCCAAGGAGAAGAGGGATTAAGAGTAGACTGCATCAGTACGCTGTGCTTAGGGCTGTGTAAGACGACACAACTATACACACAGAAAGATACTAGAAGGACACGTACCAAAATGATGCCTGAGTGTCCTTACAGTGGCATAACTTTAGGTCTCCTCCTCTCAGCTTTGCAAGGAATAGCTCTCAGCCTGAAGACACTTAAAATATAGAGAATACCATGATATTATGGGGAAAAGTGGCAAGTAACAGAAGCGGAGATAAATTACTTAGCAATTCAGAGGAAGGAGAGATTATTATCACACTGAGAGGAAAGTGATGGAGAATGTCAGTAAAATCACATGATATCAGAGGGAAGATATGACCAAGTGGACATGTACCTTTGGTCTTGCAGGAGATGTAAGACGGGCTAGAGGAGAGATGGGAGGTGGGAGAAGGACAGGCTGGCAACTGCAATGAGGCATCAGTGCCTCCTCTATGTGCTGAGCAGAGGCTAGTACTGGGAATACACGGGGGAAAAGTGCACCCCCTGCCCCCCAAGAACTGATGGCCCAGGGGGCAGATGGCAAGCCAGGAACCAAGGAAGGAGGGCTGGAGGGAAGAGCCACTAGAAGTGCAAGATCACTGGGGTAAGGGCAGGTGCAGTGGTGCTTAGTAACATGACTTTGTGCTTCAAACCATAATCTGGCAGTGCTGGAAGGAGAAGAGTGTGCAGTTGGGGAGACATGTTGGTTGAACCCAGGGAAGAACCATGAAGACCTAAAGGGAAGGAAGGGCTCCTTACTACTAGGGCATGCGAGTATATGGTGCCACACCCTCAGGACAGGGCAATCTGACAACACTGCAACAGTCTTAAAAACGCCCACACTCTTTGACCCCACAAATGAAGGTGTACAAACTTATGTACAGGGATGTCCAAGTGGCATTGTTGACAGTGCAAAAAGTGAAAACAACCTCAATATGCAAAAATATGTGACTGATTACATAAAGGAACATCCATATATAGAATACTATCCAACCACTATAATTGCTACATACACAAATTCACATTAGGTAAAAAATTGGTTATACAAATGTATCTAAAAAACAATCCCATTTTGTTAAAAATGGACAAAAAGAATACTTTATACACATACACAAAAGTGTGAAGGATGTATGCCAAAGTATTAACAGTGGTTCTCTCTAGGTAGTTAAAATATTAGAAATTTAGGGTTTTTCTCTTTTTGCTTGCCCATATTTTCTACTCTTTTCAGTAATACACATACTGAATTACTTTTGTAATAAGAGAAAAATTAAAATTTATATGGAACCAAACATCAAGGATTTAATACACTTAGGTAGTGGCAAAAGGCCTGAATAAGGGATGGGGGTGTTAGGAGGGGGGTACTGAAAAAAGAAACAAATGATGGAAAGAGTCACACTAACTGGCCATCTGAGGTGGACAACCTCCAGTTTCTCTCTTCCTCCTGCTGTTGCTTATTCTCACTCAGCAGCAGCTTATGCCCCATGCAGTCCCTTTCATCTCCTGCCTGGCTCCCACCTCCAGGCCAACTCTGTGGCTAGGAAAATTTAAGCAACTGCACATAAGGATCTGATCTGTTCAGCTTTCAGGAAGTTTGGATGTAGACAATGCACCATATCAAAATCCAATTACCACTTTTACTTAAGGTTCCTAACCACAAGAGTGTTTCGCAAGAATAACTTCTCCTTATAACCCTCTTCCGTGTGTTACAACAGAAGCCAAACGATTGTCCAGGATTAATGGCAGAGATAAAAGTAAAATCGAACTCCAAAAACTGGGTCCCAACCACCAGACCACCCAGGTTCAAGTATCTGAGAATGTTGAGGGGGGGGAAAAAAAACAAACACAGAACTCGGCTTTCCTGAGATCTCCAGTTGAGCAAAAGAGTTTTGGCCTCTATCATTTTAACATCTTTAATAGCTTTGGGGGTTTTCCACCTCCTTCTCTCCCTCCCAAATGCCTTGCAAATATACATTGTTCAGGCCACCAAGCAAATATGTTCCCTGCACCTTCTATATACCAGGCAAGCCCCTAGGCACTAAGGACACCATGAAAATGAAGAAGATGGACAGAATCCACATCTCAAGGATTTCCACTGTAGTGGAGAAGGCAGGCAATGAGCACAAATATACATACGTAAAAATAAGATGATTCATAATCAGCTGACTTCTGTGTAGAAGATAAAAGAAATGCTTTAAAGCAGTGCTTCTCAGCCCCAGAGAGCCTATTTAATTGGTCTTAGGAGGGACCTGAGCATTTTTTTTTTTTTTCAACCTTCCCAAGTATAGCCAAGCTTGAGAATGATATGGATGGGACATGGGCTGTCTGCCTATGTGGCCGGCAAATGCCTCTTGGGAGATGGCAGTAAGTCTCAATGATGAGGAGAAAGCACTGGGAAGATATGGAGCAAGAGTATTTAGGACAGAAGAACCTCGGTGAGAGGCTAGCCCTAAGACAGGCCAACCTTGGCAAGACCCATGGGGCAGGGAGCCACTAGAGGGCTGGAGACAGGAGAGGAGGGAAGCTGAAGGGAGACGGGGATGAGGGAGTACGTTAAGCATACGAGGCTATGTGGATTTCAATGCAAGCATGCATGGGGGACAGCCACTGTTGGAGGGCTTTATGCCCAGCAGTGATGGGACTGCATGGAAAGAACACTCAGGATACTGAGGAACACGGATTGCAGGGAGAAGAAGTGAGCCCAGTCCCCAGTGGCTGCAGCAGGCTAGGCCTAAAGCTTAGCAGGAGAGAGAACAGAATGGAAAGGGTTCAAATCCAGGCTCTGTCCAAGAAGTCACAGCACACAACTTATAAAGCCCAGGGGCAAATCAGGCACCACCACCCCCACCCCCCTCCCCACCCCGGAAGCCCAGTGGCCTGTGGATGCAGAGATTATGGCAACCAGAGGCACAAACTCTGAGGCCCTGTAGTTACAGAGAATATGAAAACTACTAGTTAGGCAGATGATGGATTTTACGTCCTAACATCATCAGTAGTAAAGTGGAAAAAGGCCCAAGTTCTACTTCTTCCTTTGCCTAAGTGGCTGAATGATCTTGCTGGACAAGTTGGAGCAGATCTCCTCTCCTGATCTATGAGGGAGGATCTATCCAATGCATTTCAGTCTACTATCCCATTTTCTTCCAGCACTGGCCTTGGCATTGCCAGGAGTATATGTGTCCAGAGGCCAGCTGGGCTCCTCAGCTCTACATGCACTTGGGTTCAAACCTCACTGCAGCATTTGCCAAGGGGCTATTTAAATTCATTGGCTCCAATGAAATCTGGCTGACTGAATATTGTTCAAACAAGCATGCTACTGCCTGGCTTTGAAAACCTATTAAAGATTTTATTAGCAACTTTACTGTATTGTTATCACAAGTTTAGCCTATAAATATCACCTCTGCATAGATCACTGCCTCCATATTGCCAAACGTAGATAAATATCATAGGCCCTCCCTTGTAATTGTGACCTTGACTCAGTAAGTGATAAGCCCATACTTCCAGATCTACCTATCTGTCCACGCCTTGCAGTTCACTCCAAACAGCGCTGGGCTACCCAAAGCTGCCTGTGCCAACTACTGGGACTTATAGAGGGCATTCTTATACCTCCAACATCTCCTTCCTTATCAGAGGGATCAAACATATTTAACAGGTATGACTCACCCCCATTCTACTTTTTGTTAATAGTTCACTGAACTACACACTCAAAAATGTCTCTCACCTATACACATTCTATACCCCATTCCTTCTTCTCCTCTTTGTTAAATACTACTATTCACTCCCCAATGACCTCAGGAGAATATGTCATGTCCTGTCACCTCTCCAACCTTTTAAACCTTGAGTCATAAAAAAGTTCTGATCACGGCCAATGCCCACAAGAGTAGTACTGGATCAAGGAAAAGAATGCCCCCAGAGACAAATCATGTTCTCTATCCTTGTAAGGCTCTAGACAAATATCCTGTTCATTCTTAAATGCTAATAAGCATTGGGGCGGGGGGGACCTAAAAAGCTATCTTATATGACATTGTTTCCATTTTGTCTAATAACCAATATTGACAGAATTTAATAATGTGCACAGCATAAATATCCTGTATCTTAATTACATCATGGGGTATACAGCATTTTGAGATCTACCCAAAGATTCGTATTTCTTTTAAAAGGATAAGTGTATTAAGTTTAAAAAAAAAAACATAAACAAGTCATTTTAAATTGGAGGTTGCCTTAAAGGAGGAAAAGAATTAAAAGGGAATAGAAAGACCACTCGTTTAAAAGAAAAAAAGGGAGAGGGCACCTGGGTGGCTCAGTTGGTTGAGCGTCAGACTTTGGCTCAGGTCATGATCTCGTGGTCCATGAGTTTGAGCCCCGCGTCGGGCTCTGTGATGACAGCTCAGAGCCTGGAGGCTCCTTCGGATTCTGTGTGTGTCTCTCTCTCCCTCTACCCCTCCCCCACTCATGCTCTGCCTCTGTCTCAAAAATCAATAAACATTAAAAAAAAATTTTTTTAGAGGGAGGGGGGGAAGTAGTTTTAAACCACAATGGAAAATTCACTTAGGTAAGCAAAATAGATTGAAAATATATTTATATTTCCTAGATCTTCCTTTGTTCTTCTAAGGCTGGATGAGAAGGCTTCAGCTTCATTAACATGCTAAATGAAGAAGGACAATGGGGATATAAGCTTTAGGTAAGAAATCAGGACCTGAAATGCGAGTGGGCACCAAATTTGTTCACTAGCATTTTTTAAGTGACCGCTATACACACTGGCTATCACTCTGCATAAAGCAGCAGGTTAGTTGTTTGGTTGCCACGGAGTAACCAGGTGGTTTAAACGCTTCCAGTAGAGCACACACTGTGGAACCCTTTACTTATCTGACTTGAGTCTTCAGTTTGATTGTTCCTTTGGTTCAGAGCTGAAAAGCACAAAAGGTACCTTCCACTCAAGAGATTGTGTGAGTACTTAAAAAGCCCGGAAGACAGGCTGAAGAACAGAATTTTCTTATGAACGCTTTTAGCAGATGCCCATATTAACTATGGGTGTTTCTCTGCTTATATAGCATTTGAAAACACCAAATATCGACTGAGTTAAATGATTTTTTAATTGGGACACAACGCCTCTCTCAGTGTACTCTTCTGCATCTTTGAAGCCAGGTAATGATGATTACAGTGATGTCTGAAAACAAATAAGCACCTAAGCACAGACACACGGGAAGTGACAAGAGCAAATGTGCTACTTTCTTGCGTCTGCCAACGACAATTCCTGGTTCATCTATTAAAAAAAATAATAAAAAATAAGCAGTAAACTAAATTTTTACAAAACACATGAAATTGAGTTTTACTGTTCCTTTTCAGGGAACATTATCGATTACTCAGAAGTATTTTAACTTTTTTTTCCCTTCAACTGTAAGTCTTACATTATGGATACACACGAAAACCTTCTTCGATGTGATGACATAAGCGTTTGGCAAAGCAAAAATTAAGTGACTGAAATAGCCTTTATCATATTTTAAGAAATAAAATTATTCATGCTGTGGGCAAGAAGAAATAAAGTACACAGGCTTGAGCCCAAATATCACACACACAAAAAAGCCAACATTAATATTTGCTGTGCCAGCTGAATTCAAATTAACCCAATTTTACATGTTAATTAAACCAGCTATTTTCTTCTTATTGTATTTTTGCTTCTTAAATAGTAGAGTCTACAAGTGATTCCCAACAGACTTGTTCCAACAACAATGACGTATTCATTTACTTCTATTATGACCGTACAATACAGTAACTGAGCAGTAATTTTTCACAGTCAATTACATGTGTGGCTCTTTATGCTTAAAGATGCTGAAATAATGTGAACTATAGAGCCATATGCCTGCATCTTTAGTGTGCCTGAGGCAGTTGCCTGGGTAACACATTTTCTCTTCGGTTTAGCATAACCCTTCATTGAATATCATTAGGTGTCATTAAATAGCAAACATTAACATGAACTTCAATACACTACTTAGATAGAGTCATTTTACCCATGTAAACAAGTGCTCCATCATTTATAAGAAGCTTAAAATAGATTATGATTTTCTGTATTTAAGACGACGAAAAAGAAAAAAACAATGCCCACGTGTTGATTCCAAATTGAATTTGCAGAAATTTCTGATAACATAGGAGAATTCAGACCAAGTTTCAGGGATAACACTTCTTATAATATTCAATGTAAGCAAAGAAGGATTGTGTTTTTTACTCAAAGTTTACTTTAAATTTACTCAAAGTTGCAAAATAATTCCAGCACTTGCATCTCAGATCATAAGACTTTTACTGTTTTCTGACAAGGTGGGGAGAAGACACCCCACCATAAATTTAGAGGATAAGGTACTTAAAAATCAAGGCATGTAGCAATAAATAGAAAGTATGGGAGACATTATGCATTATCTAAAATATCTTAAATATTGAAAAGTTACTAATGTGTTCCATAGCTCGGATATGGCAATATGCAGTTTATACAGAGTTTTTCAGAGCCAACGGCTTCCATCAAGAGTAGCCACCATCCCCAATAATCTGCATCAGCCCTCCATCCTATGCCACTCCGCACAAACACCCATGTCTAAGAAACACAATGTGCGGGGCGCCTGGGTGCCTCAGTCGATTAAGTGTCCAACTTTGGCTCAGGTCATGATCTCACAACTGGTGAGTTCGAGCCCTATACTGGGCTCTCTACTGTCAGCACAGAGCCCACTACAGATCCTCTGCACCCCTCATCGCCCCCCCACCCGCCACTCACACATGCTCTCTCTCTCAAAAATAAACATTAAAAAAAAAGCAAAACAATGCGCTTGCTTTACAAACACAGTCTCCACACTTAGAACTTCCCCACACACCTTTCCGTTCCAAAACAGCAGACTTCTGATTTTTCTGAGGCATGCGGTAATTCTATGTAAGTCTAAAATTTCAGTCAAAAAGCAATTACAGTTTGTCCTCTATCACCTGCATTACAAAGGGCCTCCAAATATTCAATGTTAATTTTAAAGGGCATGCACAAAATGGAAACAAGTCATCAAAGGGCACAGCCATCTCCGATATACTTTCTCACCTTTCCCAGTATAGGAGGAAGGCAGGCTTCAAAGGCCTGGAAAGGAAGTAGGGGATGGGGTTCAAGACCGACCAGGGTGGAGATCAAGAGTGTTCAAGGCTCAGGAGTGAGCTGCAAAGCTGTCAGGTCAACCTAAGAGTACCTAAAAAGAAAGCTCTGCCAAGAACAAATGAGTTCTTGGTAATGGGGATGGAGATCCCAGATACAACTAGGATTATGAGCTGAGATCTTTTTTTTCTCCCTCCCACATCTGTTTTCTAATCCACAACAAGGAAGAAATGGCCACACAAAATGCAATGACTTAGCCTCAGGTACCAAGCTTCCCCTTCCACTATTCCACGAATATTCATGTAGCTGCTTGAATAAAATCTTAATCACCATGTTCAGTCCACGGGCTGAGATGTGGTCAGAAAACACACACACACACACACACACACACACACACACATATATATACGATATTATATCAAATAATATATGAGCACCAAATGAGCTCCAAATGGTGCTCATCAAATATATATATATATATATATATATATATATATATATATATATATATTTGATATTAAATGTATATTCCATTTTCGTTTTAGCACTCTGCTCTAAAATGAGGTAAATCATGAGAAACAAATTGATAGCCCCAATCAATCTTTAAGTCGAACATTTCCAAGGATATACTGGGATCAGCAGAGATTCAGTCACATCACTGAAGCCTCTATGAGAATTTATGTTCTTAATGATTATCTAAGACACTCTAGGGTTTCAAATAAAATTTTTAAATTAAAACTAAATTGTATAAACTGCCATTATTGCAAAAAGTAGCCTGATCACTTCAGAAATGTTACTGAGAATTGAAACAAAAATTGATTTCTGCTCCTAACAGTTGAAGTGATGTTTCTGGATTTTACCCCCAAATCCACAATATACAAAATGCTATTTCCATCCTTATCCCCAGTAAAGATTAATTAAAATTCTACTACATGAACAAAATTTGCTTGCCTAAGAACTGGTAAAGGTCTAGAAAAGAAAAAAGAAGTTTTTCATATTTAATTGTATTTTGCTACACAAATAAACACGAACAAAATATAATGAATTCACCTGCTAACACAGGCCACCCACAAATGTAGATTCTCATGAAAAGAACCAAAAGCATTTATTATAACTGCTTGAGCCTGGTCTACATAGGTTTACATTTTATTTTATTCTCTGGAAGAACCTATATAAATGTTGAAAACAGGTAAGAAAGGAAAAATTTTCTGCCCATCAGGTTGCCCCATCCTATTCCACACTATCTCTGTATTCATTAACAAGTCCTATTTCTAAAGGTCTCCTCACAATACCAAGCTTTTTTAAAAGCAGACAATTACAACACAGAATAGCGATTGTAAAGAGTAATCAAAATTAGAAACTGTTGGGAGTACTTTTTGCAAAAGCAAATTAAGCTATAAGACTTTTGAGGCGCTTTTGCTTTTTCTGGCTATAATTATTGCTAATTGTGGAAAAGCAACATCAGCGCTTTAATGCTTTTTCCTTCAGTAAGCTGGTGACTGTTTTACTTCCTGACTTCAAAAAAACACACAAAAAAACAAAAACTGTAAGAAGAAAGCAAGCACTGGTCAGGACATCATAAAAGGCATAGAAAGAGGGTTTCGATATGAATTACACATTCCTCAGATACTTTCAAAAAGGGTTTTCTCCCATGGAAATGCAACACCCTTAGTGAATTTAAAAATTATATTCTACATCAATAACCAGAAGGATAATGTGAATTAAAATGCATTAAGAGGTAACACAGGACTATATTTCTTTAACTCTACTGCAGAACATCTGAACTCACCAGACCATAAACACGGAGAAGGGCAGGGGACAGAGCTGAATGGACCAGAGGGGACGGCAGGCAGTGAACACTGAGGCCTTCACAAGGTGCTGAAGGGCAGGGTAGGAGTCTAAAAAGGATCACGAACCTAATCCTATGAGTGGTTTTCTCGATACGAAGAATTCCTCAGAGCAATTTTACAAAAACTAGAATGACCCCAGACTATGGTGGCACCAGCCTATTTAGAGAAGATAAAAGTGAAGACAGGAGAAGATAAAAGATTTGCTAAAAATTTCAGCACCTGTTACAGAGACAGCCTGCATAAAATGTTAGTGTTCCTAGGAGAAAAAGGACAACCAGGGATTTTAACATGCTGAATTTCAATACAGAACCAAAAAGAGAACCTGAGAATCTCATCCCCTCATCATCTCAATGCTAATATGTCATACACTCATGGCACTTTATGTGTCCAATCCATTCAGAGTCATTCAAAACATATTGATGGAGTGCTACCATGGGCCAACCCACTGTCCTATGATCTGCAGAGTCAGCAGTGAACAAAACAGACAAATATAAATATCCCCGCCTTCCTGGAGCTTACAGGCAAGTGTGTGCCAGAAGGTGGAGAGGGAGATAATAAAACAATAAATAAAATCCTTATGAAGGAAAAGGCATGGTGGGGGTACAACTTAAAATAGTATGCGCAGGGAAAAACTCCCTAAGGAAGTGTTATCAGAGCAAAGACCTAAAGGAAATGAGTGAGCTTCCTGAGGGAAGAAAAAGTGCAAAGGCCCTGAGGTAAGACTAATCATGTTGTGCTCAAGGTGCATCAAGATCAATAAAGGGGTTGGGACAAAGTATTAGGAGGAAGAACAGAAGCAGATGAAGTAGGGGGGAAGGGAAGGAAAGTGGCCACTGCTAGGCCTCACTGGCCACAGTAAGGACTCGGGCTTTTGCTCTGAGTGACATGGAGAGCCAGAGAGTGCCATGATCCAACTTAGGTATGAACGGGATCACTCTGGTTTCTGTGCTGAACAGACTGAAGGAAATCTAGAAGCAGGGAGATCTGTTAAGAGGCTATGACAATAATCTGAGTGAGAGATGATCTTGCCTTAGACGATGATACTAGCAGCACAGAAGGAAAGAAATGGTCACATTCTGGATATCCTGTAACTGTCTGCCACAATGCTACAAATGGAATTAAAAAAAAAAAAAAAACCTAACTCATGTGAAATGCAGGGTCACACTGGGAGCTCGATTATTCACTAGCAATCAATCTAAAGAACTAGCCAACTGGGGGCCACATGCCATTCACCAGTTGCACAGAATCACTATGGAGTGAGTTAATGAAGAGTTTTAGTTTTTTCTCTCTTTTTTTTCTCTTTTTGGTGCTCATGTAATACAGTTTTCTTTTTGAAAATTTACACTTAGATGAGCTTGAAGAAAAGAGAAAAGTGAAGCTGAACTTCAGTGGTATGTACCTTTGCTTCCCTGCTGCAGCTTTTACGCATCTTCACCAGCAGCTGGTGCATCACTATCTTTCCCAGTGCGGGTTACATGGGCTCTTTGTTAGCAACCTACCAGATGCGTCTTCTACTAAGCACCTCCCCTCAAGGGATGCTCCGGTAAGGGAGCCTCAAATCATCAGCCCTCCAGAGAGGACCATAGCAGTTATGAACTTGGAGTCGGACACTTGTTATAATTTGTCTCCTCTGCCTTTAAGGAAACAAGACAAAGCAACTGAGCTTGTCTTGGAGTTTGCCTTTGGACCTTCTCTCATTTTTCGGACTTGCCCCACACTTCTACTAGGTCTTTGGCTTTCTTGGTCAACTTTCTGGCACCTTCCTTTTTCGTACTGTCTATATTGGTATCGTGAAACCTGAGAAGCAGCTGATATTAGTCACCATGCTAAGAAATTGGACAGAAGGAGTTTTACCATATTTTGAGGGTAAAGCCAAGTAGATCTGACGAAAGACTAAATGTGAAGTGTGAGAGGAAAAGGAGGAAGCAAGGATGTCTCCAGGGTTTGGGACCTGAGCAACTGTGAGATAGAACGTCCTGAGACAGCAAATAAGAAAGGAAGAATGCTTTTGGAGAAAAGAACCGGGAATCCAGTTTAGGACACTTGAGGTTTCCAAAGTCCTGCTAAACATGCAAATGGAAATCTCAAGGAAGCAGCTGAACAGAGAGGACTGTGGAGTTCAACCGGGAAGAGAGGGCTACAGATATAAAAGCAAAAGTTATGGACTATTTAGAACCATGAGATAAGGGAAATGAGATCACCAAGAAGTGTGAGAAGAAACAAGAAGTCCCAAGGACTGAGCTCTGAGAATGGGAGATGAGGAAGTATCTGAAAACAGGGCTCAGAAAGAATAATCAGGGAGGCAAGAGAATGGGATGGGTGTCCCGAAAGCAGTATTTCCAGAAGGTGTGAGGGAGAAAATATGTTAACCTGAAGAGGAATATTATCACTGGATTTTGTTATGCAGATCTGTGATAGAACAGAAAAAATAGAGAGACAGATCCCTGCCCCTTTTTCCTGGCACAGAGCTCCTAACCCCCTTGGGACTTCCTGGGTGACAGCAGTGTCTTTGTTCTAGTTAAGATGACTCTGGGTGGGTTCCTGAATAGGGGCTGGTCACCGAAAAAAGCAAGCCGTGATGACAGCTTGGAATTTTCAGCTCATCCCCCATTCTCTAGAGAGGACAGAGGTGCTAGAAATGGGTGAAGCCTCCATAAAAATCCCAAAAGGGCTCAGACAGCTTCCAGATTGGTGAACATGTGGCAGCTCTGGGGGAGGGCATGGAATCTCCATACCCACTGCCCCATACCATGCCTATGCATCTCTTCCATCTAGATGGCCATCTGCATCCTTTATCATATCCCATTTTTTAATTTGTTTTAAAATTTTTTTAAGTTTATTTATTTTGAGAGACAGACAGAGACAGAGTGATCAGGGGAGGGACAGAGAGAGAGGGAAAGGGAGAAAGTGAGAGAGAATCCCTAACAGGCTCCGTACCTCAGCATGGAGCCTGACATGGTGCTCGAACTCACGAACTGTGAAATATGCCTTGAGCTGAAATCGAGGCAGGCGCTTAACTAACGGAGCCACCCAGGTGCCCCTTTTATCATATCCTTTTATAAAAACCTGGTAAACAGCAAATCGTTTTCCGGAGTTCTGGGAGCCACTCTAGCTAATTACCAAACTCAAGGTGGGGGTCATAAGAACCTCTGATTTATGGGTGATCAGTGAACAACTTGGACTTTGCAACTGGTATCCAAAGTGAAACCAGAGGGAGGTGGTCTTGTGAGACTGAGCCCTCAACCCATAGGATCTGATGTTATCTCTTCTAACGGAAGAGAGGAGATAGGGTGAAGGAGGCAGACATCTTAAGTCAGATTTCTGAGTATACCTTGCTTTTGTCAATACAGCTTTGACTTGGGAAACATGTTTTACATATTCAAAAATTAAATTAACTCTAAAAGAAAAAAAGCAATCCCTAAAAATTGAAGACAAACTGAAACGAATGAACCTAACCATATATCTAGTTGGTGGCCAACCCACACAGAGGAATGAATTGTTTCAAATAACTTTAGAATACAGTCTTTCTACTGTAAGTAATTAGTGAGACACATTCTATGCACAAACAGAGCTGAAAAGAATCTTAAACTTCATTCAATATCTGTTAGCAGCAATACTGGTGTTATTAATAGTTTTGAATGTAACCTACATATTGCAAATAGGTAATTCCATGAATGTTGCCGGTAGCCAAGAGTTTTTCAATGAAAGAGTAGAGAGATGATAGAGAAATTGAATAAAATACTTTGAATTTAATTTTGTCAATTGTTTAACTCTGAGTTAGAGTTAAACCAAATACTTTGAATAAAAATACTTTGAATTTAATTTTGTCAGTTGTTTAACTCTGAGTTAGAAATGCCAGTGTGGACTGAAAACTTTTCCCCCATTAGCCACTGGAAAGGCCTCAAAGCAATGGCAACCCAAAAGAAGCACATGTGATACCTACAGTGTGGTCTCTAAATACAAGTGCCCATTAAAAAGAATAAAGACTCCATGAAGAGTGGACAATTCCAGGTCCAGAGCAGGAAGTCCATAAAACAACATTCTGCTTTGCCAGGAAGCAAGTAAGCTATCAAATACAAATGGATCCTACCAAAAAGGGCTAAGGAGAAAATATAAATGGGCCCCCACTTGCCAAAATGAGATAAATATGATTCTTCCCTAAAGTCCAGACCCAAACATCTAACAGCCTAGCTCTCCGCGTGTATGTGTAACAAGCACATCAATACTGACACGTTCTACAGAAGTCTTGAGGCCAATCTAGCAAGAACACCCAAAAATTCAACCACTTCTTACCATCTCCACAACTGGCACTCTAAGCCTGCCATCTTTTGCCTTCTTCCACTCTTGCCCATTTCATTCTATTCCCCATAAATCAGCTAGGGAGATCCTTTCAACATTTAATTCACATCATGTCAGTTCCATGCTCAAACTCTCCAATGACCTCTACTACACTTGGAATAAAATTGTACAAGATCTAATAAAATCTGGCCCTGGATACCTTTTTGGCTTCCGTCACTTCCCTGCTCTTTGCCAGTCTCGAGTCCCCCTGCCGCTTCTCAGACGCGTCAAACACTTTCCTATCTCATCTGCATCTATTATTCCCTCCACCCAGAAGCTGAAGACCTAGATTCCCACATAGCTCGCTCTCACTGAGGTCTCTGCCCAAATGGCATCTTGCAGAGGTCTTTCCTGACCACCCTATCCACCATGGCACCCTTGAGCACTCACTCACCACCTCCTTCCCGTGCTTTCATACATACAGTTACCTGCCTCTATACCATAGATCTATTGGTTTACATTGTCCATTTGCTATATCAGAACATACTGCTTACCGTTTGGTTTAGAACTATGCCTGGCACATAGCTAATGTCAATAAGTATGGGTTAAGTGAATTACTAAATATGAAATTAACCTAGATTTTTTAAGTACTGAGGTTCCCTCAGGTCTGTAACACAAGGCTACTTTACTGTACTATACATCCTTTATTACAGATACTAAGTTACTCTATAATTTCTACGCAGGTTCAACAGTTATCCTCTGCCATCTCTTACTCTTCTAGACTGAAAATCCCAAAACCTTTTTAACAGATTGTGGTGGAAACGTTACCCTCAGAAACCTTCATTGAAGTCAGAGAATCTCAATCTATTTACTAGGAAGTGACGCACTGACAATTATGCCACAATCAATGGGAAAGTTAATACGCACTAAAATCTCCTCATGATTCACTTCAGGAATCCCTCACAGCTTCGTGCAAGACTCTTTATTTCAGCAACTGCCACATCTTGTGCCTAGGACACTGCCACGGGTAGAGAAACAGATGTGCAAGTAGCCAGGAAACAGAGCGTACACGATTCCCTCTCCTTTAGCCTTTTAGATGCGAGTTTTAAACCCCACCAGTGCAGACTAAAGCAAGACTAAACAACCAAGCAAAGAAAGTGGGAGGGAACGTGTTTTGGCTCTTTCATTTTCTGAACACCTCCACACGCTGCGAAGAATATGGAGGAAGGGTTGGTATTTTCAGTTGGCCCAGTAAAGACAGATAAGAATTCTGAGAATATGGTATGCAACGGGACCTCAAGGTTGAGTCTAAGAGTGAAAGGGGGAGAGTGATCCAAAAACTATTCCTGGGTTAGAAACAACAGATGTGAAGAATGTGAGGGCAGTTTTTCAAAGGTCTGTGGGTGTGGATGACAGCTGATGTAGTGCTCATGGAGCTTTTAAGTCCACGTTATGCTGGCCAAATCATGAGTCTTGGAGGCTAAGAATCGTTCAAAGGGCATCAGAACTCCTAAGCAAGGACACAGGCAGAGTTCTCATGCAAAGCTCTATTTTCAATATTCTCCTCTATGTGTAGAAAGTTCTGGGCACAAGCCAAAAAGAACTAGGTCCAAATTCTAGTTCCAGCAATTCACTAACTAGGTGGCTTTGAACTCTGATTCTGTACATCCCTTTATAAGTGGGGCATGAAAGTACCTGTTTTAAAGACTTGTTATGAAGATTAAATAAGAAAAGGGATGGAAAGTGTTAGCACCAGACCTGGAACCATAATATATTCTCCTCTCTCCTCAAACCTCCAGTACCTCAACCCACATCCTCCCTCTCATCTATTTCCCAGAGCAGAACCAAGGAAACCAGAAGAAAACTTCCTCCAAATCCTACCACCACATCTACACGTCTCTGCCCTATACTTTGCCTGCCATTCCATTTTTCTAGCTCAGCATTTCTTAGACTTTGGAGTCTTAGGGCCCCTTTACATTCTTAGGAATCTTTGAGGATTCCAAAGAGTTTTTATTTATGTGGGTTATATGTATCATATTTACTGTATTGAAAATTAAACAGGCAAAATTTTAAAGTATTGATTAATTCACTTAAAAGTGAATAAATCTACTACATGGCGATATAAATAACATATATCTGTATGAAAAATAACTATATTTTCTAAAACAGAATATGTAGTGAGAAAAGAAGCATTTTATGTCTTTGCAAGTCTCTTAAATATCTGACTTAATGGAAGACAGCTGCATTCAATCTGCTATAATATGTTGTTTTGTTAGAGGGATATGAAGGATTTCACCCTTATGCAGATTCATAGTTAGAAAAGGAAGGAGTATTTCAGCAGCCTTTTCAGATCACTGTGGCTATTCTACAGAACACCACCAAATCCTAACAAGTGATAGTTCCTTACAGATTAGTTACAATGTGGAATCTGAAACAGTATCCCACTCTTACATTAAAATCCATAGGTCTGTCATGCACTGTGAATACCTCTTCCACCCGTGCATGATTTTGAAACATCCTATACTGGACAGCTGGCAAATACTGTCACTAAGTTATGCCAATCTTCGAAATGTTGGCATATTTCATTACACTGTATTAAAAACTCACATTCATTAATATCCCCCACTAATTACATCAGAAAAGTCTAAGCATTGGGAAGCTGTCACATGAAAATTTTCTCTCAAATAAAAACAGCGTTCTGTGAAAAAAAAAAAATGCCTAGCTCAGCTAGCAACTCAAATCAACTGCTCAAACGCTTTTCCTCAGACGACCAACCACATGACAATAACCAGCAGCAATTCTTTATGCCTATTTCCCATTTAGTCACCCAGCATTTTTAAATTATGTGTACTCAAGGGTGAGACTTAATAAAAATCAATGATTTATACTGCTTCTCCAAGGCCATTTTGAAGTGGAATTAACCTCCTCATCACTACCGTCACTGCAAATGTGTGCTAGCAAAGAGCATGACTACTCCCTCCTCTCATTTGGCTTGGTGGCACTCCTTAACTGGTGTTAAGGCTTCACAAGTTTTACTCACCACTTCTGGAAAAAGGCAGATGTGACTCTGAGTATTATTATGTAAACAGCTCTGACCTCACGGATTCCTTCAAAAGGTTTTCAGACGCTCCCAGGGACCACACTTTGAGAAGAGCTGTTCTGGATGAACTCACCCAGTTCTCACAAGACTGCACCTCCTCCTCAGACAATGCACTAGAATTTCTTCCTTTTCTCTCTTACGTGTCAGATCTCCACACTCTACAGTCATTCCCCTGAGCTTACGTCATGCTGTCATCTGTCCAAAACTCCCCTTTCCCCTACAGGAATGGCCCCTACTTCTCACCTTCCCTTGACAGCCACACTCTCCAAAAGAGGGGCTGCATTTGGTATGTAAGAGAAGATGGGGGGAAGAGGAGGAGGGATGTCCCTACATATGAATGAGAAGTGAAATCAACACCCAGTCATTAATCAACCTTTTCCCGAATTAAAAAGAAAAATAAACCCAGGCACCTGACATTCCTAAAGGTTTTCTAATATACCAACCAGCGACATAATACAAACCTTTTTAAGAATTCTTTTTAATTTGTTCCTTGCAGACACCGTCTAGCCACCACATCGCACGCACCCCCCTATGATTTCAGACATCAAATATTAACACAAAGTGAGAAATGCAAAAAGAAAGGGGGTTAATCAGACACCTTGAGAGAAAGAAAAAAATAACACTGATTCAATGAGAGCTGCTAATGAGGCTTTTTGTTTTGGTAGGTTAATTTGGGAGTCTGATGACTAAGAAGAAAATTTAAGCTTCTCAGGTGACTGCTGTTGATTATTATCAAGTTCTTTTAATGAAAGAGATGCCTTTGCTTAATTCTATAGCTTATGAATTTCAGGTGTTTATCTGAAATCTGTGTCCACCCCAGTATGTAGAAAACGCTCCTCATTAGCAAATTGAAAGACCTCCTCTTATTGATTCTGGATTATATTTGACAGATGAGCATTTCAGACTATGAACTGCTGATATTTAAATACATTACCCTAATACTCTTTAAGCATTGCCAATTGTAAACCTCATTAACTCCCAGCGTGTGGCCAAGGCCTGGATTTCATCGCAACAACCTCACAAAGTGAAAACAGGTATATAAAAATGATTTTATCATCAACAACATTATTATATCCTCCTTCACCTTGTGAAGTATTTAAAGGCCATACTTTTTTTTTCCCCCTCAGATTAAGATCAAACATGGGAAAGGCAGAGAACAGACTTGATTTATATAGTCACACATTTTTAAATCATCGATTTCTTTTTTACTGTTTCTTCTTTAACACCCTTATTCCTTATGCCTCAAAATGAGAACTGGCCCAGGAATGATTCTCTGTACTCTGAAGAGAAAGCAATTCTTTGCTGATTATATTGCTATCATTTTGATTCAATAAACCGAAAGGTCAGAAGGCTTTCATGGTCTGTATTCGTAATGAAAATCAGGATCAAGGGAGCTTTTGCCCTTCCAATCCACAGGGGGTTTCTGTCCTCCCTGAGCTCGCCTTAGGACACCTGGGATACAGGAGGACAGGTGTACCGCACCAAATTCCCCACTTGGCACTGTCCCTGGAGCAGGGACTGAGATGGTGGTAAAAGGGACATGTCAGCTCATTAAGAAATCAGGATTTCTGGGACGCCTAAGTGGCTCAGTCAATTAAGTGTCCGGCTTTTGATTTCAGCTCAGGTCATGATCTCCCAGTTTGTGGGTTCGAGCCTCATGTCAGGCTCTGCACTGCCAGCACAGAGCCTGCTTGGGATTCTCTCTCTTTGCCTCTCTTTCTCAAAAATAAATAAACACACATTAAAAAAAAAAAAAAAGAAATCAAGGTTTCTGATCTTCCTTTTTTTCTTTTTTAATTTACATCCAACTTAGCATATAGTGCAATAATGATTTCAGGAGAAGATTCCAGTGATATTCCTTTTTTCACAAGAAGAGCCAACTTCTATTCTTGCATGGAGTGCAAAGAAGTTCCACGCCTGAGATGGAAAACGTGTATGTGTTAAATTCATACATATGATCTCAGCAAACCGATTAGATGCCAGAGCTGGCCAAGGCCCACCCACACAGACAGGGGTCAGTTACTAGATAGCATCCTGAGCCCAAGAGACCAGGCACCCAAACACATCCAGCTTATTCTGGCCCCCACTTAGTCTCCCCGAGTAAGAAGGTCACGTACTAGGAAAAACAGCTTTTGAGTCCCAGCTGTCTCTAGTGAGATATCAGTTAATAATAAACAACAAACAGAAAACATGTTTGCAAAGCTGAAAGGGACACACATAAAATTTATTTTTACTTGCTCTTGGTAGATAGTTGTGTGAATAATGTATAAAAATTACCCCTGGATGATACACACAAAAAAAACCCTTCATTCCCATTTTAAACAAAAACATAATGATGAGAAATCTAAAACACACATCAAAAATCATACAGACAAATCCAAAGTCAAGCACAGAGTTCATACTGTTTAGCTAAAGTAAGAGGGTCTGGGCCCTAGAAGTCCTTCTACTCCTCTTCCTCCTTGCTTTCCTCCTCTCCTTTCTCTTCAAATGCTGCAACAGGCCCTTCTTACCCATGAGGTCCACCACACAAAAGGCTTCCAGGACTGGGCATTCAAAGTTTCTTATCATCTCTCTCAAGGAATTTCACAAATTGATTAAACCCATTATTAAATCTATTAAAAGAATGGAATTTGGGGAATCTAAACACAACAGGCAATTAGAAGAGAGGTGGGGACAGGTGAAATCAGAGAATATATGTGGGCTGTAAGACAGGCACATTAGGCCAAGACTCAAATTATCCTTTGATGGCTCTTCATTGCTCTCAAAATAAAGGCCTACAATCCTTAGTATGAAGTACAAGTTCCTATGTACTTCCCTCCACTATGCTCTGCACTTTCTGTGCTCCTGGTATGCCAGCCTCTGCATTACAGAATATGAGCAAGCAGCTCACAGAACGGAAGTCTGACCAAGTCACTACCCAGTGAAACACTGAATCAAAACCAAGAGTGCTCCAGAAAATCCGAATCCCTTTACCATAAATTCTAGCAGTGCACAGATGTTTAAGCTTCCATGCCTAGAGTTCAGCCCAACCCTATACATAAGTGAAGCCTCCAGAGAGGGACTGTGCCCTCACAGAGAGGGTTTGCAGCAGAGGTTTCTGCCTGGAAAATGTCGGGATCTAGCCAAAAGTTACTACTGGAAAAAAAAACTGCTCAGAATCAGGCTATTTGGTTTCCATCCCCCGCATATTCTTTGCAAGTACAGACTTTCTGAACCACGGAGAAAAGAGCTCTGTTAGGGTATTAGTCTCCTGGGGCTGCTGTAACAAACTACCATAGACTAGGGTGCTCCACACAACAGAAATTCATTCTGTCACAGTTCTGGGGACCAGAAGTCCAGAAGCAAGGTGTCAGCAGGGCTGCACACCCACCAAAGGGAGACTCTTCACTGGAGAATCCTTCCTTGCCTCTTCCAGCTGCTGGTAGCCCTGATGTCTGTATCACGTCTCTCTACTTTTTATAAGAATACTTACAGCAGGGGCACCTGGGTGGCTCAGTCGGTTAAGCATCCGACTTCAGCTCAGGTCATGATCTCACAGTCCATGAGTTCGAGCCCCGCGTCAGGCTCTGTGCTGACAGCTCAGAGCCTGGAGCCTGCTTTGGATTCTGTGTCTCCCTCTCTCTCTGCCCCTCCCCTGCTCATGCTCTGTCTCTCTCTGTCTCAAAAATAAAAACATTAAAAAAAAAATTTTTTTTTTAAAGAATACTTACAGCATTTAAGGCATGGATAAGCCAGGGTGCTCTCTTCAAGATCCTTAATGTAATCACATCTGCAAAGACACTTTTTTCCTAATAAGGTCACATTTCCAATTCTAGGGATTATGACTTGACATCTCCAGGTGGACACTATTCAGCTACTACAGTGAGTAACCTAGAATTTGAACTAGAACTTCCATTCCTCAATACTCCTGGGCTCTCATAATTTAAGGGAGTAAATACTTCTTAGTAGATTTACTCCTATTTGGTCAACAAATTGCTGTGAACCAGAGGCCAGATACTGGATCAGACACTGGAGATATTAAAATATGCAGGACCTGGCTTATCCACTCCAGAAACCACAGCTGGTGGACCATTATCTACCTAAAAATGACTATTTCAATTCACCATGACATCTGGGTCAGCACAGCTGCCGTTATTTTGATATCTTAAAGTTACCAATCTACAAACAGTTTTTCAAGTTTGAAAAAGATTATGCACTAGAATCCCTCTGGCCAGCCAAGAGATGTCATTACACCCAAAGAGAGCCTGGCCAAATGGAGCCCATGCCAGTGTTTTCCCTTTGTTTGGTGTATGTGCTGTGCTTCCATGGGCCAGCATGTGGGTTCACTGTGTAATTTTTTCAAGAACAGTAGTTGATTTGGGAAGATGATTTGTGACTTGTGAACTTGAGAAATGCTATGCTTCCAAAGGAAGGGGAAATGAAGGCATTCACAGTTTTACATTGAGAACAGATGTATGGTTATACCTATTTGTGAAGGAAATACTGCGGAGCTTGGGTCAGGGTCAGGGAAAATGGCACATGAACATCTGAACAGTCTTGGGTCTTAGGCAGGTCTCGGCTCAAACAGCAGCCGTGTGCTACTGGCTCAGAAAGCATAAATAGTTTGGACAAGTTCTTCAACATGATCAGTGCTTTTGGAAAGAATCACCACACTACATATGGTGAAACTTAAAATACTTCTACCCTTGTGTCCAGGAACGGCTCTAAGTTCTTTCAAAGGAATTAATTAAACAAAAGGAAAACTAGACACTGAAACAACTCTGTAAGGGCATGATTTCATAGAGTATGGTTGGTATATAATCTCATAGACTACGAAGCTATTTAACACTGTTAATGTGAACAGCATATGGAAATATGGAAATTGATTAATATAGTCTAAAAGATTATAAAAGAACTGCAATTAATATTCATTCAGATTATGAAAAATACTGATGCAGGTTAACAAATCATAGAAGATACTAAAAAAGACTCTAAACCACCGTGTGGGGATGAAAAGATTATGGGTGGTTATTTTCCCTTTTGAAACTCAGGTTTCTGCAACTGGGAAAAAAAAAAAAAGTCACAAGGCAATGGACTGAGGCCATCTAACATTTTCTCTGTCACAGTGAAAAACTGAGATTTAAGTTAATACAAAATCTGAAAAAAAATGGCAAGTTAAAGAGGATGATGAGATTATGAGAGAAGAGGCAGTTTGAAACACTGGAAAGGTCAAGGTCTTTGAAACCAGACAAGCTTGGGCACCTTTTGGGGGCAAATTGCTTGATCACTAAGAGCCTCAGCTGTCTCATCTGCAAAACCAGGAAAACAAAGCCAGCATTTGAGATTTGTGATAAGATTTTGAATATATATATACATATGCACAGCATATATTACACATTGTTCTATCTCATTGAATCGAAGGCTATTATTTTTGGAGAGTACATACAAAAGTAAATAGGAAAAGCATGTATGTTAATGGTGATAGAGATGGGAAAAAAAATTAGAAGGTATCACAATTATAGAAGTTAATATCCATACATATATTAATATAATTAGGAACCAAAATGTTCACTGAGTTAAAAATATAAGAAAAAAAAATCCTGTAATGTTAAATTTAAATAGGAAATGTCATTATGAACTTTTGATTTTTTAAAGTATATTTCTCTGTTCTTTTTACTGAGAAGACAGAGAAGTAGTAACAACCTTGTAACAACAAGCCAGTGCCCAGCTCTCAGTTTGTAAGCACCATTCCCAGTCTAAAGGAACCAGGACTTCTTGAAGAGAACAGTGATTCCCAGGTTAGAGGCAGAAACACCCACCCAGAACCTAGAATGGCTGATTTGCCTAAAAGCAAAGAGCACTCAAAGACGAGGGCAAAGGAGCTAGGCCCAAGGGCCCCCCCTTGCCAAATCTGAGCATCTAAGAGAATAATAGTAATAGATTATAATACACTGAATTTAAAATGAAAACTTCCACGAATTTATACTGGTAAGAAGAGAGAAAGAAAACGGGGTAGAGGAGAGAAAACTTTTCCTTAACAAAGAGTGCTAGACAATAAATATAGGAGAAATGACAGAATTAGAAAAATCACCACAATGTGATACCCGATTCAGGAAACGATCATTGTGGATGCTAACACTAGTGGATGAAGAGTTGCTGAGAAACAGGATATGCACATGTCCTCAAAGTATCTGTTCATTAATTACAAACAAAAATTATCATAAATATACAATCTGGGGGGACGCCACCCTAACCAGGCAATCAAACTTAGCATCACTGATGCTGCAACATGTTTCTGACGAGGTACAGCAGAAAGTATAGGATCTCTCCTAACCTGCCCCTTAACGTGAATCCAGGCCTGAAGAAGCAATCAGGCAAGTCCAGAATGTGGAACCTTCAATAAAACAACTGGCCCAGGTTTTAAAAGCCAATATCATGAAAAAAAATTAGAAGGTTGTTCTAGATTAAAAGAGATAAAACAAATAAAGGTAGTACAAGAACCTTGTCTGGATCCTAGATTTAAAAAGAAAACAAAACAAAACCACAATGAGCCATCTGAAGTGGGAGGGAGGTGGAGAGATCCAGTATACTGGAATACAGACTGGAATTTTGAAGATACTTCACATTACTGTTAATTCTCCTAAAAGATTATGGTATGGCAGTTACGTGGTCTCCTACTTATTCTTGTTCTCCTACGTTCTTATTCTTAAAAGATAGATGCTAAACTATCATGATGTCTGCAATTTATAATCAAATGGCACAACCAAAAAAGAAAATTATGTGTGTGCATATATTTGTATGTAGAAAATGTGCGTTGAAAACATGAATAGACACTTCTCTAAAGAAGACATCCAGATGGCCAACAGGCACATGAAAAGATGCTCAACATCGCTCCTCATCAGGGAAATACAAATCAAAACTACACTCAGATACCACCTCACTCTAGTCAGAGAGGCTAAAATGAACAAATCAGGAGACTATAGATGCTGGAGAGGATGTGGAGAAACGGGAACCCTCTTGCACTGTTGGTGGGAATGCAATTTGGTGCAGCCACTCTGGAAAACAGTGTGGAGGTTCCTCAAAAAATTAAAAATAGACCTACCCTATGACCCAGCACTAGCACTGCTAGGAATTTACTCAAGGGATACAGGAGTGCTGTTGCATAGGGGCACTCGTACCCCAATGTTTATAACAGCACTCTCAACAATAGCCAAATTATGGAAAGAGCCGAAATGTCCATCAACTGATGAATGGATAAAGAAATTGTGGTTTATATACACAATGGAATACTACGTGGCAATGAGAAAGAATGAAATACGACCCTTTGTAGCAACGTGGATGGAACTGGATAGTGTTGTGTTAAGTGAAATAAGCCATACAGAGAAAGACAGATACCATATGTTTTCACTCTTATGTGGATCCTGAGAAACTTAACAGAAGTCTATGGGGGAGGGGAAGAAAAAAAAAAAAAAAAAGAGGTTAGAGAGGGAGACAGCCAAAGCATAAGAGGCTCTTAAAAACTGAGAACAAACTGAGGGTTGATGGGGGGTGGGAGGGAGGGGAAAGTGGGTGATGGGTATTAAGGAGGGCACCTTTGGGATGAGCACTGAGTGTTGTATGGAAACCAACTTGACAATAAATTTCATATTAAAAAAAATATGTGTCTCTTAGGGGATGTTGTTATTTGTATTAGTAAGAGTTTGGAGCCCAAAATTCTGTACCTAATGGTAAATGCCAACTGCAATCTTAAGCAAAATCAGGAAAAGCTCATTTTTAAAATGTGAGAACACTGGTAGGGGGAAAAAAAACCCAAAGGCCTTTTGCAAAGAATCATTTAATTTTAGATGGTCTGTCTCTTTCTTCCAGCTTGGGTAGAATACCTTTCTTGGAGATTTGGAATCATCCTATTATTCTGTCTGTTAGATTCATATGACTTAATCATATGGAAGATTTCAAAAGTTATTTGAGCAGAGGGAAAGATCATAGAAAAGTTATGTTCATAGAGCTATGTTTTACATTTACTCACAATTTTTACAGTTCCCTTGAAAAATACCAGTATAGATACAAACACTCTGGTATATCTCACACCAGTCATCAACTATAGTAAGTCTCTGGAACTATAGGGGCACCTGAGTGGCTCTGTTGGTTAAGCATCTGACTTCAGCTCAGGTCATGATCTCATGGTTCCTGGGTTTGAGCCCCACGTTGGGCTCTGTGCTGGTAGCTCAGAGCCTGGAGCCTGCTTCAGATTCTGTCTCCCTCTCTCTCTGCCCCTCCCCCACTCAGTCTCTCTCTGTCTCTCAAAAATAAACAAATGTTAAAAAAAAAAAGTCTCTGGGGGGTGCCTGAGTGGCTTGGTCGGTTAAGCATCTGACTTCAGCTCAGGTCATGATCTCACAGTTCGGGAGTTCAAGCCCTGCGTCGGGCTCTGTGCTGACAGCTCAGAGCCTGGAGCCTGTTTCACATTCTGTGTCTCCCTCTCTCTCTGCCCCTTCCCTGCTCATGCTGTGTCTCTCTCTGTCTCAAAAATAAACAAACATTAAAAAAAAAAATTTTTTTTAAAGTCTCTGGAACTATAAGCCACTTTACCGTCAAAAAAAAAAAAAATACACACACAGAATCGTCAATTGTGATAAGGACTTTAAAGGAAATGTTAAAGGTATTATTTCTAAAATAATGAATTAATTCTAATAGGTAGAGAAAATGCTTTTAAGAGATGGGAAGGTATTCAGTGACTTCTTAATCTTTAAAACAACAGAAAGCTCTGTCGAACAAAAAAATAAATAAAATGACCAACATACCCATCTTTGGTCTGATCCACTACACCACTTAAAAGTTCCACAGTCTTTGGATTAGGCTGGCTTTCTCCAAAAATGTTCAAATATCGAGTGACGAAGTCATTGGGAGACATAAAAAATTCACCATTTTTTTCAATGCTTGCATACTGTATAGGAAAAAAGAGAAAAGATATTTTACCCTCAAAAGCATTTAATCACGAGATCAATATTTGAAAAAGCTGAAAATATTCAAAGGATAAAACATCACATAAGATAATCTACTCTTCCCAAGGACAGTTATTTCCCAACACTTCATAGAAAAAACAAAAACACATGAAGTCTGCCAAGATTTAGGTTCATAACAGTGGTTCTCAACTGAGGGCAGGTTAGCTTGACTGTCCAGCTTACAAACACCAATGTCCCCTAATAGCCAAGTCCACCTATGAGGACCAGTCTTTTCTATATGTTACCTGTCTTTGGTGGGCAGGAGATGGGAGGGTGTTCTCTAGCTTGGTACTTCCTCCATTGTTTCTATTTTTCTTCACAGGGAAACATCTGACAGTGTCTGATGACAAATTCTGACTGTCATAACCAGGGGGGAGGGATGCTCCTAGCATCTAGTTGTAGAGGTCAGGGAAGCTGCTAAACATCTACAAGGCACAGGGTGACCCCTTACACCAGAGTGATCCAGCCCCAAATGTCATCAGTGCCGAGAATGAGAATGAAAATTTCTGGCTTACAGAAATTTGGAAAAACAAATTACATCTTGTTTTTGGCAAGGACATAGAAAAAAAAAAAAAAACAATTAATTATAAAATCATGGATGGAAACGACCTAATTCTTTTGCCCCTATTCCTGTTTCAAGGGCATCAATAATGCAGGAAAGGAGGACAAACAGGCTAAACTAGAAAGCAAACTATGAACTGCATGGTTTCCTGTGGGATTTCACAGAAGAATATGTGAAAGGGTGCTCTAGAGTGGAAGTGGTCAACGAGAGACAGGTGGCACCCAGTGCCTGTTCACAGTGTTCCTCTTGCCTTGGCGACACAGTCCAACTCCTGAAAGCGGGAACCTGTTCATTCCTGTTCCGTGGAGTCCCTCGGGCCGTGGGAAGTGCTGAGAAACAACATGGGATCATATGGTATCCTTATGGAGCAGGAGGGGACCTCTTGATCCTGGGGACAGAAGAGCAATTTGGGGGTGGGGGAGTGAGGACTGTGAGCTACAAGAAGAACAAGGCTGGATGGGTGACAGGAACCACAATGGATGATGTGGGGAGCACAGTGGTGTGAAGTGCCAATGACAGCACCTCCACTCCCTCTGCAGCTCCAGCAGCAAGTCCCATTAAAACCGTTTCTGGGCACCTGGGTGACTCAGTCAGTTAAGTGACCAACTCTTGATTTAGGCTCAGGTCATGATCTCCCCATTCATGGAATTGAGCCCCACGTCGGGCTCTGTGCTGACAACGAGGAGCCTGCTTGGGAGTCTCTCTCTCTCCCTCTCTCTCTCTCCCTCTCTCTCTCTCCCTCTCTCCGCCCCTCAAAATAAATAAATATAAAAATTGTTTTTAAAAGTCCTTTGTTATTTCTACATTTTAATTCCAATGCAGGATACACTCTTGCTTAGATACTCAGTAACAAGCTTTGGAGCCCTTCAGGCCTGGGCTGAGCCTGCACCGAGCTCTGCTTCTACCTCTTGCCACCTGTACGACCTCAGGGAAGTAAAGCTTTCTGGGTCTCTAGCTCCTGACCTATGAAATGGGGGTAACAACATTACCTGCTTCATAAAGTTGATGCTAGAAATAAATGAATAATCATGTAATGTACTTAGCACAATGTGCTACACACAACAAGCACTTTATAAATGTTCTGTATTATCAGTTTTAACATTTTCTAGCATGGTACAAAAGAAAAGCTCAAAAATGGTCCAAGAATCCCAGTATTCTTCAGTTAGCATTGAAATGGCTTTTTGGAAATGCAGAAGAATTAGATTTTGATTTTCCTGAGGCAAAAGAGGACAAGAAATATAAAGGGAATGTTGCTGCTAATTATTACAGCGATCCTATGATTTAGACTTATACCTATGTTTGCTTATAGTGGTGAATAATTAATTTATTTAAAATGCAATTTCACTCTTCTCCCACCAGTAGATGTTTAGGTTATTTCTAAATAAAGCTAAGGTAACTGGCTTCGCACATAACAATTATCCGAATTCCTAACAATCTTCAAAGGGTAGAATTCTGGAAGAGAAATTGTTGAGTCAAAGGAGAGGAACTTGAAGGCTCTTGATACTTATTATCACACTGCTCTCCAGAAAAGATTGTACCAATTTACACTCCCACCAGCAGTGCTGGACCATGCCCTTTCTCCCGTCCTTTGTCTCTCAGATTTGTTGCAAGCATTTTTCCAGTTTGGTATTTTTATATAATTGAGTCTACAGATTTTTTTCCACCTTTGCAATTCCTTCTATTACTTCTAAGTCTAGAAACTAGGCCTTCCTCATCTCAAGACTAATATTCACCGATATTTTCTCTGGGCTTTTTTCAAGTAGGTTTATCTTTTAAGTTTCAATACATTGATACTTGATTTTTCACGTGGTTTGAGGTCAGGATCCTTCAACTTTAGTTTTCCCCACTTAATTTCTCAGTTGTCCCAGGAGCACAAATGAAATCATTCTTATGACATGTTCAACACATACTGATTATCATATGGTCATCAGGGAACAGCTTGGCAAGTAAGTCCATCTTCAACACCAGTTCTGACCAGTTGGCAATGAATGGCTCCCTAAGGTAGAAAGAGGCTCTCCTCCGAGGTGGCCACCAAATTCCAGGGAGGAATGCCGGACAGGCTGACAGTTCTTGTCATCCCTGCACCAGGAATCCTTGCAAGATTACATGCATCTTAATTGCTACAATTAGAGGGAAAGCTCTGTCTGGGCAAGATTTTCTCCTGCCTTTCTCACTGCAGCATCCTCAACATCCCGGACTGGTGGCAGGCAGAGAGTGAAACATGTTCAATAAATATCTGTCGAATGAAGGCACACACTACTTCCATCCTGGGAATTTTCTGGGCCATGATCACTCTTTGGTTTTCCCCGAAATGACCTTTAGAATCATTGTCAAGCTGCTGACCCCTAAAAAAAATTCTACTGAAAGTGCGAAATAAAATCACAATGCCATACCTCTAACTCATACACAGAATAATTAAAAAGTAATAACAAGTGTCGGCAAAAATGTGGAGCAAATGCAATTCTCATACACTGGTGTTTTAAGAGTAAACTGTTAAGCCACTTTAGAATGCTGCTTGGGAATATGTACTCTAACTGAACAGACAACCATAGAAACAGCAATTTCAATCACAAGTATGTCTAAAATAAACGTGTGTATATATACATATGTGGTGTTTATGTATATGTACATACACACATATGTATATACATATATAGAAAGAATAAAAACGTACTTTAGCATTTTAATGTCCACGGAAGCATTATTTTGGATAGCAAAAAGATGAAAAATAACTCAAATGTCAACCAATGGTAGGATATGTAAATGAACTACTGTAGGACAGTCACACAACGGCATATAATGCAGCAACGAAAATAAACAACCACACACAACAATGAGGATGAATCTGAACTAGAGCAAGAGCAAAAGAAATGAGACACCAGAAAACATGGTGTATGATTCCATTTACATAAAGTTGAAAGCCAAACAACTGGTTACCCTTAGGAGGGGTGCGTAGTGACTGGAAGGGGCATCAGATGGCTCCTGGGGTGCTGGTTCCATAGGTGTGCTCCCTTCGTGAATGTTAATGGAGCGGTACATTCATGATTTGTGCACTTGATTCATACCTCAATAGTTTTCATTAAAAAAAAAGAAAACCATTGAGATATTTTCTGCGTCATTTTTTGGAAGTGATAAATAATTTTGTAAATGTAAGAACATGTTAATCTGAACACAGAAAACAGTTTCCTTCAGTTTGCAAAACCAGCTCATCACCGAGGCTGGAGTAGTCTGCTTTGTGATTATAGTAAAAATATCAAAGGTTGTTCCTCCAATTGATAGACAGACCGATCATAATAAGAATATATTGACAAAGGTGCTCCACTGCTCCTGCAGCAGGGAACAGAGGGGCCCCTGTCAGGGGAGTGGACTTCGCAGCTTCCACGGATTCTTCTTTGGGAACAGATTTTACAAGTGACTTGAAGCCTCTCTTCCTTAGAATTTTTTTTAAGTTTTAATATGATTAAACATACACAAGTTATATGCAAAAATGCAGGTTCAAGAGTATTGAACTAGCATTACTGCTAGCACAGGAGACAAGACAACTAAGCCTTCAATAACAGGAAGCCGCTAGATGAGCGAGAGTAAAGCCACTGTATGTGGAACAGCACACAACACTAAAAATACTGTAGAAACGCGATCAATGACAGGAAGAGGGTTTCCTAACGCATCAGGTGAGGACGAAAACTGGATAAAACGGTATTTTTTCTCCTGTTAAGGAAAAAAAGATTTACATACATACACAGTGACAGAAATACAGAGAGATAGGTATACAAAATACACATTTATATATAAACATAGATTGTATCTATTGGGTGGAATCACAAGTTACTTTTCTTTACACACTTGTGCTTTTTCAATTTTCGTCAATGAATATAAAGGTTTTTACTTCAATAGTTTTCAAAAAAGAAGTTTTTCCAATTTTGTTAACACAAATTTTAAATACACATGTTTTGTTGACAAAGAATCATTATAAAAACCCGAATGCAACCCACTATGTATTATTATTACAAACTGTAATATGGCCTATTCCCCTTGTCTAGTCCCTTTACCCAGTTTTCCCACCTCCCACATCTTACACTAGAGGCATTCAGCTACATCCACCTCTGTACTTGTAAACGCTAGGTATCACCCGCTTTGGTCTCCCTTGAGCTAATGGTTTCCTTCTCAATTTCCCCATTCTTAATTACTGGCACCTCTCTCACCCAGACGGTATATCCAATGGTCATATTTATCCCCTGTTCCCTCTCACTCATCACACAAGACCATTTTCATCAAGCAGTCCTTCAAAATGTCTTTACCTTGCCCACTCGCCATTTCCCCTGCCGCCACAACCCCAATCAAGTCTTTAGGGCCTCACACCAGGGTTGCACCCAACACTGCCAAACTCACTGCCTGCAGTACCAACCACATCTCAAACCCATCCTGCCAGTGTCACTGGATGACTCGGAAAACCTCCGATGGCTTCCTATTGTTCAGCAGACACGCCAAATTCCCAATTATCTTTCTAATTTTGTCACCCACACCCTGTAATGCTTGGCAGACTCCCTGGCACAAGGCTGAATTTAAATAAACATTTGAAGAAGGAGCAAGAATCCTTCAACCTGGAGAGGCTGTCTGCTCCCAAACCCATTTCCGGGCCTTCTGTCAAATGTGGCCCTCTCCCCTGGAACTCCCCACCTGCCCTCCTCCCTGCCTCTCCAGCCCCACTCATCCCGGGGCTCCCCAAGTTCCCTCTCCAAGGAGCCTCCTCTGACCACGCCCCACCACGGGGACCACTCTCTCCGTTTCCTGTGGCATTTTTAAACCACATACCTGTAGGCCAACCTACATTCTTTCTTACCTGCTGCATGCCTGTAAATCTGGCCTCTTGTATACAAGCTGATCTCCTTGAAGACATGGTCCCAGCTTATACTTATTTTGCACATCCTACACACTGCAAAGTTTCTGGGTGCTTTATTTAAACTGTAAGCACTCAGTACATCTGTCCAAATTAACACGAAGCAGCACCAGAAGTATTAGGCAGGCAAAAAAACACATGTCAACATTTAGGTTAGAAGCAAAACTGAGCACACCTAGACTTCAACTTCCACACCCAGACAAAATGTTACTACCCACTTATCACCAAAACAGGCTGCATAGTAAATGCCTCGGGCTAGGAGTGCCCTATACCAAGTCGCGTCCTACAGACCATCCCAGTGCACTGCCCAGGGGCCTGTGCTGCAGCCCACCCCCCCACCTGGCACTCTCACAGAACTTTGAGTGAAACCTTTGTTTCACACCTGCTGTTTCCTCTGCCCAGAACAGTCTTCCTCTGCCCCACAACGCTCCACTACCTCCTCCATCTGATAAGTACCTACTCATTGTCTAGCCCAGCTGAGACACCACAACCTCTCTGTAACTTCAGTGACCCTTGCTAGCAAGATGTAATTAGCCCCACATCAGCTTCCTACTAATTAAGGCCATATAATGCTTATCAACCATGTTATGGCCTTTTTCTACGCTCACACACAGTGAAATAGTAAATGGCAGGGGCCATGAATTATGCATCTTTATATCCCCAACGCTTAACACTGTACTTAACACACAGTAAGCAACTCCCCTCCAAAAAAGAAAGAAGTGGCATTGATTTGAACCGTTCTTAAGGATAAAACAAAATAAGTCAGAATTGGGCCCAGTGCAGTCCTCCAGGACCCCGCTTTCCTTCTCTCTCCCAGATCCTCTGGCTCTCCCTGACCTCCGCAGTTGCCAACTCCCTGCTATTGGCACATCTGGTCCAGAGGTCTACTTCCCCCAAGCTACAGAAGCATCTTCTTTTTTTTTTTTTTTTTTTTGATTTATTTATTATTGAGAGACAGAGAGACACAGAGCGTGAGCAGGGGAGGGGTAGAGAGAGGGGGAGACCTAGAATCTGAAGTAGGCTCCAGGCTCTGAGCTGTCAGCACGGAGCCCGACACGGGGCTCGAACCTACAAACTGCGAGATCATGACCTGAGCCAAAGTCGGTCGCTTAACCAACTGAGCCACCCAGGCGCCCCTACAGAAGCACCTTCTAACTAGTTTAATACACAGAAGGTAGGGTATTTGTTAGGAAGAAAAGTCAGGAAAAAGTCACAGAGAGTCAGCAAAGTAGTTAGGTTTATAGAGTGCTTACTGCTGATCCATACATAACTAGAAAGACCAGCCACAGTGGAGACGTGCCTGGCACAGCCCCCACAAGCCCGATCCCTATTCTCCTCCCACCACAACACCATCTGTGCCAGATGGTAAACAAGAGATCCCCCGCATGCTGAGCCAAGGTGGATTTGTGTTGGTACTACACTGCCCAGGCCCTATGAGATCACCCGAACCTCTGCCAGATCCACAATCCTTTCCAGAAACTGCTGATCGCTGTTTTCTTCACAGACAGCCCCTGCCCCCCTTCCTGGCCCCATCGTCCCCTTGGACTCAAAGCCACACTCTCACTCAAAAGCTACGTTGTCTTAGCCACCCCAAGAGAAGACAGCACTTCCCTAGCTGGTCCCAAAGACTCCACCCCAGCCCTCAGACCCACATCCACAGAAATCTCACAGGTGACTCTCCAGAACTCTGCATGCAATTCCTACCCTCCTTTGGTCTCCCTGACCAATATTTGCCTCCACCATAGACCTGCCTGCTGTTGACATGGAGCAGCTGGAAAAGACACGTTGTTCCGAAGTAGGATCTTAAACTAACCTCGCCAGCTGCCATGTGGCCTCAAAAGGCAGACGCAGCTTTTACCTGGAGCCTTTCCACCAAATCGTGCCAAAAGACCAAGGTATCCATGATGTGCCACCTATTAAGACACTCCGAGCTGTCCCCATTTCCTGTCAGAAGGGTGCCCACAACTATTGCTAAACCGAAGTAATAGAGTTCAAAGAATGATTATGACTTTGCCAGGTCAAGTTAACGAGCTTTATCCATTTTTCTAGGCTCTCTGGCAGCCCGCTCACGTGCTCTTCTCCTGCAAGAGGTCTTCCCGAATTACATCGTAAGAGTTTTATAATATAGACCTTAAATATACATACTAACAATGTCTATGGTTCCCTCATACACACCTCATCCCAATTATGGTGGGCCCCGAATGCAGAGCAACAACTAGGCCAAGGTGAAACAAAGCATTTTTGTTTCCTGTCCTTTCATTCTCTAGAATCCTTTTCTACCTTAGAATCTCTACACAGTGTTGTCCTCTTGGGCTAAAACCAAATTTATAAACAACTCTACTTTCTTACACATAATCCAAACCTCCTCACAAATCTATCCCGTTTCCTCCCCCAAAAACTGCTCATATTTTTAACCATTTCCTTTTGAAGCCTCTCTCTCTCATGTTTGAATCATTTAATTTCAAGCATTTACTGAATCAGTATCTAATGCAAATCAGGTGCTGGGCACTTTCATCCAAGTTTTTTTCACTGAATCTTTAAAAATTTTTGTAACTTGTTATGAAAATGCTCACACATGTACAATATAGAGAAAACAGGGTAAAAAACGTAATGATCCATCTACCAGTTTCAAAAACCATCACCACACCAACCATAGTTCACCAAAACTGGACGATTTAAAAGCAAATCTCGGACATCATAATCTCATCTGTAAATACTTCAGTGTGTATCTCTAAGAGAAAAAAACTCTTTGTAGCTCTCACAATAAGAATACCATCATCCGGCCTAAAAATCAATCAGTAACAATTCCTTAACACCAGATAACCCTGTCAGTGTTCAAATTCTCTGATTTCTTGGTATTTTTTAGTAGTAACACAATTTGATGAGGAAAGTGATGCTCACGGCATTGGTAACTTTCTGAGCCATATTATCTGGGACATGACAGACAGTCAAGTTTCTCATTTGAAGCCCTGGTCCTCTGTCTGTACAGCGCAGCTGGTTTTCCATCATGTTTAGAAAAAGCTCACATACATGCTTTTAAAATGATCTTTATAGGGGCGCCTGGGTGGCGCAGTCGGTTGAGCGTCCGACTTCAGCCAGGTCACGATCTCGCGGTCCGTGAGTTCGAGCCCCGCGTCGGGCTCTGGGCTGATGGCTCGGAGCCTGGAGCCTGTTTCCGATTCTGTGTCTCCCTCTCTCTCTGCCCCTCCCCCGTTCATGCTCTGTCTCTCTCTGTCCCAAAAATAAATAAATAAATAAATAAATAAATAATTAAATAAATAAAATGATCTTTATAAAAGTGTCCTTTTCTGAGTCCTTTAAATCCAGGTGAGTAACATTACATGTGGT
The DNA here is from genome assembly GCF_028018385.1 of Neofelis nebulosa. Classification (NCBI taxonomy): domain Eukaryota; kingdom Metazoa; phylum Chordata; class Mammalia; order Carnivora; family Felidae; genus Neofelis; species Neofelis nebulosa. The sequence goes on along the minus strand of NC_080785.1, from coordinate 70,364,638 downwards.
TCACTGTTTGGGACCCGAGGTAGACTTTTAATTAGAGTATCATTCATTCACTGTCCAATGTCACAACCCAGGGGAAATGTAAGACACCAAGGAAATATGTGATATCTGTTGTGATCTAATATGTACTGTTACTCACACCAAGGGCTCCTCACCTGGCACTACAGTTGCAATTAAATGAGGGTAATGACAATGAGGGTGACAACAATGGGTTTCTACAAAGAGAGGCAAGGGTAGTTGTCTCCGGATAGATGAAGGATCATGGGAATTTTACAAAGAGCTTTAAACATCTTAGGAGAAAAAGCATGATCATCAAACCGCAAAGGTGAATCCTGGAAAGGTAAATGAGTCGTGAGACTAAATGCCCCAGCAACTCCTTTCCAGTATCTGACACCATATGAGAGAAAAGGAATTAAAATGTAAACCATATTACCATCACAAACAATCACCTACTAGTTTCTGATGCATTTCAAAAAACACATATAATTGTAACAGATCTCTTTCCTACGTCTTATGTAAAGATACCTTTGGGGATTTTTTCAAAAAATATAACAATGAAATAAAGAGCTGTTTGAAAATAATCTTTAAAAATTTGAGAACACAAATCAAATAAGAAACAAAATAGATTCTTTTATACTGACCTTCAAAAATATTGTTCTAAGCTCAGCTGGATCTGCTCTCTTGGTTAAAACCACCTATAAATAAACATAAAAATGTTTATATTATTAGAACAAAGCTGAGACATCAAGCTAGCAGACTGAAAGAAAATAAACTCCAGGTTAGAAATTAGTGGATTTCGTTTTTGTAGTTAGAGCACCAAATTTCCCCAGTGCATAAACTGCTCCCTGGATTTTAAATTGGACTCCTTATGTGGCTTCTAGAATGATAACAGGCTGTGCAAGAAACCAGTAAAGCTCTTAATATGTGGTCTAATAAATATCATTTTTTCCAAAAAATAAGTAGAAAAAAAGAAAAGCTGAAACAGATTTGGAATCACCTGGCATGTTTAAACTACACACCAAAGTGACCCATACCCTTTCACAGAGGAATATTAAATATCAAAGTACAACTTGTTTGTTAACTATGCAAGAGAACATAGTTCTTAAGGAAGTTAGTGAGCAAGGCAAATCATATTAACAACCAAGGGAATTACTTCCCACAGTTCCACCAGGAATACGCATCAACGCCTATCTGGGCATGCCATGTGAGCTCTCCTCCTTTCCCCGACTTTTAATTTCAGAAGTCAGGACAAGTCTCCAAAGGTATGACTATTATTCTCCACATTCTCGAAATACAAGGGGCTACGGTTACCTTTCAAGAACACAATTTGACAGATTAGCTCAGAATAGGTGTTGTGCTTAATTCCCCAGCCCACAAAGTCCAAAAACATTAGTGGGGAAAAAGCAAGACAAACTTGAATATGGCTACCCCAGGCTAACACAAAAGAGTCCTTATGTAGAACCAAACAGTGGGCTTATTCAGTGTCCCATCACCCAATCCTGCTGGCAAAAACCGTCATGAGACTGAATTCTCACCAAGCACAGCGTCACCCCATGATACAGCCAAGGAGGGGTTCTTGGAACCACCCTAATACCGGGGCCATGGCACTCCACAGGGAGATTTATGCAAATTGTTCTAAATCCTTTCTGTGTGTTTGCAAAGGCTCTTCTGAGATCTTTGGACAATGTGTTCTCTGTCTCTAAATATGTAACTGCCTGAGCTTCTTGGCCTGCCACTGTCAGGAATAATTTTATTAACTAATCACTGGAATGGGAGAGGTAGTTTTTCTCAAACAAGTTGATTGGTCACCTTGTTTCCCAGAGCAAGACTGATAACTCCTTTAATTTCAGCTGAGTACTTGCAACCACCAATGCTACTTTTATCCATAAGATTTGGTTATCTTTGAAATTCTGAATTAGTGTTCTTTGGTGTTCATTTAAGGAGGAAAAAACAGAATGCTAACCAACCTAAGAATAATGATAGTGCCAACCTAAAGGTTTCAGGAGAAGATTCCTTCCTTTCAGGTTTATATTCTGAGAAAGGTAGAATAGGCCAAACACCACTGGAGAAGATGAGACAGCATAAAAACACCTCAACCCTCTTTTTTTTTTTAATTTTGTTTTTTAACATTTATTCATTTTTGAGACATACAGAGGGGCAGAGCATGAGCGGGGAAGGGGCAGAGAGAGAGGGAGACACTGAATCTGAAGCAGGCTCCAGGCTCTGAGCTGTCAGCACAGAGCCCGATGCAGGGCTCAAACTCATGAACTGCGAGATCATGACCTGAGCCGAAGTCAGACGCTCAACCGACTGAGTCACCCAGGCGCCCCTCAACCCTCTGAACAGCAGAGAAATACTCTCCAATTCCACATTTCAAGACAGTCCATAAGTAATTTTTTAGAAGGCATATGGTGACCCTAGGTACTTAGCTGAGTTTCCTTTTAAAAGCAAAGGTAAGTTTCCACAAAGTGAACCATTCTTGCTCCATTTGAATACCACATCCTTTAAAATCTAATTAATTCACTATGCCATGCACTTCATAAAGTCTTCCCTGGGCAGAGTGAACTTCCCCTGCCCTAAATTCCCATAGCATTCTTCCATGACTAACCCCCACATGCACATTCAGTGTTCCCCACCAGGACTACACCTCTCTGAGAGAAAGAAACAAAGCTTTCACTCTGTAACTCTGCTAAGATCTAAGGCACATGAGAACACCACCCATACGGGAAGAAAATAACAAAGATTAGAGCAGAGATAAATGAAATAGAGACTAAAAAGACAATAGAAAACATCAATGTCACTAATAGCTGTTTCTTTGTAAAGATAAACTGACAAACCTTTAGCTAAACTCACCAAGTAAAATGACAACTCAAACAAAATCAGAAACAAAAGAGAAGACAGCAACAACTGACACCACAGAAATACAAAAGATCATAAAAGACTACTATGAACAATTATAGTAGTAAATGGGACATCCTAGAAGAAATGAATAAATTCAAGAAACATATTACATATTACATAAACACATTACAAACCTACCAAGACTGAATCATGATAAAATAGAAAAATCTAAAGAGATCAATACTAGTTAGGAGACTGAACCAGTAATTTAAAACTTCCAGGGGCGCCTGGGTGGCGCAGTCGGTTAAGCGTCCGACTTCAGCCAGGTCACGATCTCGCGGTCCGTGAGTTCGAGCCCCGCGTCAGGCTCTGGGCTGATGGCTCCGAGCCTGGAGCCTGTTTCCGATTCTGTGTCGCCCTCTCTCTCTGCCCCTCCCCCGTTCATGCTCTGTCTCTCTCTGTCCCAAAAATAAATTAAAAATAATAATAATAAAAAAAAAAATAAAACTTCCAAAAAAGAAAAGTCCAGGACCAGCTAGCTTCACTAGTGAATTCTACCAACCATTAAAAGAAAAATTAATACCAATCTTTCTCCAACTCTTACAAAATATAGAAGAGGAAGCAACTCTTCCAAACTCATGGGCCCAGCATTACCCTGATACCAAAATCAAACAAGGATGCCACTAGAAAAGAAAATTACAGGCTAACATCCCTGATGAACACATATGCAAAAATCCTCGACAAATATTAACAAACCAAATTCAACAGTATATCAAAAAGACCACACACCATGATCAGGTAGAATCACTTCAGCGATGTAAGAACAATTCAACATCCGCAAATCAGCTGATATGATATACCACATTAACAGAATGAAGAATAAAAATCATATTTTCATCTCAATAGACAGAAGAAACACCTGACAAAGTTCAGAATCTATTTATAATAAAAATATCTCAATAAAGTAGGTATAGAAGGAATGTATCTCAACATAACAAAAGCCATATATGACAAGCCCACAGCTAACATCATACTCAAACAATGAAAACCTGAAAGCCTTTCCTCTGAGATCAGGAACAAGAGGAGAATGTCCACTCTTGCCACTTCTATTCAACATAGTTATTGAAAATCCTAGCCAGAGCAACTAGGCCAGAAAAAGAAATTAAAGGCATTCAAATTGTAAAGGAAGAACAAAACTGTCACTATTTGCAGATGACACGATATTATATATACAGAAAACTCTAAAGTCCCCATCAAAAAACTATTAGCACTAAAAAACAAATTCAGTAAAGTTGCAGGATACAAAAATACACAATACACAAAATCTGCTGCATTTCTATACACTAATAACAAATTATTAGAAAAATAAAGAAAACAATTCCATTTACAATTGCATCAGAAGAATAAAATACCTAGGAACAAATTTAACTAAGGCGAGTAATCTTATATTAAAACCTACAAACCATTAATGAAAAACCAGAGGGGACACAAATAAATGGAAAGATATTCTGGACCCATGGATTGGAAGAATCAATTGTTAAAATGTCCACATTATCCAAAGCAATGTACAGACTTATTACAATTCCAATTGAAATTCCAATGGCATTTTTCTTTTTTTTTTTTAATTTTTTTTAATGTTTATTTATTTCTGAGACAGAGAGAGGCAGAGCATGAGCAGAGGAGGGGAGAGAGAGAGACAGAGACACAGAATCCGAAGCAGGCTCCGGGCTCCGAGCTGTCAGCGCAGAGCCCGACGCGGGGCTCGAACTCACGAGCCGTGAGATCGCGACCTGAGCTGAAGTCGGACGCCCAACCAACCGAGCCACCCAGGCACCCCCCAATGGCATTTTTCAATCCTATCATTTGTATGCGACCACCAAGAACACACACACACACACACACACACACACACACACACACACCACAAAAAGCAAATAGTCAAAGCAATCTGGAGAAAAAAGAACAAAGCTGGAGGCATCATACTTCCTGATTTCAAACTGTATCACAAAGCTATAGTGAGTAAAACAGTGTGGTACTGGCATAAAAATAGATGCATCAGTGAAACAAAATAGCCCAGAAACAAACCCAGCCATATATGATCAATTAATTTATAACAAAGCAGCCAAAAAGAGATAATGAAAAAAGCATAGTCTCTTCAATAAATGGTTTTGGGAAAACTAGAAAACTGCATGTTTTCTAGCCACCTGTTAGACTGGCTATTATCAAAAAGATAAGATATAACAAGTATTGGCAAGGATGTAGAGAAAAGGAAACCCCATACACTGCTGGTGAGAATGTAAACTGGTGCAGCCACTATGGAAAACAATACAGAGTTCCTCAAAAAATTAAAAACGGAACTATTCCACTTTGGGGCATTTATCTGAAAAAAATGAAAACACTAACTTAAAAAGGTATTTGCACCCACAGGTTCATTGCACCATTATTTACAATAGCCAAGACACAAAAACAACCTAACTGTCCATCAATGGATGAAAGGATAAAGAAATTGTTAGACAGATATTAAAAAAATTCATATAGGGACCCAACAATTCTAAGTCATGTCATCTAATGTGTATAGAACATTTTATATTTTCAATATATGACCATTACCTCACTGGATCCTCACAGCAAAATCTGAGACCTGGAGAGGGCATAATATTGGCCCCACTTTACAGAAGAAGAAACTAAGACTCAGAGACAGTCAATTTTTTCCCCAAAAGTCAGATTTGGCACTAATTCATACTTGCATTTCTAAGTGTTGTCTGAGCTGGGATCAGATCCCAAATCTTCCATCCCCTACTGTATTGGTCTTTCCACTGGGCCACATTGCAGGAAGCTTCAAACAGACCATAACTTATGTTAACCATTAACAAAATACATGCCTAGAAATCAAGAATCTCCCAGTGTCTCCTAATACCACCAATTTATAGTGTCCATCCAGTGATTAAGAATATGGCTTTAGTGTCAGGCCACCTATGATTGGGGATCAAGTGTGACCTCTAAAGTCACTAGCTGTGTGACCTTGAGCTACATCCCTGATATCTTAGCCTCACTTTCTTCATCTGCAAAATGGAAGTCCTGGATGGTTGAAAGAGTGACGAGAAAATTACATAAAGTGCTTGGTACCAAAAAGGACACAGAGTTAAAGCACTAAACGTGTGGAATCTATTATTCATATTCTTATGGAAAGGTGTTTATATTCAACCATGCTTACTCTTTAAGTGATGGCTCATAACTTGAGAAGGAAAAAATTAAGGAAGGAGGGGAAAGGAACTCATGGATCTTCAAGAACACTCACCAAACCACTAAACATAGAGGTTTTCCTAACTCATCTCCTCTGCTAGCTTAGCCCCAACCAATGCTACTTCTTGAGACTAGATTCAAAGTTAGATACACCATGGAATTTCCCAGAGGCCCACTGAAATATGTATTAGGTCCTGCATACACTGTACTGAAGCACAAAGTAACTATGGCTCAATAGGTGATGGCTTCCGAAAAAAATTTTACCAGCTTCCTGGGTCTCCTCACCTCTGCACTAATCCCATCTATTTCCCCAGTGTTGTGGGGCTATTCAGAATTCCCAGTTCTACTTCTACCTCCCATCTTATTTTCTTGTTTGGGTATCATGGGCAGTCAAGGAAGAACTTACACAGCTTTATTCAACACCACACAAAGTTAAAGCTAGAAGTACCAGTGTGCTGAAGGTGTACTGAGATGGAGCCTACCTGGTGGCAAAATCAATACCCAGAAAGTTCTAGGAGCTGGAAAAGGGGAACTCTAGAAATGTAGTCTCCCCTTTTAAGCCAACTCGAAACAGCTGCCCAGCATGCACACTCTGCATCACTTTAACAAGCCTGTTGATGATTCATGAAACTTGAGATTGTTTCCAGAAGGCTGAATTTCATTGTTAGGTATTTTTTTTCTTACACTAACAGCATGTAAATATTTACAGCTACTGTTCTTATAATCTAATTACCTGATTTTATCATCATTCTTCTGAATTTGCATTTGTAAGAACAGATTTCACCATTAAACAAAAATTTTGTATCAAGCATTTTAAATAAAGGAACTAGTTTTCAAACATAGTTAGGAAAATAACCAAGGAGGTAAAGGGTTCTTGGCAGATACTATGAAATATCACCATTTGCTACTTAAATCAATACAATAGAGAATTTTATATTGTAGCAGCTAACTTTCATAAATAGCCAAGCCGGGGGGGGGGGGGGGGGGGAGAAGGAGGGGGTTAAAACTGAAAAAAACTATGCATTGTGTATTTTTTCCACAAAATGGGAAAGGTTTATCTTTACTGAACTTTAGTATGGAAATTTCAGATCAATTCTATGAATCAACATTCCATGGGGCAAAGTTTGAGGACCACTGAATATGTAAAATTTTTGACAGGACAAACATTAGATATAATAGCTTACACAGGCTGTCAATAACACTTGCAAAACAGATACATGAATTAGGTGCATCCTAGATATAAAAAAAAAAAATAACAATAACATAACTTTAAATGACTGGTTTTGAAAAGGCGGGAACAGGAAACATGGCAAGGAGGACCAGAAAGATACCTTACAGGACAAATAAATTCACTCTCATTTTAATATGAGTCCAAGCAGCCAAAAAAAGGAAAACACCAGGCAAGATTTTCCTACACGTAAGAATGGTTTTTTTTAAGTGGCTTTCTAATACTGAAATCAAGCCACAGTTGTAGGCTCATTAACAAATCGCAGTGGTACAGAATTGTGTGCCCCAAACAGTTTGCAAGGTCTGAGGGCAGCAGGGAAGAACATAGGAAAACCTACACAGAATAAGGGATACTAACTTGAAGAAGGAAATGTAAAGAAACAAAAAGCTTTCCTCTTCCAGTGAAAAGCTCTAGAGATTTAAGATCGTGACCTCCTCAAATGTCCACATCCCCAACTCCAGCAAAGAACAGAAATTAAGCGGATGCTCCAAAAATGTTGACTAAGGAAGAAAGTCTTCCAGGCAAGTAGAAATCAAAGCCAGTCAATGAAAATAGATACCTTCCTCTAGGCTGCTGGTGCTCAAAGTGTGGGCACCGGACCATCAGCCTCCAGTGGGACCATTTAGAAATGCAAATGATCACACCTTACCCCAGATCTACAAATCAGAAATTCTAAGGGTGGGGCCATCAATTCACAGTTTAACAAGTCCTCCTGATGACGCTGATGCTGTTAAAGCTTTAGGGGCGCCTGGGTGGCTCAGTCGGTTAAGTGTCCCACTTCACCTCTGGTCATGATCTCGTGGTTTCTGAGTTTGAACCCCACGTCGGGCTCTGTGCTGACAGCTCAGAGACTGAAGCCTGCTTCAGATTCTGTGTCCCCCTCTCTCTGCCCATCCCCCGCTCACACTCTGTGTGTATCTCTCTAAAATCAACAAACAATAAAAAAGAAATTAAAAAAAAAGAACCACAGCTTTAGCTAATGTCCAATTCAGTTTGGTTAGGACTGCGGTTCTCAGTCCCAGCTGTACATTCAAGTCTCCTGAGGGACTTCTGGGTTTTATCAATGTCCAGGCCTATCGAATTAGACTGCAGAGGCTAATCCAAGCAGAATCTCTAAAATGGGTACCTTGAAAGCTCCATCACGAGGTGATAATGTGGGGCTCGGTTGAGAACTACCGAGCTAGGGCCCAAGATCTCAACTTCATCTTGCACAACCAGGCCTTCAGTCAGCCCTCCCAAACCTAAAAGGTCTGAAAGCCAAGGCAAGCACAGGTTTACCCGGAAAATTCTACTGTCATGAAGTAATTATTTACCTTAGATATGAAATAAAAACCAGAAGAGGCAGCTCATCAAAAGTGAGCTAGTCCCTGTGTAAGCACAGGAGTGCATGTAGTGACAAGCAGCAAAAGGAGGTGGAGGGAGAAACGTTCCTTTCTGGTCTTTTGAATCTGAGGAAGTAAGCGTCGTGGGTGGACCTGAATCCCAAGGGAAAGCAATACTAGGGTGTGGCCTAACAATTGAGAAACTGGGGCCAACTCTTCTTCCCCTCTATCTTCCTGAACTGAATCACCACACATCTTCATGTACTGTACAGACTGGAAAGGTGAAAACTACATTTCCCAGACTCCCTTGCAGCTACATGGCCTAAGCGCTGTCAATCAGGTGAAGCTGGAGGAGATTGGGAAGCAAAATTTTGGAAAGCAAAGATTTGGAAGTTGGGGGCCATGCTTCTGCTGTTTCTGCCAGCAAGCACCATGGCTACAAGTGTCTGATTTCCCTGTGGCAACCTCCTTCCTACCCATGTCAGTGGCAGGATGTTTCTGGACACTCCCCTCTGGCAGGCCGCTTCATGACTGCTCCCTTGGTGGCCTGCTCTGCTGTGCCTGGGAGGCACTCTTGAAAGCTCAACCTGAAGTCTGTTTCTTCACCTTCCCAACAAATTCTGTAAGCCATTTAATACCCTGTAATAAATCTCCCTCTGCTTAAACCAGCTAGAGTGGATTCTGCTGTTCTCTGTAAGTGAACCTTGACTGATACAATCAGTAATTGCAAAGAAAGTTCGGAATTCCCCAAAACCACAGTTACCATTAACTTGAAAAGAAGAAAGAATGAGGTGTCTCATCAAAGTTAAGAAAAGTAATTTTTCATTGAATTCACTAAGTCCCTCATTCCTCACCCTACAGTTTCCCTAAGTTCTAATAAAGGAAGAGCAGTGATTATGAAAAAGTTACTGAAATATAAACAAGTATACAGGCAAGATGCCTTGTTAAGCATGCTTCAAACCACAACCTTTCTGTGTCATCAACCCTCAAAAGTTCATATCACTCAACAGGAGACTTATAAGGCAGCAGATACCACAAATGTTAACCCGCCAGGTAATTACACAAACGGGTCATTTCAGGGGTGCTGGAGATGTTTATCAGAAGGATTCAGTAGCCTGTGAAGTGTGTTGGATTTAACTCTGCACTGTTGTAGACAAATATTAAACAATGATAAAGCCATCATCATTACAATTCTGTATTAAGAAACAGAGTACAACTGTTAAGAAATGAATGGTGGTATTTTAGCTGTGTGCTGTTATGCTAAAATTACTTTCAACACACTAATTTTAGATTTTATTATTATTGTTATTCAGCTAAAGTTAGCATTCCAGTAAATGTTCCCAAGAGTCAAAAATTTGACTATGAGTCTTTTCTAAAATAGAGCTATTTCTGTTTATATTTTCAACTCTTTCTGGAGACAGAGGTGTTTGCTCACCATGACATAATCAAACATCACCAGGTTCAGGGTAAAGATTTAGGTTCCAGTGTATTGCTAACCTGGTGACCCTGGACAAGTCAGTTAACGTCTCCAAGTTAGTTTCCTCATCTATAAAATGGGTGAAGTGACAAATCTACTTATCTATTTCAGAAAGTTACCTGAAGGACCAATTAGAACCCAAGCCAAGAACCAGTGTCAGTGTAGGAAAAACCTGTCACTGTAAATGACAAACCACTGGAGGCTCAGTGTGGACAAGACAGAGATTTAAAAACTGTAAAGGGACTCAGCCATAGGGGGTTCTCCATATTTGTGTCCTGAAACTCCATATTCACCTCCTGAAACTCAATCTGTTTCTGACAATGAATACAGGAGAAAACTCATTTTGCACTTCTAGGAGGAGGAGAGAAAACAGAACCATTCTGAAAGGCATCCAAGCATTCTGTTCTTTATAACAAAATCTATACTCGGGAGAAATTATTTACTAAGAGCCTAACCTGCTGGGGTATTATCAGAGCCTAGCTTACCGTTGGGAAGGTAAATACCCTATTCCAGGCACCTCTAGCCATTTTCTCCCACCTAAGAGGAGAGAGAAAAAAAAAAAAAAAAAAACTGAGAAACACTTGTGAAGTACACTAGCCAGAACCACAGGCTCTCTAATAGGCAGAGACCTAATAACAGGCCTACAGAACACTTCCTCTGCCTTTACCACTGCTGCCCTTCCCCCCATGCCACTACCAAAGGCCTATTTGCAGCACTTCCTTTTATCCAGTACATCACGTCTGACTACCAAGAAAAAGTTACAAGCATAGCAAATGGCAAAACAAAACAAAACAAAACAAATCTGAGGAAACAATTTGAGGAAACAGAGCATCAAAACCAGCATCAAATATGGCAAGAATGTTGAAATTATCAAAATAGGAATATAAAACAACTATGATTAATATGCTAAAGGCTCTAATGGATAAAGTAAACAGCATGCAAGGACAAGTCAGCAATGTAAGCAGAAAAGTGGAAATGCTAAGGAAGAACCAAAAGAAATGCCAGAGATCAAAAACACTGTAAGCATAATAAAGAATGCTTTTGATGGACTTATTAGTAGATTGGACACGACTGAAGGGAGAATCTCTGAGTTTGAGGACATCTCAATAGAAATCTCCAAAACTGAAAGCAAAGAGGAAAAGGAACTGGGGGGGGGGGGGGGGGGGGGAACGGGGTGGACTGCAGGACAACTACAGAAAGTATAATATACATATAACAGGAAAACCAGAAGGAGAAGAAAGAAAGAAGGAATTACTTGAAATAATAATGATTGAGAACTTCCTCCAAACCAATGTCAGACATAAAACCACAAACCATGATGACAGAAAACACCAAGCAAGATAATCAAAATTACTTTAAAACATCAATGGTCTAAAAGAACCAATTAATTAAAAGACAGAACTTGTAAGATGTATCAAAAAATAAGACCCAATTATATGCTATCTACAAAAAACACACTGTAAATATAAAAACTTACAGATTAAAAGTAAATGAATGGAGAAAGATATGCCACAAACATATTAATCAAAAGACAGCAGAAGTAACTATATTAACTTCTGCCAGAAACCATTTTGAAGCAAGATAGTTATAAGGGATAAAGAGGGACATTACAGAAAGACAAAAGGGTCAATTTTCCAACAAGATTATTACCAATCTTTAATGGAATACAATAGATAGCCTAGGAATGGATCTACATAAACACAGGCAACTGATCTGACAACAGAGCAAAGACAGCCTCTTCAACAAATGGTGCTGAACATCTAAACATTCACATGCAAAAAAAAAAAAAAAAAAAAAAAGACTCTAGATACAGACCTTACACCTTTCACAAAAACTAACTTAGAATGGATTACAGACCTAAATGTAAAACTCCTAGAAGATAACACAGGAGAAAACTTGGATGGCCTTGGGCTCCGCTCAGGCGTTTGTAGATGCAACACCAAAGGCATGGCCCATGAAAGAAAGAATTGAGTAGCTGGACTTCATCAAAATAGAAATGTCTGCTCTGCAAAATACAGTCAAGAAACTGAGAAGATAAACAAAAGACTGTGATAAAATATTTGCAATAGAACAGCCAATTAAGGACCTCTATCCAAAATACACAAAGAACTCTTAAAATTCAACAGTAAGAAAAAAAAAGAACCCAAAGAAAAAACGGGCCAAAGACCTTAACAAAAACCATCAAGAAAGATGTACAGATAGCAAGTGAACATATAAAAAGATGTTCCACATTATCTGCCATCAGGGAAATACAAATTAAAACACGAAGATGTTAGAATGGACAAAATCCAGAACACGGACAACACCAAATGCTGGTGAGGATGTGCAGCCAAAGGAACTCTCATCGATTACCGACAGGAATGAAAAACAGTACAGCATTTGGAAGACAGATCAGCAGTTTCTTAAAAAATTGAAATATTCTTACCATATGACCCAGGAATCGAAAACTTACACATGAATGTTTAATAATTACAGCAGTCCCATTTCTAATTACTGAAAACTGAAAGCAACCAAGGTATACTTCGTGAATGGATAAACTGTGGCACATCCAGATATTGGAATATTATTCGGCACTAAAAAAAAATGAGCTATTAGGCCATGAAAAGACACGAAAGGGAACTTAAATGCATATTACTGAGTGAAAGAAGCCAATCTGATTAGGCTACATACTGTACGACTTCAACTATAAGATATTCTAAAAAAGGCAAAAAGTATGACAATAGTTACAAGATGAGTGGTTGCTAGAGGTTAGGGAGTAGGGAAGGAGAACAGTTAGAGCACAGAGGATTTTTAGAGCAGTGAAAATACTGTGTATGATACTACAATGATGGATACGTATCATTACACAATTTGTCCAAACCCATAGAACGTATACTGCCAAGAGTGAACCCTAATGTAAACCAGGGACTTTAATGATAATGATGTGTCAATGCAGGTTCATCAACTGTAATTCACGTACCACTCTGAAGAAAGCTAATGGGGGAGACTATGCATGTGCAGGCACAGGTGGTATATAAGAATTCTCTGAACCTTCCTTTTAACTTTGCTGTGAACCTAAAACTATTCAAAAATACTAAGTCTTAAAAAAAAAAAAAAAAAAATCATGAGTGGCCAGGACAATGAAGATGAGCCTAGGTAGGCTGAGTCACTAGGCACCCACCTCTATAATCTCCCTTTCTTTTCAAAGAACCTTTGAAGCAGGTGGGAATTTCTTCTTTTATAGCTGAGAAAAATGCAGGTCAAACAGGTTAATATACCCTAAGCCCCATGCCTTTTCCACAGGGCCACAACCCAGGCAGTCAGGTTGCCTTAAACCAGAGTTTCTCAACCTTGGCCCTATTGACATTTTGGGTCAGATCATTCTTTGTTATAGGGGGCTATCAGGTTCACTGTAGGATGTTTAGCAACATCCCTTGCCATGACTCTTTAGATGCCAGTAGCAAACTCCTCCACCCCCTCCCCCCTGCCACCGGGGATGTGACGACCAAAAATGTGTCCAGACCTTGCCAAATATGCACTGGGGGCAAAACTACCCCACCCTGAGTTGAGACCATTGCCTTAGATGGTGCTGTTCATTCATGCAATGCAATCACCTCTGGGAAACATACCATGTACCAGGCCCAGCGCCAGGCACTGAGGAGACAATGCCAAATAAACCAGAGACCCTGCCCCACGAGGGAAATGACAGGCTTACCAATGAGTGCTTGGTACAATGTGGGTGGAGATACGTGCTATCACAAATTAGAGTGGTGACAGAACTAAGATCATCATTCTGCTGGAGTTGGGGGTTGCAGAGGTAAAAAAGTCTTTGGAGCTGGATTGTTCATTATTGATTATAGTAATGAACACTTATCAGCTGTTATTGAGTCCTTAACTCTATGCTAGGCATGATGCTAGAAGGCTTCACATCTGACCTCATTTAAACAACACTAAAACTATTTAAGGTGAAGAGTCATTAACATCACCATTTTTCACATAAGGAAAGTGAGGATATAAGACTCTTACTCTTAAGTGAGTAGTAGTAAATCACAGAGTCAAAAATGACCCAAGAGCCCAGGTTGTTTTGACACTAATTTTAATACCGGGAGGATGTGCCAAGAATTTGGCAAGCCAGGATGGGGACCTGAAGCTATCCTTATGAAGGGTACTTCTGGACAACACTGTAGGTGAAAGTAATTCAAATTAAAGTCTTTTAAGGGGCACCTGGCTGGCTCAGTGGGTTAAGCATCTGACTTTGGCTCAGGTCATGATCTCACGGTTCATGAGTTCAAGTTCCGCCTTGGGTAAACATGAGTTCTGTTTCTCTCTCTTTTCCTCTCCCTCTCTCTGCCCCTCATGGGATTCTCTCTCTCTCTCTGTCTCTCTCTCTCTTCCTGCCCCTCACTCACTTGTGCCTTCTCTCTCAAAAAAAAGTATTTTTAATTTGGCATTATGATACATAAGTGCCCATGGTTCAGTAGAAGGCAGACCTGCCTAATGTAGAATATTATTCTCCAGTATTACAGGTTGAACTCAGTCTTAATTTTTTTAAAGCATCAAGGTTACAGTATAATTAGGAACCAGCTGCAATTGTAATTACAGCTCCCAATATAATTTGTTACATATTAGCAAGTGTCAAATTACTACTGCTCCTTAAATGAATAAAAACTGATTGTGCTGTTCTGAAGACTGGGATGTATGTTCTTGATGGGGAACAAAAGAATATAAAAAGTATATGACATATTTATAAAGTGCTGAAAGGTTCTACTTAGGAGATCACAAGTTGCTGGAGCCCAGATAATGCCAGAGAAAGTTAAAATGGCTTCTGCGAGAGAATAGCGAACTTAATAAATGCAGAGGAAGGGAAAGCAGCAAATCAAAAGGACAATAGAAAAGTTGCTTCCACTAAATAATACCTTACCTGTTCAAAATTCCTCTGTGCATCAACATCATAGAACTGAAGAAATATCAAGAACCCAGCAGGCAGCCAAAAGAAAAAGAAATAGGAGCCCTCTGCACAGCCAGGATTCACATCCTCAAGACTGCACAAAATTTCACTGACATGAGCCCTCCTCTGCTCTCTCCCACAGTGTGCTGACTTGCAATGTTACTCTGAGCAACTTCTCTGATTCCAAACCCACAGCTCACGCTTCTGTAAAGCTTACTATGTCCCAGGCCTGGCTCTGAGCTTCACAAACATGAGCACATTGACCCAGTAAAGAAATACAACTATGCCCCTTTTCATAAATGTGGAAAACGAGGTACAAATAGAGTAACTTGCCCAGAGCCATACTTTGAACACAGAGTCCAGGATTTCAACCATTATGTTATACTGGCTTTCAGAAGAAAAAAGAGAGAAGACAAGATCGAAAGAGCAAGAGAACCTAGACATTAAGAAATATTAAGACACATCAACCAATTGCAATGCCTGGGCCTTATTTAGGTAACAATAAAAAAAACTATTTAAGAAATTATTAAGAAAGGGGGAAATGCATAAAACATGTACAGAACAGATATTTGATCATATTGAAGAATCACCGAATTTTTTTAGGTATGATAGTATTTTGGTTGTTCATTTAAAAAATCTGTTTTAGATATTTACATATACAATATGTTGGGGATTTGCTTTGAAAACACCAGGCGGATGGATGGAAGAGAGACAGTGATATAAATGCAACAGTATTGGCCATAAGCTGATAATTCCTGAAACTGACTAGATAGGAACGTGGGGGGGGAGGGGGTGTTCATTATATTCTTCTGTATTTTTTTTGCACATTCTGGAAAATTTAAAAATGCTGCAGTTCTTTCAAGACCTAAGTCAAATGCCAATTCTTCTGGGAAGATTTTCCAGATTGTCCAACCAGATTTCCCTCACAGAATGCTATCTGCCCCTATTTTATGGGCTTTGCAAATGGACATTTAAATTTTTACCCTATCACTAACCAGCAATGTGACTTCCTGTGTTATCTGTGAGTGTGGAGGAGACAGGGGAAGGAAGGACTGAATGAAAGTGGTGGATGCTGGGGCAGAATCTAACAGTGCCTTGCTTCCCAGTTACTGACACCGTTTCCATGTTCCCAGCGGCAGAGCTGACTGAGTCATCGGAAGGCAGCTGAGCCCCAAGGGAGGCTCTCTTGGCTTTCTGAACTGACGGTATTTTCCCTTTCGAACCTAAGCCAGCAGAAGGTCTGGCCTGGGCTGGCAGCAGGTCATGCCAGCTGGTGATGTGGCACTAGTAAAAGTTCGTGACCCCTGGGGTTGAACAACAACAACAAAAATTAAACTGGTTCCCTACCTTTCATCTTATATCAAAATAACTGCAGATAATTAGTAAATAATCTTCCAAAAGAGAGAAAGAGTACTAGAAAAACACAAGTGGTTTCTTATATGAAGTGGGGAAGCTGTATTTAAACATGACTGACAGCCCAGAATCCATAAACAAAAAGATTAATAAATATGTAACATAAAAAAGAAATCAAAAGTGAGTATGAACCAGTTAAACATCAAACAACTACAAAAAAAAATGTGCAACAGATAGGACAAAGGGCCAAGGTTCTTAATTTAAAAGTGCTCTGAGAACAAATCAATGTGAAAAGACAAATAGTCCAACAGAAAACTGGACAAAGGTCAAGACCAGGCTCTTCTCGACCTGCCGATGGACACCAAAATAGGGCTAACAAATCTTCAAGAACCACCAAAAAAGAGAACCAGGGGTTGAGCTTTTTTTACCTCTGGAACAGAGACGGTGGGCAATGGAAAGAAGAGGAATCCGCAAACTCAGAGTCAACATCAACCTGCAATAAAATAAGTGTGTGAACGCTCACAAGAAACCAAATTAGGACACAGACACAATGGGAAGACCATGTGAAGACACGGGGTCAAAAAGGTCACCTAGGAGCCAAAGAGCTAATTCTAAATCTTCTCTCACCTTGCCAACTCTGCCAACACCTTGATCTTGGACTTCTGGCCTCCAAATCTGTGAGAAAATAAATTTCTGTTGTCTAAGCCACTCTGTCTGTGGTACTTTGTTACGGCAGCCCTAGTAAACTAATACAGAATTGCTTAATATATTCTCCTTAATTGAGTTACGCCAACTGGGCATTCTTTCATTTACTTATTTTACTGTTTTGCTTATTTATTTTGGATCCAAGCCCAAGCCCTGCATTTGGCTGTCACATCTCTTTGGAGGTCTCCTTTAATCTAGCCTTTTCATTCATAACACCAACATTTTTGAAGTCAGACCAGAGGTTTTACAGAAAGTCCTACTTTCTGAATTTGTCTGTTTCTCCATGATTAGATTCAGATTCAACATTGTTAGCAAGAAGTCTCCAAAAGTTATGCATATGCTGGGTACTTCCTACTACATCACATCAGCAATGATAGCTTGTCCCATTTCCTGATGATGTTAAATTGGATCACAGATTGCGGCAGAGTCCTTCATTGTAAAGGTACCTTCTTCCTCCTTTGTAATTAGTAAGTAATTTACAAGGAGATACTTTGAAACCATAGGAATTCCAACTATCTTTCACTGAATGGTTTTGGCATCCACTAGAGACCCTTGCGCGAATCCATTATTACCTGCAGGTTGCAAAATGATTTTTTTTCCTTTTTCTAATTCAATCAAGCCTTCAACCTTTATTGGTTGGCAATTCTTCGCTAAATAAGAACTTACCTCCTACCCTCTACCTCAGTTTCACTTTTTGGGGCATGAATACTATTCACTCATGGAATGATGGTATTGGTTTTGTTTTGTTTTGTTTTTAATTCATGTATTACATGAATGTAATGTAATTGAATGTATTACAATCCATTTATAACTGATTTGTTTTTATCATGGTAAAATATACATAAAACTTAACACTTTAACCATTTTTAAGTGTATAATTCAGTGCCATTTCATGTATTCACAATGTTGGACTACCACCAGCAATAATCTTTTCATCATTCCAAACTCTACAGCCATTAACATCCAAATGATTTTAATAGCCATTATTTTTTGTAATAACTGTGATACACACTCTCTGTAATATATATACATATATACATGCACGTGTGTGTTTCAAGAATGAAAATCATAATACATGAGAATGACTGTTAATATTAAAATTTAGCCAACTAAAATAAGCCATTCTGGGGCACCTGGGTAGCTCAGTCAGTTAAATGTCTGACTTAGGCTCAGGTGATGATCTCATGGTTCAAGAGTTTGAGCCCTGCATCAGGTTCTGCACTGACAGTGTGGAGCCTGCCTAGGATATTTCTCTCTCTCTCACTCTTGCTCTCAAAATAAATAAATAAACCTTAAAAATAAAATAAGCCATTATGCAAACAGTTGTTGGCATAGAAAAGCAACATCCAAGCCCCACTGATCAAACATAACAACACAGGAAACAACCAAGAATTATGTGCCCCCTGATGCTGTACCCAGTACCAAGTACCCCATAACCTGAGAGAGGCACCCAGCACCCCTTAGGAGGTACTCTAGCCAAGACAAAAAATAAAAATAAATAAAACCCTAAACTTGATCAAGCCTCCATATCTATCACTTGTCTGAAAACACTGGGGACAGAGGATCACCAGGGGGAAGCAATCAGCAAAATCCAAATTGTAGGAAACTATAGGAAAGATGACCCAATTCCCTCATCAAATAAACCTCAAGGAAACAGTAAGAGAGGTAGGAGAACATATAGATTAACAAGATTTAAAAGGTGTATCAGTCAAATGCCATGTGTGGCTTGTGTCTGAATCTTGATTAGAACAAACCAGCCATAATAACTATAAACCTAGGACATGGATTTTAACATCCTGACAGGTGCTTCAATGAATGGCAAAATAAAACTAAGACCCCTTTTCCTAAGAACTAAAGAGAACTGAAAAAAACCCAGCCGACCAACATAGAGAAATGACAAAAAACATATCTGTCTCTGACTGAGCTCTAAGTTAAACAACAAACAAACAAACAAACAAACAAACAAACAAACAGACTCCCTTTTTCCCTGCTACACTGTTGCCATAGCTTTCTGGCCAGCAATGCAAACAGGGGTCCCATTCATAAACCACTGTGAAGGATATCCGAAGGGAATGAGTGTGCAGTAATACTGGAAAAACTAGACAACAGCCAAGATCAAAGAGGCATTGGCTGGCTACAGAGATTAAATTTTATTCTGTAGGCAACATGAAACTACACTGTGTGACAAGGTAGATTAAAGAAGGCAATGTCACACAGTGGTTATGTACGTGGACTCTGGACCCAGGCTGCTTGTCTTCAAATCTGCCAATTCTAAACTCTGTGCCCTTGGACAAATCATTTAACCTCTCTGTCCTCAAGAGACTTAAATATTAAATACTCTGTTCAGATGCAGTTGTCCATCTTTATAATGGAGATAAGAACAGCACTTATATGTCATAAAACTGTTGAGAAGACCAGATTCCTTCATATACAGAGTGCCTAGAACAGTGCCTGACTTTATAAGTATTAAATAAATGGAACCTGCTGTTGTTATTGTTATTTGCATAACTTTTCTGAACCTTAAGGTGCCCTGTCAAATGAGGCTACCTTACCTTCCCGGCTACCCTGTTGATAATAAAGATAAAATAGTGAAGCTTGGGTCTTCATATCATCTGGTTATTTTAACCCCATTAGACTGTGAGTTCTTGAAAACAAGTCTGATAGTTGACTCATTTTAGAAGCCCAGTACAGTATGAGCTGACAGATAGTTGGTATCAATCGCACACACGAATACATCTTTTAAAAACTGTTAGGTGCTGTCCATGTGAACACAGTACTGCTATTAGCATGGGAACAAGAGCCAATCTTAGAAGCCGCCTTTGACGGTTCTGGGTAGCATGGAGACGGAAGGAAAGGGAACAGGCCAAAGGCAAGACTAGCTTGGAAGCTATAGAAACGGTGTGGCTAAAAGGTAATGAAGACCTGGGCATAAATGGAAGAGACAGGACACTAGAAGGGCAGCAGAAGGGTTTCACAGACCCATCTCTTTGTCCACATCCAAATTACTGCTGATGGTCTCTCCTGGCTGACCACATCAGGTACTCAATTGAACTAATCGGACATTTTAATCAGCAGGAAAGTTAATTTACAGACTGAAAGACAGGAATGACCAAGAAGATGAATTCAATTCTAGGTAAGCAGAGTTTGAATTATCTCTGAGGCAGAAAAGTTGAGATTTCCAACAAACAGCTGAAAATGCAAGGCTGCTGCTTAAGAGAGCTGCCCAGACTGAGTTACACAGAGCCATCACCCTCCAGGGGGAAGAGAGTCTCAGGACACCAACATTTCGGGGAGAAAAGAAGGACGAAAGGAAGCCCACAAAGGAGAATAAAGCAATAATATGAGTTAAGAGGCCACCCATGAGAGGGGACATTATGAAAGCTGACAGAAGGTGCTATAGGAAGAAAGGGGTGGGACATTGGGGGGGGGGGGGTCCCACCAGGCCAGTAATAAAGAAGATAGGTCAACAGTTTCAGAACTGAGGTCACTGGTGACCTTTAGGAGAGAATATCGAAAAAGAGAATACGTGTAAGTTCATATTCGGGAACTTTAAGTATGTGTGGGTAGTTAAGAAATGGAGAAAAGTACAACCCTTGTATAATAATCATACATTTCCTTAAATAATAATTCAGACATGTGTTCCAAAAATAATACCCTGACCCCAATGTGGAATCAAAATGAATCCCTAAAAACCCTAAAATTTATACTGAATTTTATCACTGTGTATTTAATTCTGCAAAAAGTTGGACTAACTTACAACCAATTCAAAAGGTACTGCACCCTTGGTTTAGAAAGGTAGCTACATTTAATTACACACTAATGAGAGCTCCAGACCAATATTCCTTAAACTTTAATGTGCATGCAGTCCCGTGAGGATCTAGTTGAAAGGCAGATTCTAATGCAACAGAATCTTTGGCCTGGCATAAGTCCAAAAATGCTGGAATTCTTTTTTAAATCATTAAATTTTATTTAAATCCTAGTTAACATATAATGTAATAATGATTTCAGGAGTAGAATTTAGTGATTCATCACTTGCATATAAAATGCAGTGCTCATCCCAACTGCCCTCCTTAATGCCCATCACCCATCTAGCCGATCCCCCTACCCAACACCCCTCCAGCAACCTTCAGTTTGTTCTCTGTATTTAAGAGTCTCTTATGGTTTGCCTCCCTCTCTCTTTTTATCTTTTCTTCCTTTCTCCTATGTTCATCTGTTTTGTTTCTTAAATTCCACGTATAAGTGAAATCATATGGTATTTGTCTTTCTCTGACTGACTTATTTCACTTAGCATTATACACTCTAGTTCCATCCATGTTGTTGCAAATGGCAAGCCTTCATTCCTTTTCATCGCCAAGTAATATTCTACTATATACATTTACCTCATCTTCTTTATCCTTTCATCAGTCGATGGACATTTAGGCTCTTTCCATAATATGGCTATTGTTGATAGTGCTGCTATAAACATTGGAGTGCATGTGCCCCTTCAAATCAACATTTTTGTATTCTTCAGATAAATACCTAGCAGTGCAATTGATAGATTGTAGGGTAGTTTACAACCCCTATCAAAATAACACCAGCATTCTTCACAGAACTAGAACAAACAATTCTAAAATTTGTATGGAATCAGAAATATACCAAATAGCCAAAGTAATGTTGAAAAAGAAAACCAAAGCTGGAGGCAACACAATTCCAGACTTCAAGCTATATTACAAAGCTGTAATCATCAAGACAGTATGGTACTGGCACAAAAACAGACACAAAGATCAATGGAACAGAATAGAAAACCCAGAAATGGACCCACAAACATATGGCCAACTAATCTTTGACAAAGCAGGAAAGAATATCCAATGGAAAAAAGATAGTCTCTTCAGCAAATGGTGTTGGGAAAACTGGACAGCGACATGCAGAAGAATGAACCTGGACCACTTTCTTGCACCATACACAAAAATAAATTCCAAATGGATGAAAGACCTAAATGTGAGACAGGAAACCATCAAAATCCTTCAAGAGAAATCAGACAGCAACCTCTTTGACCTCAGCCAGAGCAACTTCTTACTCAACACGTCTCCGGAGGCAAGGGAACCAAAAACAAAAATGAACTACTGGGACCTCATCAAGATAAAAAGCCTCCGCACAGCAAAGGAAACAATCAACAAAACCAAAAGGCAACTGACAGAATGGGAGAAGATATTTGCAAATGATATATCGGATAAAGAGTTAGTATCCAAAATCTATAAAGAACCTATCAAACCCAACACCCAAAAAACAAATAATCCAGTAAAGAAACAGGCAATGAACAGATACTTTTCCAAAGAAGACATCCAGATGGCTAACAGACACATGAAAAGATGCTCAACATCACTCATCATCAGGGAATACAAATCAAAACCACAATGAGATACCATCTCACACCTGTCAGAATGGATAACATTGTTGTCAGGCAACAACAAATGTTGGCGGGGATGCAGAGAAAGGGGAACCCTTTTGCACTGCCGGTAGGAATGCAAACTGGTGCAGCCACTCTGGAGAACATTATGGAGATTCCTCAAAATATGCTGCAATTCTAACAAGCTCCCAAGTAAACCAATGCTGCGGGTCCATGGACCAAAACTTCTAATAGCCAAGCTCCAGTAGACTACTCAGAGAATTTGGCTAAGCAGCCACAGAGGCTAGCCATTATGGTGAATACTAAAATGGATCACAAGCTTAAGAAAAGCACACTACGTTTTGTTCAAGCATGTCAAATAATATCTCTGTCCCCCGGTTTTCAATTAGGTGGAAATGTCCCACAGCCCGCAACAACATCTCTTGACATTCCTTGATAATTCGCAGTGGTTTCACATGTTACATTGCATTTGCTCATCACACACTGATGGTCCCTGTTTTCCACAAGGTGACACTAAGTACCCAGAGAAAGTAGACTTGTCCAAGTTCTCACCATTAGTGGAAGAAGTGGGCATACAGCCACTCCTGCCTGTCTAGCTCCTCACGAAACCAGAGCTACTGATTTAAAAATAAATAAATAAACAAAACAAAACATTCTTGCAGCCTCTTCCCATATAAGAAAGCAGTTCTGAGCTCCTCAACTGCTCAGTCTAGAACTGTGACCAGAATCAGACATATAAAAATCACGTGTCTAACTTGGAGAAACTTCTAAACAGGCACCTGGGGCTACAAGCCTGTTCAAATCAGGCTCATGATGGAGTTCAGGACATATTGCACCACAATGTAGCATTTTGGCACATGGAAAATCTTAAGCTGAAGGAGTCTGAGAAAACAGCAAAAGGAGGAAAGTCACTCTGACCTTCTCCCCACAGCCCTCTTTCCTGAAATCAGTCACAGAATCCCCATGTGAAGGGTACCAGGGTACCCTCCCTGCACTAGGAGGAGAAAAGACATTCTTATCACCAGAGATGGGGAATTGGGGATCCAGAAAGCTGTACATCATTAAACTGTACATCATTAAACATCATTAAACTAACCCTTATCTCCTAGTTACTTCTTCACCATTTACTACTCCTAGCCCAAATGCCTCTGTCTTGTCAATTCTTCACAAATTTGTTTGAAAGGAATAAAAGCTTCCTACTCTGGTCCCTCCTTTGGGTCTTCATTCTCTTGTGAAGCCTCCCACGTATATGTAAAAATTCAATGAAACTTGTATACGTTTCTCCCATCTGTTTCTGTCAGTTTAATTTTCAGATCCAGCCAGGGACCCTAGGAGAGTCCGGGAGAACTTTTCCCTCCCCTACACTTCACAGTTTTCTTACAAATTGTACTGCATAAGTCTGACGCAAAAGACGTTTTACCATAGAACAATAAGTGTATCTTGAAATATCTGACTCTTGTATCAAGTCAACAGTTTTCATGGATAACATGTGGAAACTGTGACTACGTGTGGAAACCAAGACAAAGCTACCAGCCTAATAACAGTCATTAAACAGAGTGGTTTATTTAGGCTAAATTACTAAAAATTTCAACACTGCAAACTCTGCTATGTTGTCAGCACCTCAACTCAAAAGGAACCATCAGGGCCTATTTTCACTCATGCAACTGCACAGCAAATTTCCAAAGGAAATGGTGAGTACGAGTACTCTATCTTATAAACGTTTCTAATCAACAAACCAGACCACCACGCTACAAATAAACCACTGGGAATAATTCTGAGGTAACAGACCAGAGCCACCATAAATTGGGGCGATTTAACCCAACAAGAAGGTCTGGTTAAACAGGCCATGAAAATAGAGCTTGCTCAGTTGCTGTTAAATACATTTGCTAAGGGAATTATATCACTGCAGCAAGGGCACATCCTCCTTACTCCCCAGCAAAACCAGCACACATCTGCAGATTCACACATTCCTCTGTTCCAAGACTCACTCAAAGGCATCCAAGGCATCATGACAGGAAGGATGGGTGCTTATGAAGCAGCAAATGCTGGGCAAGGAGCGTAGGAAGAAACCATGCTCAGTAGGCCTAATCCTCACAGAGAGTGGAAAACTCAGGGAGGAATGATTCCATCTGAGAACTCAACAAAAGCAGAGGCTGGACACAGGACAACAGGTCAAAGAAGTAGAAGGAGTCAGAACCCCTCCACCAATCTTATGAAGAACTCAATATCCAAAAAGAATTGCTCCCTGACTTTCTTACACCATAGCTTGGCTTTGAACCCTCCCCACCCACCCCAGTTCTCTATTTGCTGACCAACATTGGTGAAGGCATGTGGCCTGTGTGCAAAAAGCAAAAGGGTTTATCAGGGGACTTAGTCCAATTACACATTTTTCTGGGACTCCGTTTCTTTACCTAGCAAGAGGGGACAGGACTGGTAGGGAGGAGAGAGGACCACTGTGTTATTTAAACCCATTCCTCACCAGCTCCATCAATTTAAGAAACTCTAAATCCAAACCTCAGCAGAACCACAGAAACTTACCACCATCGTGGTAGCATAAAAACAATTCAAACTTTTTTTCCTTCCTGTCTAGCACAAAAACTGCTCTGCTTTATTATGATGTTGTGATATCACTAAATACCTAGTGGTTTTACCATAAGGGAAAGAAACTTCCCATTTAAAGAATATCTGTGATAAGCCCAAATCTCATTTCATCCTCATTAACAAATGTTTGAATAGGGCATTGTTATAGGATGAGAAATGAGAAAAGCATGGAGCTTAAAAATACAGTCCAAGTCCTTAGTAGTAAACAGTGGATTAAGACTTTTACAAAGGCATATGACAGCATGGATAGTTGCCCAACTCTGTGAATATATGAAAACTACTGAATTGTACACTTTAAATGAGTGAATTGTATGGTACATGAATTCTCAATAAAGCTATTTTTAAAAAAAGGTATATGACAATTCTTGGCCTCAGCAATGTGGTTTGAAAGCCATAGCAGATCAGGGTGCCTGGGTGGCTTAGTCAGTGAAGCGTCCAATTTCGGCTTAGGACACGGCCTGGTTCGTGGGTTCAAGCCCCACGTGGGGCTCTGTGCTGAAACCTCAGAGCCTGGAGCCTGCTTCAGATTCTGTGGCTCCCTCTCTCTCTGCCCCTCCCCCGTGCTCACTCGCTCTCTCTCTCAAAAATAATTTTTTTTTTTTTTTTTTTTTTTTAAGAAAGCCAGGGGCGCCTGGGTGGCTCAGTCATTTAAACATCGGACTTTGGCTCAGGTCATGATCTCATAGCTGGTGAGTTCAAGCCCTGCATCGGGCTCTGTGCTGACCGCTCAGACACTGGAGCCTGCTTTGGATTCTGTGTCTTCCTCTCTCTCTATCCCTCCCCTACTCAAGCTCTGCCTCCCTCTCTCTCTCTTTCTCTCTCTCAAAAATAAATAAACGTTAAAAAAATTTTTTTTTAAAGAAAGCTATAGCAAATCAACACTGCAATGAAACATACACTGAGTGTCACAGTGTGCTACAAACTACTGGACTAGGAAGACCAGGAAATACATACGTCCATAACTGATAACATGTGAATTTTCACATACACCTTTGCAAACAGAACTCTTTTTAAGGCCTGGGAGAGGTGGAGACAGGTTAAGAGCAAAGACACTGAAAAAATACTGGCAAGGTTCAAATCCAGGCTGTATCACTTACTTACTATATAACTTTAAGGAAATTACTTAACCTTTCTGGACCTCAGTTTTCTCACCTATTAAAATAAGGACAAAAATAGCACCCTTCTTGCTATTATGAAAAGTAATTGAGTTATTATTTGTAAAGCACTTGGGAAAGTTCCTGGCACATAGCAGACACTGTGTAAGTGGTTCTTACATAAAAATCTGGCTTACTCTGAAGCACCTAATTTCCCTCCTAAACCATCTCCCCTCTCTCATGCGCTCTACTCTCTACCCAAACTACCACGCAGGCAGACCCTAGGGAGCACAGGATAAGAGCAGACTCTGGAGCCAGACTGGCTGGACCTGAACTCCAGCTCCTTCACTTCCTAATTATCTGCTCTTCAGCCACTTACATCAACTCTTGGTGTCCAGAGTCATCATCTGTAAATCATGGATGATAGCATGTAACTCACAGGACTGCTACAGGATATAGGTAAGTTACTAACAAGAAGCATTAGACCAAATCTCTTATCTAGTAAGTACTCAGGGAAGGTTCCCTGCTCTTTTATGGATTTCATTACCTGCTATCCTATCCCCTACAAGTAGCAAGTGTTGTCACTTCGGCCTTACACTTGTGGTTTCTTATCACTGGAACGGGTCTTCGCTCTTTCCCCAGCCATTCTTGCTGAAATACCATCACTTTTGAGATGTTTCCTCCTTCCACCCCCACAGAATCCATCTCCTTCCCCAGTGCTTCCATAGCCCCTTTTGTGGCACTAACCACTACTGAGGGCACTTCCATGACAGGATTCAGCCTATAGTATAGTTGTGGTTTTCTAGAAGGCCCAAAAGGAAACCAATTCATTTTCACATCCTCAGTTTAGTCCCATTTGGAACATTAGAAAGAACATAATACACAACTCTGAAGCAGTCAGTGATCAGTGATTGTAGCAACAACTCCTCCAAGAATGCAGTATCAATCCTAAGTGTTCTAGTCCTCCAGACCAAATTTTCATTATTATTAATGCTTCAATTTGTTCCAAATTTCCTTTAGTTCTAGGCCAAATTATCGGTCCATGTCCAGTTTTATATCTGAACATTTCTCACGCCTGAACTCAAGTAAGCATTCTCTAACTTTTAAGTTTCATCTAGTTTCATTTCATCATTATTAATGTACAAATTCAACCAATGACCAAGAGGGAATGTTCGCTACAACCAAATGGGGGCAAAGGGGAAGGGGAGGTTTCCCCTTATTACTACTTTTTAAAAATGCATTTTTTGTGAAGTTGCATGAAACATCATTAAAAAAACTCATTTACATTTTAATACATGCAGGGCAGTGCTTGGAAGGTTTTAAAAGAAATACTGAAAACGACACAAATAGTACAGGCAGACCACTTACCATTTACCATATAGGAAGGGAACCTTAAGAAAGTAGGCAGCAAGAGAATGGAAGTTTTTTGAGTCTGTCTCAAAATAATAAGAGTTTTAGATCAATGTTACCTCATGAAAAAACAAATATCTTTTGCATCATTATGCAGAAGTCTTCGTGCAGAAATCAAAATAAAAGCAGACCAAAGACTAGATTCTTGGCCTCTTGGCCTTCCTATGTGAACTATTTAAAGGAAGAGGGACATGAATAATTAGTTACACTTGGGGGGGGAGAAAAAAAGAACAAGGAAACTCAGAATAAATGATCAAGAGATCAAGAAACTGCTAGGTGTGGTTAAGTTCATCCAGAAAATATCAGACCTGCTTAATTAAATATTCAAACAATTCTCCACAGTGAGTGCTGAAATTCACCTACAATTGTTGAGTTTCAGATTCTTGGCCCAACCTCTGGGACATTCCATTGGAGTGGGCTCTCTCCTAGGCAGGCTCTTCAAGTTTTAAGAGGGGATGTCAATCCTGCTTGTAAATGAGACTGTTAAACCCATGGCTCTGTGTTCAATGCAGCAACATGGACTAACTGCACACCAGGAAAAGGCTAACAGCGCAGCCTTTAACTCAGTCCACCCAGCACTGACCCACAACTGACAGAATCACCTCACAAGGATAGTGCCCAAAGGCCACTAAGTAAGAGGCATTCTTAGACTAAAGTAGACCAGCACAGCTCGTTTTGGGAACTTTTAAGACTACATTTACTGCACTGCCCTGGAGCTACAAGGAGGGACATTATTAAAAATGGCCTTATGGAACCCACAGACCTATATTTGTGGTCATGAGCTAGTTCTGAATGCAGTTTGCTCACAGCACATAAAAGGACATGGGGAGAAACTGCCCTCAGTACAAGGAGGCTTCTCTCCCAAGTAACTGACTGACCTTGCTGATCATTTCCTCTTTACCCTGGCTGCTAGAAAATGCAGTCTCCTCTAGCAAGTACCTCCTTATTTCCCACTAATTTTAGTCATGGCTGCATCTTCCTTTCCCTTTATCCTGTCTTTTCTTATCTACTCTCACTTGATTTTGATATCTTTTTGGATTGTAAATATATGTATATATAATATGAGCCATCAGAAATCCTGAAAAGAGGCAAAGCTAAATGAATAAATAAACAAACACACAAGTTCCCAAAGAGTAAAAATGAAATGTTTCATCTTCCCCCTCACTACTTGGTTACAATTAACTGCACTTATTGATATGATATGATAGCTTAATAAAGATACAACCAAAAAGTTAAATCTGCGTCCATGTCACTTATTTTACTTCATACTAGTTCATGATCCTTTTCTTATACTCAAATTACATGCACATTCATCAGTTTAGGCTCCTCAATTATTTTATCTCCAAATTAAGTATAATTATTTAGTTCACATGCAGATATAAAAAATAATAAGAGCATGGGAATCTATTTTCACCTGTCTCCTGGAAGAAGTCACTTGGAAGGAACGAATTCATATCAGGCCTTGAAATCTTGACTGGATACAAATTTAATGCAAAGAAAAGGTCAAGAGCCATTGAGTTTGAAAGGGTTAATGTAGTTACCAAAAATAAATACCAGTGATCCTCAAAGAATCTACCTAAAATAGTTATATATACCAATATGTTCACACACACACACACACACACACACACACACACACACAAATACACTCATGCACACACCCAAGAACACACTCCTGAGGATGGAACTCAAGAGTCATTACAGAAAAGAAAAAGGCCACTTAGGCCACATAGTCTAGAAACATGAAGAAGCCTGCAGATTTGGGGAGTCTGGAGAAACTTAAGTCATAGAACAGCATTTAAATATATTTGTCTGCTTACAATTTCCATTGCAAATGTGATTAGTTTGCTTGAATAAATAGGAGTATGATGTGTTGGCCATGTTTTCCTCTTGAGGGTTATCACAGAGTTTTGATTAAGGACAAATGTTTGAAATGTTGGGTATATTTAAGTTCATTGCACTTAAAATGAACTAAGAAGTTGTATAGGCTTGATTAAAGGACTGCCTTCGTGAACTTAAAATTAAAAGCAATAAATTCCAATGATTCAAGTGATTGGGACTAAGTATGGTATTCTGCCAGAAAAGTTGAAATGGAGTCCAAAGAGACTGAAATGGTGTCCAGGTTTCAAAAAATGGTGAAAAGAGGAAAGGTCAAGCTGTCGGAGCTGCCTTTCCTCCGGGTTAGTGAATGATTCACATTACGCAGAATTCCTTTTAAGTAAAACTTCACAAGAGTTACAGGCTCCCAGGACAATCTGTTTTGTCATTTCTAAAAAGAAGCCTCTCAAATGCTCAGAGGCCGGTACGTAAGTGTTGTCAGATGGGGAGAGGTGGCTGGAAGATGAGAAGGGGGGGGCGGGGCGGGGACCCTCTCCATTTTTACCCACACGCGTGCAGGCCAACTATTCCGAACAGTCTCTAAAACGGAAGTCAAGGTGACTTCCCCACCCTCGGGAGGGCGGAGCCTTTGAAACCTAATAGGATCTGGCTTCAGCCCGGGCGATGCCGCCGGGAAAAAGCCCGAGTCAATAACAACCGGGGTCACAAGCAGGTGTGCTCTGAGGTGCCCGAGGGGACCTGATGACCCCGGGCCCTCCTTCGCCCCGGGCGCACCTGGCTTCTCTAAGCCGACCTTGGCTCAGCCCGCCGAGCGCCAGCCGGGCACCGACTTCCCTCCCGGGCCAAGTGGGAGGGTTCAGCCGACAAAGTTTCTACTGCAAGGTCGGGCCTCTGTCCCCGCATGGGCCACATGTGCTGCCCGGGAGAAGCGGTCACCTCCCTCCTCCTTTGCTGCAAGGTGGAACAGCTGCCCCGGGCCCCTCTCCATTTGCTTTCCCCGTTGCACCAAGGCGGCACGTGAACGCCCGAGCCCTCGGGCCCCGGCCGGCCGGCACGCTCCCCGGGGCAACGGGCCTACGCTTACCTTGGCGGCCGCCATGCTTCGCCCCGGGTGCGGGTCCGGGCGCCTGCAGGACCCTCTCGGTGGCTGGATCTCACTGTGGGCCCCGGCGGCTCACTTCCCGTCCCGGCGGCAGCAGGGATGGCGATACAGCCCGGCAGCGTGCGCGCCCGGCCTGCCTCCCCACGCCCTCCCGCCGGCGCGGGTCAGACGGGCGCCGCCAGCCCATTGGCTGCGCCCGGCCCAAGCCGCCCGGGCGCGCGTGATCCTACGGCCTCTGCCCTGAGGCCGGGGCGGGCTCGGGTCCGGGGGCGGTGGACCGGGCGCGCGCACGTGACCCCGGCTGCGCTGTCCAGCGGCGAGGGTCGTGGGGCAGTGGTGGGGTGCGATCCGCCCTCCTAGGGGTAGTTGGCCTTGCGAGGGAAGCGGCCGGATTCCGCTATTCCAGGCCCTTGAGACCCGCAAGGAGGGGCACGCACCCGGGTGGGAAGTCCCCTTGGGTCACTGTTCAGCCAGATTTCCTCGTAGGTTCCCTTTTGAAGGGACTCCACTCTGTATTATGCTATAATGCATCCAAAAGCACTGGCCAGTCAGTGGGAAGATAGGAAAGTAGTATCACTAGCAAATCTACTTTTAGGCCAAATCTGTAAACTCTTAAGTACCAAATGGGTATGTATAATGCAGAACATATATTTGTGAGGCTATTTGATTTCAGCGCTGCCTATTAGGATCATAAAGGTCAAAAGATCCCCCCGCCCCCGACCAGATAGGCCCTGCTAAAATAGGTCAAAATTATAATGGAAAAATTAAATGTATAACCTCCAGAGATCTTAGCTTTCTTCATCAAACTTCCGTTCATTTATCTCTGCCATCAAAATTTATAATTAAGGCAATGGTGGTCAGGGAAAAGTGCTTTAAATATTTTGTTAATTACGGATATAACCTTTCAACAAAAGTGTTTATTACATAATTATGTTAATTAATCAACACTGATTGAGGGCCTACAGTGTGCTAGGTGCTGGAAACACCTAAATGACTTGAGATGGACTCAGCCCTTAAAGAGTTTAAGGGCTAGTGAGGAGGCAGACACATAGATAGTTAACTTCTATGTAAATAACCTGTTAAGGCAACAACCTGTTCCCAGGACACTGTAGGGACATTGAGGACTCTGGAAGTCCCTTAGGGGAGATGGTGCCTAAGCTGAATGTAGGAAAGTGGCTGTGTCTTGGGCCAATGAAGTGGAAGGCAAAGATTTCCCAGCCAGAGAAAATAAGGAGAGGCAGGAGGCCCAGAAATTGCTGGGGAACCACAGCAAGTTATGAAAGTCGTTGATCATGAAAGGTGACATGAGCTGTGGAACTGGTGGATGAAGAGTCTGGATGGACAGCTAGGGACCATGTCATGAAGGTGTTGGGTACCATGCTGAAGGGTAGGCACCTTGACCAAAAGGCTTTTAGACAGGAAGAAGCATGGTAAGGTTTACAATATAGATGGATCACTCTGCTTGCAGTGTGGAAGATGAGGCAAGACTGAACTATTGGGACATTCTGACAAGACAGGCTGAGGGCCTGAAACCAGAGATGGGATAGGGCTAAAAGAATACAGAGGAGATAAAATTAGTCACCAGTGCTGAATAATTATATGTGGGGGTAAGAGAAAGAAAGGGAGTCACCCTGCCTTGCACATACATCCCTGGTATGGATGTTGGAGAGACACCACAGATCAGTAATAGAAGATCAGTTATACAAGTGTGTGTCTGTAAGAGGATGTACAATATACAAATTATGTTGTAAAAGCCAGAAAAAGAAGCATTTTAAAAAGGAGCAATTGATTAACATACTCTTAAGAGATCTAACAAAGCCCCCCAAAACTTGAGCATGTTCATAGGTGGAGGAGAAAAACCACGCAAAGAGTGAAAGAATAAAGACAAAAGCAAAAACAAGAGATTTGACAGAGAAAAGAATGGCAGGGGATGAACCTAAAGCTCATGTGGAGAGGTGGCTCCAGCTGCTGTAAAAGAATTTAAAAGTTACAGAGAAAACGCAACCTCATGTAACAGAAAGCACATCGTTCAGTGCACGTTTGTTTTTAAGGGCATCACTGAAGCTCTCCTCTTATAATGTAGATGAACTTTAAAAAATTTACGTGTGGGGCGCCTGGGTGGCGCAGTCGGTTAAGCGTCCGACTTCAAGCCAGGTCACGATCTCGCGGTCCCTGAGTTCGAGCCCCGCGTCAGGCTCTGGGCTGATGGCTCGGAGCCTGGAGCCTGTTTCCGATTCTGTGTCTTCCTCTCTCTCTGCCCCTCCCCCGTTCATGCTCTGTCTCTCTCTGTCCCAAAAATAAATAAAAAACGTTGAAAAAAAAAATTAAAAAAAAAAAATTTACGTGTGGTTTAAATCTGTCTTAACCAATATCAAGTGTATGGTTCAGTCATGTTAAGCACACTCACATTGTTGTGCAATCAATTTCCAGAACTCTTTCCATCTTGCAAAACTAAAACTCTTTGCTTTATGTTAAACAACCACTCCCAGGCCCCCTCCCCCACAGCCCCCGGCAACCACCATTCTGTCTCTATAAATTTGACTACTCTAGGTTCCTCATAAAAGTGAAATCACACAGTATTTGTCTTTTTGTGACCAGCTTATTTCAATGAGCATAATGTCTGCAAGTTTTCATCCATCTGGCAGCATGGGCCAGAGTTTTAAGACTTTTTAAGACTGAGTAATCGTTCCTTAACTTTTAAAGAAAAAGAATCAAGAATCTGTTCGATTTTCTCAAGAAGTCTCGAAGAATTTAAGAAATCATAGTAATGACCAAAAAAAATCACTTACAATCCTACCCCCAGAGTTAGCCACTGGTAACATTTTATCATATTTTCTTCAAGTCTTGATATCTCTATGTGTTTATGCAGAGAAAAAAAAGAGAGAGATCTATTTTTTTAATTTTATTAAGTTTTTTATTTTAATTCCAGTATGTTAACATATAGCATTATATTAGTTTCAGGTGTACAATATAGTGATTCA
The DNA here is from genome assembly GCF_028018385.1 of Neofelis nebulosa. Lineage (NCBI taxonomy): Eukaryota > Metazoa > Chordata > Mammalia > Carnivora > Felidae > Neofelis > Neofelis nebulosa. Next base: position 70,331,132 of record NC_080785.1, on the reverse strand, counting down.
ACAAATCTATACATTACTCAGTGCTCATCATGGTGAGTTTTCAGAGAGAGTTGCATTTTTAAATTTAAATAGAAGGAATCATACTCTGTGTATAAGTTTCCTATGGCTGCTCTAACAAAGCCACCACATACTTGTATTCCCTTACAATTACATAAATGTATTCTCTTACAATTCTGGAGGCCAGAATTTCAAAATGAGCTGTAAGGGGCTAAAATCAATGTGTCAGTAGGGCTGTGCTCTCTCCAGAAGATTTAGGGGAGAATCTGTTTTTTACCTTTTCCAGGGGCTCATGACCCCTTTCCTGATCTTCAAAGCTAACATATATAGTATCTTCTGTCTCTGACTCTGCTTCCCTCACATGGTGTCTTCTGCCTGAGATCTCCTCTGCTTCCCACTTATAAGGACACTTCCCGTGACATTTAGAGCAAACCCAGATATCCAGAATAATCTGTCCATCTTTAGATCTTTAATCATATCTGCAAAGTCTCCACCATATAAGGTAACATTCATAGGCTCTAGAGTTTAGGATGTGGACATCTTTTTGGGGGTGGGGAGCCGTTAGTCCACCTACCAAGCCTACCACACTGTGGATGCAGGTATATCCACATATGGAACAAAGTGTACTTCAACTGAGTCAGACTCAGTTATTAAGCTTCTTCCTTCATTCTGGAATTATCCAAAATATGAAATTTTTAAGAAGTTTAACCGTCACAAGCCCTGAAATGGGAAAGATGCTCCTTGATTTCCACATAACCTTTAAACATTAGCATGATGTGAAACATTATCCAGGAAGATAAAGTCGCCTGGGCACCTGCCACTTTGCCTCCTACCACTCATCATGTCCTGACAGGCTGAGGAGCACTCTGGTAAGCGACATGTCTCATACTCACCCCTTCTTTCTGCCCCCAGACTATCCTCTTTCCTACAATTTAAAAGTAGCTGACACTAAATTTTGACCAAAAATTATGGGTTGGAAGTTCAGTTGTGTCCCCCCCCAAAGTCCAAACCCCTTTTACCTCAGAATGTGCCTCATTTGGAAATTGAAGATGTAATCAGTTAAGATGAGGTCATACCAGAGTAGGGTGGGCCCTTAATCCACTATGACTGGTGTTCTTATAAGAAGCCACAGAGGGGCACCTGGGTGGCTCAGTCGGTTAAGCAGCCGACTTCGGCTCAGGTCATGATCTCGCGGTCCGTGAGTTCGAGCCCCGCGTCGGGCTCTGTGCTGACCACTCAGAGCCTGGAGCCTGTTTCAGATTCTGTGTCTTCCTCTCTCTCTGACCCTCCCCCCTTCATGCTCTGTCTCTCTCTGTCTCAAAAATAAACGTTAAAAAAAAAAAAAAAAAGAAGCCACAGAGACACACTGGGAGAAGGCCAGATGATAAAAAACAAAACAAACAAACAAACAAAAACAAAGATTAGTGTTACGGGGCTATAAGCCAAGGAATGCCAACAATCAACAGCCAGCACCAGGAACCAAGAAGAAGACAGGATTTTACCTAGAGTCTCACAGGGAGCATAGCTCTACCTGATTGATAATCACCTCGCCTGAGGACTTGTGGCCTCCAGAACTATGAGACAATAAATTTCTGTTGTTTGAAGCTGCCCTGTGTGCAGTACTTTGTTGCAACAAAGAAACCAATACAGGTCCCAAAGCCATCAGTCTTGAAGCACCAGATGCCAACCTGGCTGGCCGGGAAATCAGCCAGTCTAAATCATGAGGGACGCTCATGGGCTATGAAGGCACACGGCCTGAGCATGAGCTCAAGCCCCAGGAATTCAGAAGAGTGAACAGTGTGTCCTGCTCTGAGCTTTCACCTTTCCCAGGGCAGCCACACTTTGTAGGTGCCCTTTGACCATGCTCTTTTCCTCAGCTCCCTGAAAAACAAACAAGCAAACAAGAGGCCACTCTTGTGGCCACTACCACCACCAGATTACAGCATGCTGGAAAGGGTACTCCAGCAAAACACATCATCTACCGGAAATTTGACCATGTACTACAAACTGCAGTATGATCCTTTGTATGGATTGCGTTTTGCAAAGGTAATGCCAGGCTGGTAAAGGACATGTGTGACAGAGCAAAAGGAGCACCATGACATAACTAAATGAAGAGCTCCTAAGTTCTGACTTTGCACAGGCTCCAGGACCTTCTGTGGCGGTCCTTTGTTTTTGGAATCCTGCCACGTGTCAGATCAAGCATGATGAGCCTTCCCCGAGAGTGGGCTAAAGGTAGGTCAGAAATGAATATGACCTAGCTTCTTAGTAAATCCAAGAGAGAAAGCTATGTCAACATTTTTTTAGTTAAAAAGGAAAGAAGGGGAGGGAGGAAGTAGTCAGGATAAGGAAACAAGACATCTTGAGAAAAGTGTGATTGAAAACAAATCCCCAAAGCTTTGAGATACGCTCTGAAAGCAAGGCCTTGAACAGCTACTTTCTGGGAGCAGAACAGGTATACACAAGCATGTGAACACTTGCCCTCATGGGTAGACCTTCAGTTTCACCAAATGCAAGATGTGAGTATCAAAAGTTACCCAAAAATGGAAATAGGGGCCATAACAGCAACCAGCCTTCTGCTGGGGAAAAGGAATCACAATTACTAAATTTACACAGAATTCATCCTAATGGTCAAGGGCCAAATACTGCAATTCAGGCATAAATGATTAGATTCCCAAGCACTGAAGTTATACACTTGGCAGGAGGCATAGGAAACCTCTAAAGTCTTCTACAGCAGCTACAAATTTGGGGATGAATTTAAATTTCTAGTTTCAAGTCCCCAGGGTACAGTGTTGACTGGTGAGACTATCTAAGTAAGATATTGGGACAACAGATGGCACATAGTACCCCAGAAAGTTCTGAGTTATGTGATTGCTGTCTATCTCAAGAGCATAAAGGACTCTTGAGTGAAATGGAATAGATAGCTGATGCTGACCAGTATTCATGGGACTATATACATTATACTTCCATGGGGTGAGCGTTGATCATTACAGCCCCTGCCAGCGTGGTCTTATATTCTAGTGTTAAATCATTTCTCTGTCCTACATTATAAGGACTTGACCTGTGCACAGAAACAAAGGTGAAGAAGACACAGTCTTGACCCGCAGAGAATTCCCAGATCTACCATTCAGGTCTTCATCGAATGTCATATCAGAGAAATCTCTTGCTCCCACTCCATTCACCTCCTGCTTAGGTTTTCATTCTATCCCTTACCATCACCTGGCATACATTTATTTAGGTATTTGTTGTCTCCCTCCCCCCACTGGAATGAAAGCAGAGATTGTATCTCTGTTGGCTCATTGCCGCATGCCCAGTGTCTGCAACACTATCTGGTATGTACAAGGCACTCAGTAAAAATCCGTTTAATGTATGCTTCGAAAACATGAAGTCCTACACCTAGAGCACCAATACCTCTAAGGATTGAGGAAGATCACCCGACAAGGGCCAATGAGTAGAAGTTTAAATTAAGGACACCATGGTGACCTGGCTTCATCCACAATTTCAAAGCATGTTCGAAATTTCCTATGTGAAGGTGTTAGACCAGACCATTTGCTTGTCCCAGTACCTTATTCCAGCACCATTCACTAATATCTTATACAACACTGACAAAAGAAGTAGGTAAATAAGAAATAGTAGGAATATTTTGAAGAGCATCTAATGGTATGAGTGCAACAGATGTCCAAACCATGCTGAAGTAAGGGTCATGCCTTGTAACCTGCTGTGTTGTACAGACCATGCTCAGAACCCTTGTGTATTGACTTCCTACTGCCATTGGAACAAGTTACCACAGAGTTAGTGTTGCAAACAACATAAATTTATTATCTTACACTTTAGAAGTTCCAAATGGGTCAAATCAAGATATTGGCAGGGCTGTGTTACTCTCTGTCTGGAGGCTGTAGGAGAGAATCCATTTATTCCTTGCTCGTTCAGCTTCTAGAGGTTACCTACACTCCTTCGCTCATGGTCCTCCTTCTCCATCTTCAATGCCAGCACCAGTGGGTCCAGTTCTTCTCATACCACATCAGTCTGATCGCTTCTTCTGCCTTCCTCTTCTGTATTTAAGGACCCTTGTGATTGCATCAGGCTTACCCACATAATCCAGGATAACCTTCCAATATTAAGGTCAATTGATCAGTGTGTTAGTTTGCTAGGGCTTACCATAACAAAGTGCCACAGACTGGGTAACTTACACAATAGAAACTTATTTTCTCATAATTCTAGGGGTTAAAAGTCTGTGAACAATGTGTCAGCAAACTTAGTTTCTTCAGCAGGGTTAGTAAATCTCTCCCTTTGGTTTATGGACAACTGTCTTCTGCCTGTGTCTTCACATGGCCTTCTCTGTGTACATACCTGTGTCCTAATCTTTTCTTCTTAGAAAGATGCCAGCCATATTGGATTAAGGCCCATCCTAAGGATCTCATTTTAATTAAATACCCTATATCCAAATACAGGTACATTTCTTAGGTACTGGGAGTTAGGATTTCTATATATAAATTTTGAGGAGTATACAATTCAGCTCACACTGATTAGCAACTTTAATTCCACCTCGGACCTCAATTCTCTTTTGCCATATAATGTAATGTAACATATTTCAGAGGTTCTGGGGATCAGGACATGAACATCTTTGGGAAGCCATTATTCTGCCTAACACACCTGGTTCTGAAGATGGTATCACTGGTGTAGCAAATCTTAGAGAAGTCGTAGTTCTTAGAGTAGAATATTTAATATGTTTAACCATATTTCCATAAGATCCCAGTAATTACTCACAGGACTTATGCCAAGTCTTTGAAGAGACTGAGCTCTGTTTCTATGGCCTGGAACCAGAATACCCCAAATCTTTCACCAGGTCCAAGTCTGTGCTTATGAATCTGGCTGAGATCCCCTGAGCCCAGCAGGCTACTCAAAGCAGTGGCAAATCACGCTTAGGCTACCCTGGGCCCTCAGTGCACTCAGGAAGGGTGTATCAGAACAGTCAAGTGCTTCAGCAGGCCAGCGTCAGATCAGCAGAAAGGAGCAGAAGCCAGTAATATGCACAGGGAGATCTCCATCCCTGGCCATTTGTAGTATGGAACATTTCTTTTAGTGTAGCCATTTCTTTGGCAATAATTCCTAAAACTCTTCATCAAGAGCTCTATAATTCTTTAAGAAAATAGATACTTGGGGGGCACCTGGGTAGCTCAGTCAGTTGGGCATCTGACTTCAGGTGAGATCATGATCTCACAGTTCAGGGGTTTCAGCCCTGTGTTAGGCTCTGTGCTGACAGCTCAGAGCCTGGAGCCTGCTTCAGATTCTGTGGCTCCCTCCCTCTCTCCCCCTCTGCTGCTTACTCTCTCTCTCTCTCTCTCTCTCTCTCTCTCTCTCTCAAAAATAAACATAAAAAATTAAAAAAAGAAGAAAATACTCAGTAAAACAATCTTCCAAAACTGGTTTAAGGAGACCTATATTTTTATAAAACGCAAACACCACCACCACCAACAACAGCAATGAACTCTATTCAGGTATTATTTATCTCTTTTGCACTCTTCTTTATAGCTAATCAAGATGTAGAAAAAATGAGAACTAGTTGGGCCATGTATATTCTACCACTAGCTCTTATTATTATATTCTCATCTGTCTATTTGTTTAACTAGCTTCAGATAGCATGGTGAGTTAAAAATCAGACCTTTATTTGAGTCCCAGCTCTGCCACTTTTGGCTGTGCAACCTTTGGTCAGTAGTAAACCTCTCTGATCCTCAGTCTCCTGATCTGTAAATGAAATTTTTAAAAATACCCATTTTGCAAGGTTGCTATGCTATTAAACTGAATGTATAAATCATCTGGCATGTAAAAATATGTTATAAATAATAGTCACACTAGAATGAAAGGGTCAGAGCAGCTGTCCTCCTTGACTCCTTGCTGTTCTGATGTTCTCTGATTCTATTCTAGCATTACTGCTTCCAGTATTCTGTTACGCGGATGAAGACTGTTTCTTCCTAGGCTCACTGTCCCAGAATCTTTCATTCCATTTAGAAGTATTGGAAAATCTACTTTGGAAGCTGAAAATTGAAACAGCAATGAGGCAGAGAACAGGAGAGCACTTGAGTATTTATGAACAACCTATTAACGTTAGCCCTAGGTTCCCAATTTAAGGATATTGGACCAGATGGTCCATGTCCGAACTTGTTTGTCAGTTGGATACAATCACAATTCCAGCCTCAGGGCCACAGCCTCTACAGTGCTTTATCTTACCTCCTGCTGTCACTGCCTGAGTCCATTAGGGATCTGCTGCTGGAAAGAGAGGCCAGCGCATTCACCCTCCAAGGACTCTTGTAGGTGGTGGAGCTCATTCTCTTAAGGTCGTAATGCAGCCAAGATCTTTAAATATCAACAGTTAAAATTAAGAAGAAACTCACCAGATACCAAAAGGGGCAGGAGAATTCAAACTCTTACTGAAATGTCTAGCTTTTCACCATGAGACTCCATGTAATGTGGCTCCTCCTGCCTCTCAGGCTGTCTCACGCCTTACTTCCTGACTGCCTCCAGTTCCTCTATGGGCAGAGCTTTCCCGGCCCAGGGCCTCTGCACCGACCGTTTGGCCTGCTGGGAACACCACAGTCCCACTCCCTTATCCTCTTCTTCATCCTCAGGTCCTCAGGGGTGCCTTCTCTGACCTCCTTTCTAAAGAAGGAACTCCTGTTACCCTCTATGTCTGCATCCCGTTTCTGGCCTTTTTAGCACTTTGTGACAGTGAGTTAATCGCTTGTGTTTGTTTGCTTGTCCGTTTTCTAGGCTTTGGTGTGAAAAGTTACTTGGGACAAAAAGATTGGAGCTAGACAGAGATCAGACTAATGGGCTCTAATTCTGGGGTAGATCGTGGACCTTTCTCCTGGTAAATGACCTGATTCAATAACTTGATCAACATCACCAAAAGTAAATAACTTGAGACTTCATGTGATGGACCAAGAGGGGCCTGGATTTTAGTTCCAATCCAAGTCTGCCACTAAGTGGCTTTATCACTGTGTGCAAATCACTTCTCCCCCTCCAGGACTCAGTATTTTTACCAATGAAATGAATGTGCTTAATTTTGAAGATGCTCGATACCTTTCTTCTCCCGATTCATTTAAACAGAAAGCCAGTCTGCCAACCTCAGACATAGGTGGAATAGGAAGCCATACTTTAGTGAGAGTGGGATGGGATGGGATGTATCAAGGACAGTGATGGCCTCTGTTCTTTAATAAGGGAACAGATCTCTATTGATCTAGTCACACACTCTGGCAAGATTCATAGATTGGATAGGTGACTGCCTACTTCATAAGGCAGAACCACCAAAGGTACATGATCTCCTGTCACAAACTGTGACAGGTATTTCCTCCAAAGCCCCTGGTTAATGTAGACAGCTGTCCCAGTAGAGCCAGCCAAAGAGCCATTTACATGTTTGGAAGGCCCAGGCTAATGGGACACAGAACAGAAGTTGTTGGGGGAAAGATCCCTCCAGAGTTTTGCTGCCCAATGCTGTAACACAAGCTGCATGTGGCTACCGAGCACTTGACATGGAGCTAGTGTGAACTGAGATGTGCTGAAAATATAAAATGCCTGTTGCACTGCAAAGATTTTAGTATAGAAAAGCAGATATAAAATGTCTCCTTAAATAACTTTTAAATTTATGATGTGTTGAAATAGCAATAGTTTAGACATGTTGGGTTAAATAAAATGTATTCTTAAAATATATTTTATGTGTTTCTTTTAATGTAGCTAATAGAAAATTTTAAATTACTGAGGGTTTCGCATAATGTTGCTATTGAATAGTGCTGATATAGAGCTAGTTGTGTGTGTGTGTGTGTGTGTGTGTGTGTGTGTGTGTGTATGCGTGCAGGCATGTGTGGGGAAGGGGCAGGTAGAGAGAGGGAGAGGGTGGAAGAGTTGGTACAGCAAAGGGAACACTGATGGAGGAGATGGGAGTGGGTCAAGGAGACATTCTGCCTAACGTGTCCCCAGTCTGTACTCAAGCGCACCATCAGGCAGCAAGCTAAGAAAAGGTTGGCAATGCCAGGGCATGGGGTTGGAATCCCAGAGGTAAAAAGTGGAGAGACTTTCAGGATATGTGGCTTCATGTGAAGATAGGATAAGATGAACTGGATGAAGCAGGAGGCTGAGAAATGAAACACAATTCTATTACCCCACCCAGCCCTCAAAACTGCACCACACCCCACACTTGCACACTGGCAAAGAGAGTTATAAATGGGAAGGAAAAAGGCTAAAATAAGCCTGGTGGTGGACTAAACATAGACTGAGTTTGTTGCATAAAGGATCATTTATTTTAAAATTCTGATTCGATATAGGAAGTTTTAACAACACAGAAAACAACAAAGAAGAAAAATAAAACCATCCATATTTCCCCAATCCAGTTATAACTACTTGAATATTTTAAAGTAATTTTCTTCCAGTTCTTTTCTTTGTATGCATGAGTGTGTGTTATAATGATGTGTCATATTATTGGGATTACACAATTTGTATATCCTACTGTCTCACTTAACAATATGTCATAAAAATTATATCGTGTCACTAATTAAAACACTCGAAAAACATAATTATAAATGTTACCTGATATTACATCACAAGAATTTGTCAACACTTCAACCATTCTCTAATGGTTGGGAGTTTTAAGTCATTTGTCATTTTTCTCTATCATTGGTAAAATATGATAAATACTTTTCTACATATTTGTTCTAATTGTCTAACCCCCACTGCTGATGGTGGGGGTAACAAGGCTGTGCTGATGAGAGAATTATTGAAGCACATGCTTAGAATATTTATTTACAAAAGCCATTATGGAGAATGCAAAGGAGGTCAATGTGTGTCCTCATATGCCTTATTTTTTTTTAATAGAGGGAGTCAGTTGAATCAACTCATTTTTAAGTTTTCTTCCTATTTTGAAATTTTATGTCTGACTCTTTAGAAAAACATTTTAATTTTTCATTCTTTGAGGGGTTTTGTCATTAAAATACAGAAAAGCATTTTATAACTTTTCTATACTGCGATGATTTAGAACATGCTTTAACCGTTTAGCTTTCCACATGGCTTTCAGAAATATCTTCCCTTTGTACTGACTACAAATCAATTCTCTCTATCCCACATTTACTTTAGAAGAATTAAAACACAGACAAACTTTTAAGGTACACTAAAACTGAAAATAACTCATATTAAATATCAGACATACTGAAATCCAGTGTCAAAAACTGTAAAGGGCTCTGAGATTTTAGTCTACTTGCAAGCTAACAAGTTTCCATGGATGCCGGCAAAAGACATGAGACTCCGGGGTCAAAGATAAAGAACAGTTTATTGTTCACAGTAATAGCGATAGCCAGGGTATCAGTTTTGGTTTCCCTAAGCCTTAGTTCCCACAAGGCAGCACAAAGAGGGCCAGGTGATACTTGTACATGCAGTTATTTGCATTATAGGGGAGGAACCCTGAGTTAGGAAACCTAAATCTTTTATAAGGGACAGTAAGCATGCTGTTCTGTGTCCAGGAGTTTCCAAGTCTGTTTCTTATACAAATGTCCTTGCATAATTTGGAGCAAAGACTATAGAGCCTCTACTAATTAGATGTGCAAACATGCAAGAGACCTGTATAGAATAAATTTTTTTAAGTTTATTTATTTATTTTGGAGGGGGAGAGAGAGAGAGAGAGAGAGAGAGAGAGAGAGAGAGAGAGCAGGGCAAGGTCAGAGAGAGAGAGGAAGAGAGAGAATCCCAAGCAGGCTCTGTGATGTCAGCACAGAGCCTAACATGGGGCTCCATCTCATGGGTCATGAGATCATGGCCTGGGCTGAAATCAAGAGTCAGATGCTTAACAGACTGAGCCACCCAGGCACCCCAAGAATTATCTTTAATAGGAGCATGAAGATGGTATTAGGAACTGGTTGGAATGCATCTGTACACCTTATTCATGAGACTGTTGTTATTTCCATCAGAACCAACCCAAGGCCTCTTTTTGTCTGGCATACTGTATTTTCTTTCCATATTCCTTGTCCACAGAAGTTAATGTGTGTATGCATAAGCTGTAAAGCAGCCTGTATAGATATTTATCCAGATCTAGATACAAAGCTATCATGTCCACTTCCACGAGTGCAGTCACAGCAAGCCATCCCAGCTCTGCCAGCAAGACTGCAAGTGCTTAGGAAACAGATTAAGGGGCCTACCCTCTCCCTCCCAGAGATGGAATAACACCCACATGCTCCTTACAATTACCTACATCCACTGAATATGGCTGAAATGCCACTGATCACCAGTAATAGTCTAAAAGGAGGCCTCACCAAAAAGATTTGTTCCCTGAGGGAAAAGTCTTCATAACGCTGGCATGAATAAGTTATGAAAAGCCTTCACAACTGAAAGAGACATAATCATCATTCATGTATAACAGATTTGTTTATTCTGTAAAGATTCATTTCAGTTGATTAATTATCAGTATCTGCTGATGGTGGGGGTAACAAGGCTGCGCTGATGAGAGAATTATTGAAGTACATGCTTAGAATATTTATCACTGAGCACATATTGTATAAATTTAGCATATTTATCATGTTCTTTTTGTATGGGCTCTTTCTTCCCCAAAATAGATTAAGCAGTACTGCCTATGCTGTAGGCACTTTCCCTTCCATGTATGGTACTCTATTATTTATAGAGAAATTTACTGTTTTTATATGTAATACCAATACCCCTAATGGAAATAAGTGTGACACTGTGAGTGGTTCTTGTGTCTTTCTCCACCTTAGGCAGACCTGTTCAAAATAGACTGTAAATTGTCATCTCTAGCACATAAAATTTGGTCTTTGGCCAACCAATACCCAATAGTACAACTACCATTTAAAGAAAAAGTGACAATTTTGTGTCAATTACAATTAAGAATTTTAAATGAGAATTAAAGGGAAGAGTTGGCAAAATTTAAAATATTAAAGACAATATCAGTCAACATAATCTATAGGTAAAGATCTTCAAAGGAACTTTTCATTCCATTTATTGAATATGATAGTAAGAACTACCATTTATTGATACCCAAATATATGTCATTCCTTGAACTAGATGCTTTAGATATGTTTTTGCATTCAGTCTCCAATACTCTTGAAGCTCCTATTATTATTATCTTACCACACCTTAAGAAAGTAAGGCATAAAGAGACTGGGTCACTTGCCTAATATCACTGATTTATATGTGACCAAGTTGGGATTCAAATTATTCTCTTTTTCCTGAATTGAGGCTCTCAACTACCATGCTGGATTACTTTCTCTTCTGGTCCTTAGGCAAGGCCATTATACAAGGATGGTGATCCCAGCTCCAACAATACTATCACTGTGATATTTTTACCTTCTTTGGGTCCCAGCTTCTCCATAGTCTTGCCCCATCTCATCTATCTGTATAGCTTCAATGTCTCACTCTCAAATATTTATCTCTTTCCTTATCTCTCTTCCTGAGCTTCTGACTCATACTAATTATGTATGTATTTATCTTCTGGTCTTAAGTACTTTTTTAATATGTCCAAATTGGACACTATCTCAAACAGCCCCTCCTCATTTTGACCTCTATTTCAACAAATGGCACCATCAGCCATCTTGTTGCCCAAACTACACTGTGGGTGGGGGGCACTCTTGACTCCTCTCTTTCTCTCACACTCCACATCGCTTCAATCACTGTAGATTCAACTACTGTAGATTCTACCATGTAAATACCCCTTCTCTCTACCACCACCACTATGGTAATGTAAGCAGGATCATCTCTCCTGAAGAATTCTGATAATCTCTTAAATGATCTCCCTGCCCCACTTTATTCTCCTCCACACTGTTCTTCATCCTGCAACCAAACCTCATCAGGCCACTCCTTTATTCAGAATCTTTCAATAGCTCCCTGTTGTCCTGAAATTCCCAAGAACATAATGTTGCTTGCTGGCTCCTGTATACAACTTCAGCCTCATCTTTTGCCACTTTCCTCTCTGCAACTTCTGCTTTAGTCAAGCTGCACTCATTTCAGTTTCTCAAACTCTTCTCCCACTCTCTTTTCCAATGTTGTTCATTCCACCATGGGGAAGATGTTACTATTGTCACTACTCTCTCACTTTTCCTCCCAAATCATTGCCACATGGAAAGGACATAGCAGACTTTCAGTATCTGGTCCCATTTGGGTACAACCCAATGCTTCCTGCTTTCTTGTCATGATGGCTCAATTTGCAGGTATCAATAGCACCTACGCTGCTCAAAGAAACCAAATCCTTTTATTTTCTCTCTCTACTGAACCTCTCAAATATTTGAAAATGTAATTGGATCATAACAAACATGGAAAATAGCCCTGAACATTTAAATAAGCGGTTTCCCTACAGGAAAATTGATCTCTGATTGATTAGGATGACTGATGATTTATGGTTGGGGTGTAGTAGGCTCAGCAGTTGCCACTGGGCCTACTTCTCAAAGGACTCATGATATCAAGTGTTACCATAACCCTGACACCCATGTACATATTAAATCAGAAGCTACCATTTGCTTTATTGCTGTTAAGCCTAGAATTTTATTATGCTCCTAGAACTTGTCAGAGACTCTGAGACATCATGAGGCTTGATGTAGCCACATGGAGCTATATGAAGCCCCATTGTTTATGGATCACTTTCTCTTCCATTTTCTCCCTCTTGTGACTTTTCCCATGAATTTTTTCAGCATCAGAAAAATGCATTCAAAAGATTATAAACAGCAGTTGGTAATCAGTGCATAACAGCTCTCTGGGTATAATACAATTAGGTGTACATTAGACACTGGGCATAATAAGAATACTGTCACTGTAATAGAACTCTGTCAAAGTATCAATGCCTCCCACTTTGAAAATACACAGATCAATTTTGTATTCCCTATGGAAGGGGAACCATATAACAGTTTCATGGCATTACTCAGTGACAAAGTTCAACGGATTTTGCTTATCAAATTCTGAAGGAAGACAGTATACATGCAAATTTACATACTATTTAATATCCTTCAATCTCCTTCCTATTGAAGCTGTATGCTTGATGCTTTTAAGCTAAATTTAAGCAGGATTTTAAATTATGTCCATAGTTACTGGTCCATAGGTACTAGAGCATTAGTGAAAGAAATTTTATGTTGTTGAATATTGAATATGTCTCAATTAAAACTAAAATGCATCGCTTGTATAAAATATCCAGGAAAGACAAATCTATAGAGACAAAAGTACATTAGTAGTTGCCAAAGGCTAGGGATGGAAACAGGGGGTGACTGCAAATGAATAGAAGGTATCTTTTAGGGGTGATGGAAATGGTTAAAAATTGGATTTTAGTAATGTGTGACTATAAACTGGCTAAAGATCATTGACTTGTTTATTTTAAGTGAGATAATTTTATTCTATATAAATAAAAAGATAAAAAACCCAACTAAACTACAGTGAACATTCTTATACTCATCTTTGTGGTCCCATATAAGTATATCCATAGAACTAATTTTGAGATGTATAATTGGTGGACCAAAGACATGCCTATTTTAAGATTTTCACAGAAACCACCAACTTATCTTTCAAATTTTATTCACCAATTTACTGTCCTACCAACAATGTATGACACTATCCACTTCTCCATAACATTGCCAGCATTTAATAATATTAATCATATGTTTCTGATACTGTAGCAAAATGCTTGTTGCCATCAATTTTTAATTACTGGACTTAGTTATTTTTAAAATATCCTTATTGGCCATTTGTATTTCTTTGCAAGTTACTTATGTCCCTTGTCCATTTTATTTCTTATTATTTTTTAATTTATTTGAGAGAGAGAGAGAGCACACACCAGCATGTGTACCTGCATGAGCAGGGGAGGGGCAGAGGGAGGGAGGGGGAGGGGGGGGAGAGAGAGAGAGAGAGAGAGAGAGAGAGAAAGAGAGAGAGAGAATCTTAAGCAGGCTCCATGCTCAGTGGGGAGCCCAAGGCAGAGGCAGAGCTGGGTCTTATGACCCTGGGATCATGACCTGAGCTGAAATCAAGAGTTGTACAATAACTGACTGAGCCACCTAGGTGCCCCTTATTTAAATTTTGAGATAATTATTGATTTTCATGAAACTTCAAAGACAGTACAGAAAGATGCCACCTAGTCTTCACCCAGTTTCCCCTAGTGGTTACCTTTTACATAATTATAATACAATGTCAAAGCAAGAAATCCATATTGGCACAACGTATGTGCATGTGTGTGTATGTCTCTGCCACTTTATCACATGTGTAGATTCATGTAGAAACCACCTCATCAAGACACAGAACTATTCCATTATCACAAAGATCTCCTTCATGCCACCTCTTTGTAGTCACAACCATACCGCTATCTCCAAACATCCTCATCCCTAGCTACTAATGTGTTCTCCATCTACGTAATTTTGTGTTTTTTGAGAATGTTATTTAATGTAATCATAAAGGATGTGACCTTTGAGAGTGACTTTTTCACTCAGCTTAACACCCTTGAGGCCCATGCAAGTTGTCATATGTATCAAAAGTTTATTTCTTTTATTGTTGAGTAGTAGTCCATGGTATGGATGTAACCATTAACTGTTTTCAAATACCTTAAAAGTTTATAATGATTTTTACATTTTGAAAGGGCTGAAAATCATCAAAAGATGAATAATACTTAGTGGCATATGAAAACTATTTCACACATGAAAGCCAAATTTCAGTGTCCATAAATAATATTTTGTTGGAACACAGCCATGTCCATTTGTTTTGTATTCTCTAATATATGGCTACTTTCATGTTACAATGACAGACGAACAGTTGTGACGGCTACCACTGTCAGGAGGATATAAAGCCAGAGAGAGGGAGGGTTCTGCCTTGACTTCTCCTAGATAAGTCTTTCCTATTTCCTACCTTGCTACCCTAGCTGCTTAGTTTGTGTGACTTCTTGCCATTTACTCAAAATCTGACTTTCCTTTGCTAAATGAGAGCTTTGGAATGTCTTAAATTCTCTACCTTAGGGGCATCTGAGTGGTTGTCTGCTGTTAGCATGGAGCCCACTTCGGATCCTCTGTTCCCCTCTCTCTCCCTGCCCATCCCCTGCTCACGATCTCTCTCTCTCTCTTTCTCTCTCTCAAAAATGAATAGACATTAAAAAAAAAAAACCTTTCTTCCCAATTTCCCATAAAACAATTAATCCCCAAATCCTTTAAAAAATTCTCTACCTTAAATAGTTTTCATCACAGTCTCATTTCCCTTTACATAAAGGATGCAGAACTTCAGAAATGCATAATTCTGGCATCCAGGACTCTATTCTGACAGAAACAGCTTAGCCACAAGGCTAAAGCAACTAGTGTATGACATTACAGAGAGGCAGTATAATGTAGTGAAGCCCTCGAATCTTGGGAAGGTTAGTTAACCTGTATGCATCTCAGCATACCTGTGAAATGGAAATCATTATAACAATCTAAGTTCTACAAGATCTGTTTCTTCCTTATCTCTCATGTAAATGAATTTCTGCTTTGTAGACTGGCATGTGATTGCCTCTAGGAAGGCCTATGTTTCCCTGGTAGATTTGGCCATGAGGGTAAGCTTTAAGAAACAGACTGTGAGCAGAAGTGATAGGTGTAATGGGAGGGAAGAGGTGCAGAGCCATCTTGGATTATGTGGATGGGAATAACACCCTAGAGATGGCTGAGCATAAGATAGAGAGTGCCTGGAGCACCCACTTCTGGACTGTTAGATGAGGGAAAAAAAAGAAATTTCTATCTTACATAAGTTGCAGTATTTTGACTCTCCTTTACACAAGGCTGGACCATTCATCTAAACTGCACAGCCTCTCAGGGGTGTTGTGAGAAACAGTTAAGAAACAATTAAAGCAGATACCTAAGAATGGACTCTACAAACATGACTTTGCTTTCTTTCTGACTTCATCACTCATTTCTGTTTACCACAGACCAATGTGGTATGCAGAGCTATACATAAAGAAGGAATTCAATAAGTAGTTTTGATGAATTGAACTGATTTCAGTACGCTGAGCTAGGGAGAGATTCCAGTCTTTACACACACTTACACACTTGGCAAAATATATGCCATGTTTTATATTTCTGAATGGGGGAGGCTGACATTCATTCATATGCCTTGATTGGAAGATCCCCACTGTTAAACAGCCTGAATTCTTTTGCAATGGTTTGAAGTTGGCTTCTGTTGCCTTCTGAGAGCCCAGGAATTACATACCACGTACTGTGCCTGCTGAGGTTCCACATGGGTCTCAGCAGGCAAGCCAGAAAGGCAGACTCAATAGTCACTGTGTTCTCTAGGGGAGACTGTGCTCTGATTAACAGCAGCTCCCAGCCACTGCCCATCATAAATTACAAGCGCTCTTCCAGGGGTATATGCGTCCAAGCATGACTCCATAGACTACTCTCCTCAAATTTCCCACCTCTCCAAAAGGAAAATGACCCTATCATAGATTCCTGGGTAGCTGCCATAATAAATGGAGGAAAGGTGCCATATTTGATGAGATCCTTCACTCAGTGGGAAGGTTGGATTTTCTGAAAGATGCCCGCATATGAGGAGATTACAGGTGATAACCCTCATTCCACAGCTCTGGGTTTAGCACTGGGACTGCTACTTGATTTTTTTTTTTATATTTGGGAAACAAAGGAAAGGAGACACATCTGCTTCCACATTGTAATTACGCCATTTAAGACCTAATCAATGTTAACTAACTGGAATTAAAATAAAAACTTAAAAAAAATGAAAAGTAAAAAAAAAAAAATCAAGGGACTTGACTGGGAAATAACTGACATATATAACTTTATAAATTTAAGTTGTACAGCATGAGAATTACATTTAAATACATTGTAAACTGATTGCCATGATAGGTTTATTAACATCCATCATGTTATACAGATAGAATAAGAAAAGAAAAAAGTTAACAACATCACACATATACATTGCTGCATTATATATAGAAAAGTTGATAAGAGAATAGATCCTAAGAATACTCATCACAAAAAAATTAGCTTCTTGTGATGACTATTCTTGGGGCCTACACTCTCAACAACTTTCTTGTGTACCATACAGTCGTGTTAACTACAGCCATCACATTGTGCATTATATCGCCAGTACTCATCTGTCCTATAACTGAAAGTTTGTACATTTTGACTACCTTCCTCCAATTCCTCCTCCCCTACCCCCCACCTCTGGCAACTACAAATCTGGTCTCTTTTTCTGAGTTGGGTGTGGGTTTCTTTTGATTTTGTTTTGTTTTGTTTTAGGTTCCACATGTAAGTGAGATCATACAGTATTTGTCCTTCTCTGACTTATTTCACTTAGCATAATACATTCAAGGTCCATCCATGTTGTTACAAATGGTAGAACTTCCTCAATTTTTATGGCTGAATAATGTTCCATTGTATATGTATATCACAACTTCTTTACCCATTCATCTATCAATGGACACAAGTTGTTTCCATGTCTTGGCTATTATAAATAATGCTGCAATGAACATAGGAGTGCAGATATCTTTTCAAGTTAGTGTTTTCTTTTCCTTTGTATATATCCCCAGAATTAGAATTTCTGCATCATAAGGAAGATCTATTTTCAATTTGTTGAGGAACCTCCATTCTGTTTACCATAATGGCTATACGAATTTATAATCCCATTGAAGTGCACAAGGGTTTCTTTGTCTTTAATCCCCACCAGCATTTATTATCTCTTGTCTTTTTGATGGTGACCATTCTAACAGGTATGAGGTAATATCTCACTGTGGTTTTAATTTGCATTTCCCTAATGAGTAGTGATCTTGAGCATCTTTTCATGGACCTGTTGGTCTTTCATGTATCTTCTTCGGAAAAGTGTTGTCTTTTTACTTTGTTGATGGTTTCTCTTGCTATAGAAATTTTTTAGTTTGTTGTAATCCCACTTGCTTATTTTGGGTCTTGTTGCCTATGCTTTAGGGGTGACTTCCAAAAGATTACCAATAGCCATGTCAAGGGGATTTTATTCCTGCATTTTCTTCTAGAAACTTCATAGTTTCGGGTCTTACATTTAAGTCTTTCGAGTTAATTTTTGTGTATGATGAAAGATAGGGATCCAGTTTCATTCTTTTACTTGTGAATATCCAATCTTCTCAGCACCATTTATTAAAAAGGCTATCTCTTCTCCATTGAGTATTCTTGGCTCGCTTGTTAAATATTAGTGGACCATATATACTTGGGTTTACTTTTGGGGTCTCCATTCTATTTCACTGGTCTGTTTGTCTGTTGATTATTCTGAATTATTCCTTGCATTAGCTGGTGAAAATTCGGAATGTAAGATTGAGTATTTTTGTGTGTTGAGTTAGATGGAAAATAAATAAGACAAAGTGTTTTTATGTGTTAAAGAGAAAATCTGGCATATGTGTTTAACTTTACAATTTAACCTTTGAAAGGTAGAATCAGTTGCCTTTCCAATCAGCTTGGCAGTGAGGTGTTGGAAAGAAAACAGTGAAAGTCATATTGAGAATGGTCCAGCACAAAATGAACAATGAGGGATTTTATGGTATAAACACACACACACACACACACACACACACTCACACATGCACGCACATACACACACAATTTCCCTAACAAATGTACCTCATCCATCCTGACCCTAAAGGAAGAATCTTGGTGTCCTTATAGATTTCTGCTTTCTTATGGTGGCCCATAACCCACATTTGTGTTTTTATTTGGAGAATATAATCCTTTTTCTGGCTGGGGTCCATCCCTTAAAAGAAAGTAGGCATAGGGAAATCCTAGCTGACAAATCTGATTGGGCAATTCATTTCGGAATTGAACAGAAACTATGGATTTGGGAATGGGGAAAGGAGTGGGAACATATGGTAAGCAAAGTTCTTCAAAGTAAAATAACTCAGTTCTGGAGGTTCCTGGTGAGGAAACGTTAGGAAATCATCTACTTTTGTAAATATTGCTTCTGGATATTGACAAATTAATTGTACTTTTAAGTTGTCATTTATTGAGCTATTATTTTGTGCCAGCCATTACACTAAAGGCTTTTGTATAGATGCTGTCATTTAATTTAATTATCACAATAATCTGTGGCATAAATCTCACTGTCTCCATTTTACTGACAAGGAGGTAAGGCTGAAGAAGTCAATTAACTACTCCAGGTCATCCTGGGGGAAAGAAGTAACAGTCAAGATTTTCAACTAAATGCCTTGCGTCTAAAGCCACTGTTCTTCACCGCGATGCCACCATGTCTTGTAAATCATAGACTTCTAAAACATTGCTTTCTATTTGCATCTTAATTGCTCAAAAAACTTTACAGTAAGTATTACCTTGTTACTCTATGTGATTGGATTGAGATGTCCCAGGTGTCAGGAGCTACATTTATAGCTCTCTCCATCCCAACAATTCCCAAGTACCTGGCACATAGTAGATTGCTGAGAATACATCACAATGAATACTGGTTTCTGGTCTCTGGTGTTACTGCCTAATGTCATACTATTTCAACAGCGTTATTAGTAATTCCGTCACTCAGAGGGACAGGCAATGGGCTCAGTCTGAAGCTCATCTTATGAGAAGAGATTTCTCCTCATCTTGTGCAGCTTACATTCTTAAGGGAGTGGAGTAGTGAGGCGACAACTAACAAGCAAATCAATTGAACAACAGAACTTCAGTTAGGGAAGTACAAGAAGAAAATGTAGGTGACTTAGTATATTAGTTTCCTACTGCTGCTGTAACAAATTACACACATTTAGTAGCTTAGAGTAATACAAATTTACCATGACTTGTTTCTGGAGGTCAGAAGAGTCTAAACTGGGCTAGAGTCAAGGTTTTGGCAGGTCTTTGTTCCTTTTGGAGGCCCCAGCAAGGAGTCTGCTTCTTTGTCTTTCCCAGCCTCTAGAGGCCATTTGTGTTCCTTGGCCTACAGTTCCTTTTTCTATCTTTAAAGCTAGAAACACAGCACCTGTAAATCTCTTTCCTGACTCCTACTTTCCTGTGTCTACTTATAAGGACCTTTATGGTTACATTGGACCCACTGAATAATCCAGGATAATCTCTCCATCTCCTTAATTTAATTACACCTTCTAAGTCTCTTTCTCCATATTAGGTAACATATTCACAGGTTTCAGGGATTTGGATGAGGACATATTTGGGGAGCCATTATTTTGCTTGCCACACTTTGTGAGGAGTTCTATAGCTTAGAAGGCTAGGAAAGATGTTAACTTAGAGATGAACATTACTCTTCTATTTTGGATTTTAATTAGCTTCAATATTCCTACTGGGATAGGTCTTTAAAGACCTTTCATGACCTTTTTCCTGTTCTGGTGAGAGACAAACACAAATGTTTTGGTCAATAACCAGGAAAAGAATGAAGGAAAGGTATGGCGAACTTGAAGGTGAGAAGCAAAACAGCAATTCATTGGAAGACTTATTAAACTTTGTCAGTAGATTTCCTTATAAACTTTTCTCACCTCCCTACATGTCCTCATTTTCATGAAAATAAATGAGACAAATTCCCCAAAATCTTCAAAGGAATTTGTATCATTCTCTTTTCCCTTTACTTAGTGTAGCAAGTATTGGTATGATGAAATTAGACAGTAAAGGAACAAAGATTGGGTTCTGGCAGCCAGCATCTAAAGCCTGTATCTCTAATCATGAAGTTATTTATTTTTATTGCTGTTGTTGTTCTGTATTCCACAGACGCTTTGGACCACCTCACTTACTTGCACGGTTTCAACTATGGTGTGTGTCTAAAGATGATCAGCCTCCATCAGCAGATGGAGAAGAGAAAAAAAAAAAAGTTTCACCAAGTGATCCCAGGATCAAGTCTTAAAGATTGAGGAGGGATGAGGGAAGGGCAGAGGGGATATCAGGGCATTTCAGGTAAGTGTTTTGATAATTCAAAAACCTATTGACTTCTATGAATCCGTTTCACTTCCTGCCACAACTGTGCCTGATTGGATGTTTCATGTGTAAATCATAACCACAAACTTTTATTAAGGAGCACTTTATTCACCAGAATTCCAAGAGGAGTTGGGCAAGGAGATTGGCCCAGCTGGTCCACTGGAGATACATCTGCTAGGATAGAATTTAACTACATTTCTGAGGGTATGCACACAACTTCAGGTTCATAGGGTGGAAGCATCCATTTTTGGGAGTCAGTGAAATGTGAAAGAGGGAGAGGGTGGAGGGTTTGGCAATGTCTGGTGAAGGTACTTCAACCACTCTTCAAGTGTTTATTTAAATTATTCAATTGTAAACTAGCAGTGTACCTGTATTCCTTGTGAAAGGCAGCAGAGCAAATCTAGGCAGCAACAAGTTGGTTCGTGATGATGAAGGAGCAGAAAAAAATCAGAATCCTAAAATCAGAAGTTAGCAGAAATCCTAGGAAGTTCTGGATTTTCAGAAGCCAGGGAACTGGGGATTAAGAATAATTTACCTAAATATCTGCAGGCCGGTAAGATCTTAAACAACAGCTGCTTTGTCCATGCTCAGTGATACCTCTGCTTCCTGCTGTAGGAAGATCCTAGACAAAAGATGAAGACTGACAAATTCTAGTTTTTCTCATCTGTGTATTTGCATCAGGAGAAACTCTCTGCTTCTCTCTTTCAAATCCACTCCCTCATTATTGGACCACAAATTCCAAAAGTGTCATCTGAGTCTCAAGTTTTAACAGTATCATTTATTATCCATCTTAAAATATATTTTAAATTAGAAGAAAAATCATTTTAAAAAATTCAAACAGGAAAGAAATTATTAGAAAAATTTGCAATTGGACTCTTCAGAGGTAATCACTTTTTAAGTGTTTGGTTTTTTGTTTTGTTTTGTATCTTCCAGACATAAACCAAGTATAACATGCATGTGTGTGTGTGTGTGTGTGTGTGTGTGATGTTTCCATAACCAAAGGGGTTTATAATTCAAAGGCCTGTAGTTTCATTTTTCATCCCTCATATTTCTGTGGAAATACACACATTTAGACATTCCTCATTATTTTTGTTTAATTTCTTGTTGTGAAATGTGCCACATATACAAAAGAACATATAAAATGTATGTGAAAGAAAAATTGCCCCAAACCCAATCTGGGAAAGAAGCTTTTATTTATTTATTTTTTTAATTTTTTTTAACGTTTATTTATTTTTGAGACAGAGAGAGACAGAGCATGAATGGGGGAGGGGCAGAGAGAGAGGGAGACACAGAATCGGAAGCAGGCTCCAGGCTCTGGGCCATCAGCCCAGAGCCCGACGCGGGGCTCGAACTCACGGACCGCGAGATTGTGACCTGAGCCGAAGTCGAGGCTCAACCGACTGAGCCACCCAGGCGCCCCTGGGAAAGAAGCTTTTTGCATGAAATAATTAACAGCATACCCCAGAAAGTAATATTTTCAACTTCTTATTTTGAAATCATTTCAAATGTACAGAAAAGTTGCACGAATAATACAAAGATACTTTGTATACCTATTACCCAGATTAACCAACTTCTAACATGTTGTTAGGTTTGTTTTTCATTTTCTATCTCTCTGTTCTATATATAATAATTTTTGATGAATTTTTATTCTGAAATGCTTTAGTGACATTTCCTAAATAGAGGATATTCCCTTAGACATCCATGCACAGCTATCAAATTCAGGGAATTTAATATTATTAATGTATTAACAATCTATATTCAAGTATACAGTCCATATTCCAATTTTGTCAGTTGTCCCTATTATGTCCTTTACAGCAGCCCCTCTGCCCCCAAAAGTCCAGGATCCAGTCCAGCAGCACATATTGTATGTGTTTGTCATGTCTTTGTATTTTTCTTTGCTCTGCAACAGTTCCTAAGCCTTTCTTTGCTTTGGTGATGTTAAGAATGTGGAGAACATGAGCTAGTTATTTTATAAACCTTCCTCAGCTTGGTGTTTGTTAGCTCGAGAAGCCAAGTTTAAAGTTTAGCAAGGGACATATATTTGGCACCTGAGTAATATAGAAAAAGGGGACAATAGGGACTTGGGTCACCAAGGACCAATTTTATAGAGCCTAAAATATAGTATAGGGTCTACCCATATTTCTATCCATCACACTGCCCTCAACAAATATGCCATTTAATAACAAAGAGGAAACTAACATTTATTGAGTGTCTCTGTTAGAAACAAAGATAGAGATTTTATTCCCATTATTCCTCATAGTAATGGAATGAGATAGCTAGTATTGCTTTCATCTTACAGATGTGGGAAGCTAGAACTGAAGTAGCTAAATGACTCTCTCAGGTCACACAGCCAATAAATGGTGGAGCTGGTCCTCCCATCCCTGTTTCCCATCTTTCTTTTTTTTCATTGTACCATGGCCTCTACTCTCAATCTTAGCCAAAATGCCAAGAAGTGATACTATGGGCTTTAAAATGTTTTTCTTCTGGCAGAATCATTAAGAATTGTTAATCCCTGGAACAAACACTACTCAAATTTATCTGAGAAATAACTGAATACTGAGGCACAGTAATTCTCAGCTACATTTGACTCATCACCACCTGATGCATGTCCTCTTTGTTTTAAACTCGGTTTTCACTTGGTGGCCAGGATAGGCTGTCTCTTGGTTCTTGTTTCCTTGCTCTCTCTATGTAGGTGGGACCCAGGGCTCTCCTTGGGTCTCCGCTCTTATCTACTCTCACTTGCTCCTGGTTGCTCCCATCTGGCTTCTTGGATTCACATGTCATCTGGATGTTCATGACCCCCAACTTTATATGTCTAGCTCAAACCACTCCCTTCAACTCCCGGCAACTCCCAACTTGACAGTATATGCAAGTGTCAAATCAATATTTCTACTTCAATATAGGATAAGCATCTGAATTTTAGCATGTCCAGAAGTGAGCTCCTGATTTTGTCTACCTCAGATCTGCTTTTCCCATGATCTTCCTCATTTTAGGAAATAACAACACAATTTTCTAGTCGCTCAATTGGAAACTTTTGAGTCACTGTTGACTGTCTTACAACCTTCATTCAATCTATAAACAAATCCCAGTAGCCCTGCCTTCAAAGCATATCCAGGCACTCTCTACTTCTGAAGACCTTCATTCCTGCCACTCTGGTTCAAGCCACTGACTCCACTTGCTGAGGTTTGCAGTATTCCTCCGATCTGCTTCCCTGCTTCTGCCTCGGGTTTGCCTTCCACCCATTGGTACCACAGCAGCCAAAATGATCCTAAAATACAAGTCAGATTGTATTCCCTTCTGGCTGATGGCATCTTCTACTCTGGCCTGTTTCTCACTATCTTCTAGATACCCTTGCCACCTTTGTAGAACATGTTAAGTATATTCCTGTCCTGGACCTTTGCAGTCGCTACTCTCTTTACCTGGATTTCTCTTCCTCTGGAAATCCATCAGGCTCACTACCTCATTTCTTACAGGTCACCAACTCAGATATGCCTTCCCTGGATGCCTTATCCAAAATGCTCCCACCCAAACCACTCCCTTCTTCTTCCTTGCTTCATTTTATGTCTTACCATTTAGCACCATTTAACATATTATATTATACTCATTTCATACTCATTTTTTGGTCTCTCTCCCTTTCGGAAATGGAAGACCCATGAAGGCAAGGATTTTTATCTGTTTTGTTCAGTGCTGTTGTCCCAGCATCTAAGTATGCCTGACACATTGTAGGTGCTCAATCAATATTTGTTAGAAGCATGGGTGGATAGCTAGATGAATTCTATAGCTTACTCACAGATTGATTTTTTTTTAAAGGATGTGTTTGTCAGTAGAGATTCCAAATATCTGTCCATCTAAGTATCCAGCTCAAGAAAGTGCAAATTTCCCTTTTGGATAGGTTGGGAATTCTAAATAGCTATCAGTGAATTATATAATTTCTGATCATAAAAGTAATATAATTATTGTAGGAAATGTGGGAACATGCAGAAAAAGAAAATAAAATTAACTTGTAACCCAACTACCCAGAGACTGGTAACATTTTGGTAAACTTCTTTCCAGACACATTCAATTTCAATGATATTTTATTTTCAAGTTTCCTTATCCCCATGACAAGGAGTGGAACAAACAAACTGAGGAGCTCAAAGCTGACTGTGGTTTCATGCTTCTAGCAAAATGTAGTCCTCACAGCTCACTCACAGCCACAAGCACTTCCATGGAACTTTTGGGCGCTACTATTTTCCTCTTCCAAGAACGCATGCTATAATTTGGAAATTTAGGTTACCCAAACTTCCACTGAAGGATCTCCCTTCTCAAGTAACCTCAGAATTCCCAGAAAACTAAATATTTGGAATTTGGGAAATTCAGATTGATTTATATTGGCCAACTCATTGGACCAAAGGCCAGAAAGCCTGGGGTTCCAGTCCCACTTCTACCTCTTTCTGGCTGGGGGGTTTGGGGCAAGTCATTCCCTTGTAAGGGTGGGTTTCTTAATTAGAAAGTGGAGAATAACAACGTCTGCCTCACAATTTACTGTGAGGATCGGACACAGCAATGGAGACATGTTTTAAAATCTGTAAAGGGTGTAAGAGATTATGATTGTAATTAAAATGTGGTAGATCTTATGGCAACAATGACATAATGGGACACACATGTCATCACTCCTAGCAAGCCCAGGGGAGAAAGGCTAATCAGCCCTAGCAGGATTTCTAATTCTTCCCTAGTGCGTTTTCTAATCATGGGTATGCCCTTTTCCCACCAGAACATGGGCTCCTGAGAGAAACTTTTTCTCCCTAATTCATTGGGGTATCTCTATAATTTATCCATGATTTTCAACATAAAGACTTTTTTAAGTCGATTTAAAAAAATTACATACCACAGTAAACTTAGTGTTGTGAGGTCTTTTACATACCTCAACGCAGATGCAGCACAATATAGTAGAAAGTGACATAGATTAAGAGCCAGGGAAACTGTGTCCTAGTTCAGACTGTTGGTAATCAAATATGACATTGGCCAACTCTGTGTTCTCATTTGCTGGTGGATGGGAAGATACCTATGGTCTCCCAGCTCTAGATTCCATGAACTTCGACCCTTGCAATGATAGATGCTGTCTTTGGTGAAGCTATTTTTTGAGAAGAGGAATTGAGTAAATCATCTACTTAATCTACACTTGTCTTAAAAAAAACAAAGCTTCAGTTCTCTGTACTGTGGGATAACGTTTAGAATTTGTTAAATCATTAACATCTGGTTGTTTACTGTTTAGAATGTAACAATACTCTTTGATGTTCCCTAATTATCATGCATGTTTTAAAATGAGTTCTGAACCACCTCTCTGCCTAATTAAACCTCATTGAAAATTTGTTGAATTTTAAAGAAACATTTGATTTGCAAAACTTAAGTCATACATCCAGTAACCTTCAGTATTTCACAAAGGACCCATAAAACATTAAAACAAATAACCAAGTAATCCTAGGAGAGATGAGCCTCAAAGGAAATACAAGGAGCATTTGAAAAACATTATTTTTCAGACTACTCTTTTTATTCTCACACATTCCTGATAGTGGTATTTATTTTGTTATTTTTAATAGTCACTTATTCTCATATTTATAAGTGTATGAAATATCTCTAAACCCTCCCAAATTAATTAAGTCGTGTTGAAAATCATGAGTAAATCATCCTGTGGTAATGGCAACTGGTTGAACTCACCAGAAAAAGTGGTGAAATAAAAATAGAGATGTGTTTTCATACAAGAACAGGGTTCATTCAACATTTATATCTTCCTACTAATCAAGTAATGTTTTTAGAGTTAGTTATTTGTGGATATATCCTCTGAATAATGTCTTAAAAATGGCAAGTCTGACTCATATCATTGCTTTGTAAAGTGGTGAAAACACACACCTCCCTTTTAGGAATTTCTCCTACAGATACGCGTATACAAGTGTGCAAAAATAGATGCTCATTGCAACATTGCTTATACAAACAAAAGACTGGAAATAACCTCAACACATATAAATGGGGTGAAGGTTAAATTAAGATCTATTCATACAAAAAGATATGACGTATTAAAAAGATTTATGTACTAATGGGAAATGATCTCTGAAATATCTTACCAAGTGAAAAACAAAGTTGTAAAACACTGTGTATAGTACATCCCCATTTGTAAACTACTAGCCTATACCTGTTTGCATAGTCTCTAAGTAAATTGAAAGAAAATGGTAATATTTGCCTCATTTTTTAAAAACATGAATATGGATAGCTATTTCAATAAAAAGTAGTTAATTTGAAAAAATTGATTATTTCTCATTTCATCATATTGTCAACAGGTATTCCTTGAGCCTTAGTATACCAGATGCAGCAGCTTTATGACTTGATTTTTATCCTCTAAGAGCTTATAATCTAGTTTGGGAGTGATTTTTGCCAACTGTTTGTTAGATTCTAATATGAACCCATTGTATTTAAATGCTTTTAAAAGTTTCTGAATTACCTTTCATTCAATGGAAATATATCACTAATGAAAAGACTGTAATTTTAAATACCCATGTTACAGGGTGCCTGGGGGACTCAGTCGGTTCAGCGTCCTCCTTCAGCTTAGATCGTGATTCAGTGGTTCACAGAGTTCCATCCCCGCATCTGACTCTGCCCACAGCTTAGAGCCTGGAGCCTGATTCAGATTCTGTGTCTCCCTCTCTGTCTGCGCCCCCCTGCTCTCATTCTGTCTCTCAAAAATAAATAAAAACCGAAAAATAATTTTTAATGCCCATGTAACACTTCAGGTAATAAAACAAAAAATATTAACTAATTTAAATGTAAAATTTTTGTTAATTTGATTTAAAATTTTTTTAAGTTTATTATTTTGAGAGAGCAATTGAGAGAGAGAGAGGGAGTGCACACATGAGTGACCTGGGAGGGGCAGAGAGAGGCAGAAAGAGAATCCCTAGCAAGCTTCAGTGTCAGTGAGGAGGTGGAACCAGATGTGGGGCTTGAACTCACGAACTGTGAGATCATAACCCGAACCAAAATCAAGAGTCAGATACTTAACTGACTGAGCCACCCAGGCACCCCTAAAATTTTTTAAAACTTCAAAGGAAACTGAAATCTAAGGTCATTAACTTACAAAAATTCCACAGTATCATTAACATTATCTACCATTTGCTATAAATAAATAAACTGAACATGAGCAGTGTCTGAGAAGATAACAAACATGGTAATTGATTGATGTCTGGACAAGAATAAATATTTAGCCAAGTAAAACGAAAGAGCCAAACTTAGCTGAGTTGTCAGAAAGTGTGGGAACCTTGGTTAAAGTGATACTTGTCTTTCTCAGGTAACATGAAATATATATTTGCCAATATACAAATACACTCTGATCATTGCTTATCCTGGGTTATAAATTTACATATTTTTACTATTTCTGTTTTTATTCACAGCATGTAAGTAGATATTTTTATAAATAAAAGGCCTATGCGAGATAAAAATGATAATATATAAACTATCAAAATTTTTTAAATTCAGAATTTGGAGAAAATTAATCACTGTTTTACATTTCTTGTGTTTTATATCTATGAAGAGAATTCTAGAGTGTATTTTTTTAACTATTAAAATATTTAAAAATAATGGTTCCTACATATGTAAACAAACTAATACAGATTATTTGCTTTCAGTAGAAGGCATTCTGATTGTTACCCCAGCATCTGTTTTATCCTAGACCATTAGTCTATGTCAATCATGAAAATTCCATCTGTCTTGCCAGTGATCGGTTCTGAAATGGGCTTGGGACACAGTTCTAGTCAATGAGGTATAAAGGGCCCTCTGCTGGATTGCATCAGGGAGTTTCCCGTCTCCAAAGAGAGAGCTAGAGAAAATATGCTTTTTCTTCTTGTTTTTGCTATTTCGTTCTGAGTATAAGTCCTAGAACTGCTGCATCCCTTGTTATCAGTGAGAAGCTGAAGTCAAGAGTGAAAGGTGGAAATATTTGAGTCTTTGATGACATACCGAGCTGCTTAATCAATCTACCTTGAACTCTGCTGTACACTTGCTGTATTCATGTGAATCGGGTTATGCCTATCCTGCTAAATAGCAAACAGTCCCCAATTCTCAGCAGCTTAGACTAATAAAATTAAATTCTTGCTTATACGACATGTCCATCATGGGTGAACAGGGGCCTATTCTCAATGCCTTCTTCACTGAGGGACACAGGCTGATGAAGTCTCCTTTATTACAAATTCCTTTTCTGGTTCTGTGGCAAGCTAATGGGTAAATAAATAGTGCACCAGTGTTTAAAGGCCCCTCCCTGGAAGTGCCACATGCTGCTTTTGCTCACATTTTATTATCCAGAGCAATCAGTACAGCCATCTCTAACTGAAAGAGGGCAGGTGCCATTTGCTTGGAAAGAAGACACAGTTAACGGCAGGTAAAATGGATGAGAAATCTGTATGTAAGCATATAAAGACCTAAAAACAATAGTTAATAAGATGGATCTGATACATATATTATCACAAAAGCTGCACCCTGAAAATAGAAAATATTTTCAGCTGCTTTCTGAGTATACACCAGAAATCATAAACTACAAGGGCCCCTGGGTGGCTCACTCGGGTAAGCATGTGACTTTGGCTCAGGTCATGATCTCAAGGTTCATGAGCTTGAGCCCCACATCAGGCTCTGTGCTGACAGTTCAAAGCCTGAAGTCTGCTTCAGATTCTGTGTCTCCCTCTCTCTCTGCCCTGCCCTGCTCATACCCTTTTCTCTCTCTCTCTCAAAAATAAATAAACATTAAAATAATTTTTAAAAGAAATCATATACTCCCAACTAAGTATGAAAAAAATTTCTTTTGCCTAAAATTTTAGAAGTTCTCTTTTAAACAACTTCTGGGTCAACAAAGAAATTCAAGCTAAAATCACAGAATTTTTCTACAAAAGAACAATAATGAGAATGCTAGCTATCAAAACATGGGATACAGCTAAAGCAGTCTTTAGAGGAAAATTCAATAGCTCTAAATAATTTTAGTAGAAGAATCTAAAGAGTAAATAAGTAATAAAGTTTTGGCACCTGGCTGGAAAAAAGCAAAGCAAAGCAAATGGAAGGAATTAAAAACAAGATAATTCGTGATTTAGAATATAGAAAATATAGTACTAATACAGAAATGTAAAAACTCCTTTAAAAGTATAAAACAGACAAAACATTAGGAAAGTTAATTTAAAAAGGACAAAAAAATAAAGAAAGAAAGAAGAAATGTTAACAGGGAAATAATGGCAGAAACAGAAGAAATAAAAAGAGTCAAAGGGAACACTCAGCTCTAAAAATATATTTGAAAATCTGGCTGAATAGAAAAACTTTTAACTAGGAAAATATAACATACCAAAAGTGACATCAGAAGACAAAGAAAAATCAAGACAAAATGATGTCCTCAGAAGAAACAGAGTAAATGAATAAAGAAAGGTTCCAAAAGCCAGCGCCGGGATTAATGGAAACACTGGAGTCATTCCACAAAAGTCAGCAAGAATTGACTTCAATAAGTCAGCTACCCATTGCCATTTTACTGTAATTTTGTAATTGATGTAATAGTGCTATCAAATAAAAAGGTTTAAAATTTGGGGGCACCTGCATGGCTCAGTTGGTTAAGCATCCGACTCTTGATTTCAGTTCAGATCTTATGGGTTCGTGGTTTCGAGCCCTACATTGGGCTCCTCACAGTGTGGAGCCTGCTTGGATTTCTCTTTCTCTCCCTCTCTCTCTGCCCCTCCCCTGCTCTCTTTCTCTCTCTCTCTCCCTCTCAAAATAAAATAAACTTAAAAAAATTAAAAAGTTTAAAATTTATAAAGGAAGAGGTAAAATATCAACATAAGAACTGATAAATCTTGGAATATCTATACAAATGAATAAATGAATACTATACAGCAGTTAAAATGGATGGGTTACTGCTGTACATTTCTTTTTTTTGTTCTTTTTAAATTTTTTAATGCTTATTTTTGAGACACACACACACACACACACACACACACACACACACAAAGCATGAGCAGGGGAGGGTCAGAGAGACAGGGAGAGAGAATCTGAAGCAGGCTTCAAGCCCCGAGCTGTCAGCCCAGAGCATGACATGGGGCTCAAACCCATGAACTGTGAGATCATGACCTGAGCCAAAATCGGCTGCTTAACCCACTGAGCCACCAGGCACCCCACTGCTGTACATTTCCACATGACTGAAATTCAAAAACATAATGTAAAATAGTAACAATACACAGAAGAATGCATATAGTATGATTCTATTTATATAAATATGAAAACAGACAGAACTATAGTGTTAGATGGTAAAACTCTAATATAGCAAAGGACTAATTAGCATGAAATTCAGCCTAGTGGTTACTTTCAGAGAGCAGGGAGGGGGATGTGATTTAGATGGGCACTTAGGGATCTTCTAGGGTACTGATAGTCTCCTATTTCTTAAATTTTTTTTTAATGTTTATTTATTTTTGAAAGAGAGTATGAGCAGAGGAGGGGCAGAGAGAGAGAGAAAGACACAGAATCTGAAGAGGATCCAGGCTCTGAGCTGTCAGCACAGAGCCCGATGCAGGGCTCGAACTCACAAGCCATGAGATCATGACCTGAGCCAAAGTCAGATGCTTAACCGACTGAGCCACCCAGGCTCCCCAACAGTCTCCTATTTGTTAAGCCGGAAGGTGGTTGATGGGTGGTTTTCATTGTTATTGTTTAAGGTATGCATACATTCGTCATATACTCTATATATGGTATTTTCAATAAAACTAAACATGATTTTTCATATTTTTGCTTGCAATTAAAATGGAACTTATATTGAATGTGGGTATGCTTGGTATTTTAGTATTTTGACATTTCAAAATGTCAAAATAATGAGGAAATCAATACATGTGTACTCTGGATTCAGGAAAGACTTATACTGGCACCAATGCAAAGAGAATTTAACCATGAAAATAATTGTGAGGGCCATCTCAGATGTCCAAGAACTGAGTCATCATAGGGGAAAAGGAGGATTTTTAAAAAGCTAGACAGGAATATTAATGATGAAACAAGCAAGACTAAAAAAAACATTCTTGTGGAGAATTAAAATCAGTGAAGCTACCAAGCTATTTATTTATTTATTTATTTATTTATTTATTTCATTTTTCCCCTCTGACTTTTCTTATCTGTAAATATTTGAATATGTACATTTAAAATTTTCATCTAAATAGAACTTCAAAAGAAGTACACCTAAAAAGAACTTTCTTTTGCAAAAAAAGAAAACAAATAATACCACTAACACACCTAAAAAATTAACCAGAATTTATCCAGTTAATGGTCAAATTTCTAATTGTCTCATAAATGTTAAGAAAGCTTTAAAAAAAAACAAAACAGTGGGTGCCTGGGTGGCTCAGTCGGTTAAGTGTCTGACTTCAGCTCAGGTCATGATCTCACCGTCTGTGAATTCAAGCCCCGCATCAGGCTCCGTGCTGACAGCTCAGAGCCTGGAGTCTGCTTCAGATCTGTGTCTCCCTCTCTCTCTCTCTGCCCCTCCCCTGCTCACGCTCTGTCTCTGTCTCTCAAAAATAAATAAATGTTTAAAAAAAAACAGTTAAATAAGAATCCAAGTAAAATTTTACATATTGCAATCGATTGGTACATTAAAAAATTTTTGTTAATGTTTATTTTTGACAGAGAGAGACACAGAGCATGAGCGGGGGAGGGGCAGAGAGCGAGGGAGACACCGAATCCAAAAAAGGCTTCCGGCTCCAGGCTCTGAGCTGTCAGCACAGAGCCAGACATGGGGCTCGCACTCACAGACAGCAAGATCACGACCTGAGCCGAAGTCAGACGCTCAACAGACTGAGCCACCCAGGCGCCCCTGATTGGTACATTTTTTAAATCTCTTTTAACCTACAGGTTCCCCTTTTGCCTGTGCTTAAATTGCAATGTATTTAAGAACACAGATTGTTTTTTCCTTTACTTACCCACAGTCCCCTTTTGTTGACAGCATCCCTATGGTATTATTTCACATCCCTCTGTCATCTGTAGTTCTTGTAAATTAATATGTTGATATGGAAAGGTTGTTCTCAAAGGGTGGTCCCAGACCACAGTCTCACCGTTACTGGAGAACTTGTTAGAAATGCAAATCACTGAAACCTCGTCCAAGCCTTAGTCCAATTAGAAACTCTGGGCTTGTAGTCCAGTTATCTGTGATTTAACCATGATTCTAGGTGATTCTGATTTTGCTGATGTTTGAGAAAAGCTAACCTAGAAGTTTAACTCAGGTTTGATACCTGTTTTCTTGTCAAGACCACTTTACAACAGTGGTGTGTGGTGTTTTTTAATGTTTATTTATTTATTTTGAGAAAAAGTGATAAAGAGCAAGTTGGGGGGGGGGAGAGAGAGAGAGAGAGAGAGAGAGAGAGAACCCCAAGCAGACTCCATGCTGTCGGTGCAAAGCCCAACACAGGTCTCCATCCCCTGTGAGATCCTGGCCTGAGCTGAAACCCAGAGTTGGATGCTTAGCCGACTGAACCACCCGAGTGCCCCAGCAGTGGTATGATCTTAGTGGTGTGTTCTCTTAAAAGGCACATGATATCCGACTGTCTTTCCTTTCATGGCCATTGATGCTCAGTGCTTAGATTCATGAGTACATTAGGGATTACAAAATGGAGACAGACTAATTCTATCATCCTTTCTTCATTTATTACCTGAAATACTGCTAAAAAGTGAAATAGCTCTCATCTATTATTTAGTAACCCACTGTCCTGAACAATTTCAAATCAACTGAAAAGTTAAAAGAATAGCACAATGAAAACCCATATATTCTTTATCCAGATTCACCAATTGTTTACATTTGACCACATTTGCTTTTACCTCTCTCTCCACACACACACACACATGTATGTCTATATCTGTAGGTATATTTGAAAGCAACTTGACGCTTTTCTCATAAATATTTCATCATGTATTTTCTAAGAATTAAGATATTCTACAAAACCATCCAAAAAATTTAATATTGATTCAATAAATATCTAATAAAGAGTCTGTATCCAAATTTCTCCAATTTTCCACAAAATACAGTTAACTGCAGTTATTTTTGTTTCAGGATACAATCAAGGATTATACGTTACATATGATTGTCATGTCTCTCTAGTTTCCTTTAATCTAGACTAATCTCCTTTCCTATTTGTCTTTCAAGGCATTAACATTTTTGAATTCTTCTATGATGAAAGAAGGAAAGTTCAGTTTATGAATTTGTTTACCTTATTAACAGCATATAATAACAATACTTAAAATAACTTGTCATTATCATAAAATGGATTTAAAATCTAGCCTATAACTTTCCAAACAGCATTAATCTACATGGAACATGTCCTACTCTGTTTTTCTAAACCATCATGAAATTCATTCAAATCTTTTTTTGGCAAAAATGCCTCCATTAAAAATTTTCTTCTTGCTCTTCATCTCCATTAAATATATGCTCAATAATGTGAATGTTTATGTCTATTCTTTTAAAAAAATTGCAAAAAGATTAAATTATTTCAGGCTTTCAAAGTACAGGGGGAAAAAATAATTTTAACTTATAAAGTCATATATACCTATATATATATGTGTGTGTGTGTATATATACATATGGCTAGATTTTCAGCCTTCGGAGGAAATAACTTCTCTCTTTTTAAATTCTCAATATTCAAAACCAAAATTCTTTCCTTCACTCTGTATATGTTTCAAGTAATTTTTGTTATGACTAGAAAAGAGAGCTAGTGTTGTGTATATTGTTGTAGTTCACACAGTGAAATGACTTTCTTATTCTCTATGGAGCTTTGGAAAATGACTCTGTTCTTGTGTTACTTTCACGTTGGAGGACAATTCCTTGGCTACTTTGTTAATCACATCATTTCAGGTATAAATTTGTTTGGATTTCCAATTTTGCCCCACTTCTGCGTTCTTTTTTCCTTACTCATCTCTCTCTTTTCAGTCCTTCTTTGAGTGGTCTGTGTGTGTGCACAGGTATGCACTCGCTTTTGAAGAAGAGAATGCTTTCCAACGGAATTACCTGACAAGAATATTTTGCATTAGCTGTATATGTGTATATTTGATAACCTTAGTTTGTAACTATTTCTGTTAATGTTGGATATACTACAAGATATGAGGCCACATCCTGACTGTCAACAATACAAATGAAAAAGTATACTTTGGTATAATTAATTTTTAGAGACAGTGTAAGCAGAGATTTTATGTATAACTAACCTCCCCTCAGACTTTTGAGTCATGGAAAGGCCTTGACTATAGTCAAATGCCTTCAAGCCCAACACCAGAGCCACACCTTCTAATTAAGGACCCTTTTTCCCAGGCTCTTACCATATCTCCTTTTAATGTTCTCTACCACATTGTAGTCTATACCACCCCATCCTGTGGTCATTTGGGTTTCTTTCAAGTTTGTAGGCTAGCATTTGAAATTACAAGCAAAATTATTTTTTATTTGAGGATACCAAACCAATCTTTTCAAATAGAGTGTGTTATTTGGCTCGCAATACTATTTTTCATGCCCCATCACACGTTTCTACATGGCGATGGAGAAAGGAAATGTAGCAGGAAATGATCTGGGCCAAAACTACTGTGAGACAGCCGTGGGAGGGCTGAGAAGCAGCTCCCTGGGACTTAACACTGAGAGTCGTTGGCTGTCTGACAGAAGCAGGCAGGGGACCCCAGACTTAACCTGATCTGGGGGACCTTGCTGATCTGGGAGTCTCAGCATCTTGGCACAGCGTCCATAACAGGCTTCTGATGCCCCTGAGACCACCTCATTCTCAGAAGCCACTCCCCAGATTCCACAGGGTGGCTGTGCTGCCCTCCTCCAGCAGCCTTTGCGGTGGTCTTGAGCTACATATAACTCCAGTGTGTTTGCTCAGCTGCTGTGGGTCTACTTGCCCAAAACATCTAGCCAAGGAGAGAAACCACGTGACAGTTCTAGCGAATAGAGTATCGTGGCTCTCCACAGACAGAAGCAAATTTGTATTCAATGAAGGTGAAGAGCATGACTTTGTTATTTTCTGGGTTTGGTAAATATGTTCATTTGTAAGCTGACTTCCTTTTCTTGACTTTCTATTTATCCCTCAGAGATAAATGCTGATCATCCTCCTAGTCATATTTTAAAAGGAAGCCAGAGACATTTAAATGTATTTTATTCTTAGCAGTCCCTCAAACTTCTTTTGTTAGATGCCTTTCACAATGCACTATAAAAATAAAAACTGTCACCACTGTCTCCTGGCACATGACAACACATTACTGTCTTTTTATTTTTCCTTTTTGGTCAATTTAAAGTCACTACTTATGATGGGGGAAAGGCTTTATTTTTGTTCAGAAGAAAAATCCAGTGTCAACAAAAATGGAACACAAAGGAACTCATGCCTTTGTTTATATTTTAAATTTTAGCTCCCTCTACAAAACGGACAACCTGGCAGTGGCATAGTAACATGATGGCAAATAAGACATTAAAAACCTAGACCTTTGTTATCAACTCTTGGCATTTTGTATTAAACAGAAGAATTGTATACGAGAAATAAGTTTTTTGATTCATTTATTTGGTTTTCAGTAGAGCTAAAAAAAAAAAAAAAAAAAAAGACAATTCTGTATGGTTTCATCAAGTTTGCCCACTACATGTGAAGTTAAAAATAGTCACCATGCCATGATTTTTTTTTTTTAGAGTCAAATTTATAGAGTAAAGAGATAAGTCAATTTATGAATCATGTTTTAAAATATAAAGTGATAAAACTACCAGTTTTTGGTCTATTTTTAAGTTCGTACATGGAATTTAGGGTGTTACTAGGTTTCTTGGGCCACCTTCAGCCTCTGTTCCCGAATGATCACCATGCAGCAGAAATACCTGCCAGCAATTCTGACCTCAGGCCGGTACATGACCAAGAAGTCAATTTATTTGTTTCTTTAAGCCAGTAAGTTTTGGGGGGAGGAGGTCTCTTTGCTGTAGCAATTTAGCATAACCTCACCAACAAAGATGTGTATAAGTGCCTACACTAGGCAGGACAGAGAATGATTGGGTAATAGCATTCCAAGCTCATGACAGGCATATTTAATGTTAGTACATAGGCAGTATC
Source organism: Neofelis nebulosa (assembly GCF_028018385.1). Classification (NCBI taxonomy): domain Eukaryota; kingdom Metazoa; phylum Chordata; class Mammalia; order Carnivora; family Felidae; genus Neofelis; species Neofelis nebulosa. The sequence goes on along the minus strand of NC_080785.1, from coordinate 70,294,204 downwards.
CTGATGTCCATACTTTTGCATTTTGAAGGAATCTCAAGTAGGAAGTAATTCCTCTACAACAAATGTCAATTTAGAACTTCCTTCCCATTAATGAGTAGTGAAGATGATAATCCTGATGAGACTGAAGACTCAGACAGCTCAGGCTAGACGTATTGAAACCTGCATCAGAACTGTATGACCAGTAATAAGTGGCCTGAAAAGTCATTCTAGATGTCAAAGATCCTGACAGTGGAGGAAGTAGAAATAGTTATCAGAACACACTATGCCATATATAACCTCTGGTTCAGGAAGATTTACATAGCTGTCCTTGTAGATGTGAGTTTGGCCATTTTTCAATCATCATTTTATTGTCTTCATAAATCCTATATACTGTGAGCTGTGAGATTATATATATATATATAGCCTCTTAAATTATTTTGGCTCCTAAATTATTGTCAAAGTCTGATGTCAAGTGAGGTGAGAAAACATTAGCATCTCTTACAGATTTCTCATTTAACCTGCTTTATTTCATATGAAGCATATTAGACAACCAGAACCATTGCTCTCTTAGGTTTATCTGGGCCACTTCTATCCTCCCTTTTCAAGAGACAGTGAACAATTTGCCCAAGTGTCCCAGCACGCTTGGGTGGGACAGAGGCAAAATAAGCCTTTGCATGCATTACCAGGGCTGGATTTATGCACAGATGAAGTAGGTAGCTGCCAATGTGTTATAATATGTAATGGTCCCAGAAAAGCCAATATTCTCTTGCCATTTAGCCAGGATGGCTGAAGTATTTGCCCCTAATGAAAGACACATGCACCAACCAAGAAGGATATTACATTAAATAATAACATGCTGAGACATACCTACATATATAAAGCTTTTCAGGTTAGCTTTGTACTGCGGAGAATAAATAGCACATAAGAAGATAAATTTTGGGGCGCCTGGGTGGCTCAGTCGGTTAAACGGCCGACTTCGGCTCAGGTCATGATCTCGCAGTCCGTGAATTCTAGCCCCGCGTCGGGCTCTGTGCTGACAGCTCAGAGCCTGGAGCCTGTTTCAGATTCTGTGTCTCCCTCTCTCTCTGACCCTCCCCCGTTCATGCTCTGTCTCTCTCTGTCTCAAAAATAAATAAACGTTCAAAAAAATTTTTAAAAAAAGATAAATTTTGATGGTAGGGAAGCAATGCTTGGAGATGTTCAGTGTCTGGAGTAAGGACGGAACTATCTTCTAAATGAATTATATCAAATGTACCAGATTTTGTAAGGATTCTGAGCCACTGGAAATTGGGACCCCCAAAATAGGGCAGCATTGATAAAAGGAGAATGGAATGACATCAATAAAAACATACAAAATACACAGTTTTGCTTAGCAATAGGCTTTTATATAACTAAGAAACTATTAGAGTTCGTGTAACATGAAGGAGGGTGTGAGGTTAACCATGGTTTATGGCACTAGTGAAACCAGTTTATTCACTTTTATAGGACTTAGGAGTTTATGAATATTTTTAAATGGTGTCTTAAATAATCATTTCAATAACTACTGAAATAAGCATTGTAATTATACTTAATTCATGTTGCATTGATTCATTTACTTATTAAACCAATGAATATTTTTTGAACACCTATCACGTGCCAAGCTAAGGATACCACGATGAACAAAACAAACAAATATTTCTGCCCTTGGGGACGATACATAGGTATGGGGGCCCTCTTATTTATGACTTCGGGAGCATTCAGCTGCCTGGAACTAAAAAAAAAAATCAGGACATTTGAAAGCAGAGTTTGGTAGAAATGACTTCCTTTTAGAGGACTATCTGAAAACTAGTTGAGAGCATGCATCATGTAAGGATAGCTGGAAAGCTTTATATTTAGAGGAAGTGGATGTGGAAAATGCCAGCGAGGCTGAGGTCTTGAATTTAGTTCTGTCCAAACTAAGATTATTACCCTTGAAACAGATTTGTTACAATATGGTTTAATTCATATGCCAGTACTAATAATCTCTGATAGCTCCCTATTTCTGTTTTATTATTATTACCAAACTTATGTTACCATTTAGGAGCTAGGGTTACACCATAGGATCATTCGCAAAGCCAAACTGAAGGTCTTCAGACACACGAGACCTAGGAATGTGAAAAGCCAACCCACTCTCCTGGAACTAAATAAACCCACAACTGAGCTCAGATTTGCAAAACCCAGCAAGCAGAGCAGACAGCCCAGACTGGAGCAGGCCAAACACATTTCGCAGACCGGGAAAGTAACCAGCCACATCTACCAGCAGAGAGAGGCTTTGGTTGAATGGGATGGCAAGCAAACAATCAAAAGCTCCTCAGCCCAGCAAGACCTAAACAAAAAAAGTTTATCTGTAACTACTGCTGAAGTTCCATCATGACCTGTTTACTGAACAAGATGAGGTTCCTAAGGCGGCACACTTTAATAATCAAGTTTGACAACAGTAAGCTTGGGTTTCACCAAGACTCAGTCACTCCCGGTAGCTGAAGTTAGACTTAACTGTAGTACCTGAGAGGACTAAAAGAATTAATGTTACTGCTGAAGTGACAGTTAGGGATTGGCAGTTGCCACGTGGCCGCATACTAACACTTTATCAAAGAGCAAACCAAGATGCACAATTATGAGTATTGCTTTTGGAGAAGTCTTTTGTCTCCCCTTTATCCTTCATTTCCCTCATTGAGCCCTCATTCAAGGGTTCTTGGGGTGTGTGTGTGTGTGTGTGTGTGTGTGTGTGTAGGGGTGTGTGTAGTGCATGTCATGGACTCCTTTGGAGTCTGGTGAAGCATAGGGAACCCTTCTCAGAATAATCTTTCTCAATTCATAAAATGAAAAAGTATTGCAAAGATAAACGAACATGATGAAATAGTTATCAAAATATTAGAATAAAAGCAAATTCATGATACGGTATTATATGTGCCATGTATACATATGTACACACACACACATTAAATACATTATACAATTAAACAACAAGACCTACAGTGGATCTATAAATTGTTGTAATTGCAAAGCTGTGATGCGCATAGAAAATACTTTGAGACGCTACAACACTGCAATGTGATGTAAAAATATTTGTGGTTTCCAAGGGTGATAGTTACAGGTACTCCTAATACTCCTGTGGTCTGTTGATATTTGTAATTAAGGAGAGGCTAAATTTCCACTAGGGGTTAGAAAAATATGTAATTTATTTTCTGTTATTTAATAAAAAGAAACATAAATAGATATATAAGAGATATGCAAATTGTTACATCAATAAATATAGGTTTTTTCCTCCCCCACGCAGGCTCACAGACCTCTGAATTCTATCTAGGACTCCAGGTTAAGAACTGCTGGTTAATCAGTCAAGTCCTTTCTTCACCTTAGACATTGCAAACTAGTAGTCTATGGGCCAAATCTGGTCCACAGATGTTTGTGATAGGAGTTGCCAGTGTAAAGAGTTGCTATCATATATATATATATATATATATATATATATACACACTCAGATATGCAGCTTCCCTTGAAAAAATGGTATCTCTGACAGTGCTGGGCTAGGCGCTATGAGGCAAGAGTTGGCTGGAACTCAGTAGGTGCTACACATACATCAGACATGGGCCCTTTTCCTGCCATAGGCCCATCTGGCTCACTTCACTCACAGAGATCACAGATGCCTGTGTGGCCATCATAGGCATTTAGGCTTGTGACTCATTGTGGACTGAAGTCCACAGTGGTGGAAACTCTTGTTTATTTCTGTGTCTTGGTACTAGTTCAGCACCAGTCAGCGGGTAGGTCTTCAACCGTTTTATAATAAGAGCATTAGAAGTTGCTAGTAATAGTAATAATAATGATAATAATAGTAGTTACCTACATTTACTGAGTATTTATTATGCACAAGAGACTATTCCAAGCACACTTATTTTTTGAACTCAACAATAATTATATGAAGTAGAAGCTGTTACTACCCCATTTTGTAGATGATGAAACAGAGGCTCACACCCTTGTATAAGTTCTCATCAACAGGTCCAATAGCAAATCATTTAACCTCCCTTACCCTTCACTTTTTGTTTGTAAATTGAGCACTGGACTGTGTGATGCTTAATATTCTTTCCTACTCTTTTCCCTATTGACTTTATATTTATCCACAGTTAGTTTTCTAGAAATCCTTCCCTTAAATACCAAGCTGACCTAAGGATCTTTTCTGAGCTTCCCTGTGAGAACTCCTGCCTTTGCATTCATTCAGTCATTCATTCAACAAACATTCATTGAGTGTGGTAGGCACGAAAATGGCCCCCTAAACACATGCATTCCCTAATCCCTGGAACCTGGGAATATATTAGGTTACATGGTTGTTATGGGCTGAATTGTGTCCCCCTGCAAATTCATATGTTGAAGCCCTGACTTCCAATGTGACTATATTTAGAAATAGGGTCTTTAAGGAAGCAATTAAGGTCATAATGGTGGGGCCCTAATCTAATAGGACTGGTATCTTTATGAAGAGGAAGAGACACCAGGAGTTTGTGTGTCTATAGAAAGAAGGCCACGTGAGGACACAGCAAGAAGGTAGCTGTCTGCAAGCCAGAAAGAGAGGTCTCACCAGAAACCAACTCTTAGCTCAATAAGCTAAGTTATTACCTTAATCTTGGACTTCCGGCCTCTGGAACTATGAGAAAAAAATTCTGTTTTTAAGCCACCTAGTCTGTGGTGTTTCATTAGGGCACCCTGGGCTGACTAATACAGTGGCAAAGGTGTTATTGCTATTCCATTGACCTTGCAATTGGGAGATTATCCTGGATTATCTGGGTGGGACCAACATAATCATAAGGGCCTTCAAGTATGGTAGAGGGAGGTAGGAAATAGAGAATCAGACAGAGGGCAGTGTAACGACTGTGCTTGACATCACTGGCTTCCAAGTTGGAAGAATGGGGCCACAAACCAAGGAATACTGGTGGTCTCTAGAAGCTGGGAAAGGCAAAGAAACAGATTCTCCCCTAGAGCCTACAAAAGGAACTAGCCATGCTGACATTTTGATATTAGCTTAGTGAGGTCCATTTCAGACTTCCGACCTCCAGAACTATTAGCTAATAAAATTGTGATGTTTTAAGCTGCTAAGTTATGATCATTTCTTACAGTAGTATTTGGAAACTAATACAAGTGCCTATTATGTGCAGGCACTGTTATGGGAAACATATTGAAGTTATCTACTTAAATCATTCTTCACCACAAGATTGTAAGCTTGAGTTATAAAGTCAGCACCTACAAAGTGCCTAGTACAAAGGAAGTAATCCCAAAATACTTGTGGAATTCAACTGAATTAGTATTTCTCTTTTTAAAAGTTTTAAATATTTATTTTTGAGAGAGAGAGAGAGTGAGTAGGGGAGGGTCAGAGAGAGAGGGAGACACATAATCTGAAGCAGGCTCCAGGCTCTGAGCTGTCAGCACAGAGCCTGTTGTGGGGCTCGAACTCACAGATTGTGAGATCGTGACCTGAGCTGAAGTCGGACATTTAACCAACTAAGTAGCCTAGGTGCCCCCCCCACCTTTTATTTATTTATTTATTTATTTTTTGAGAGAGAGAGAGAGAGAGAGAGTGAAAGAGAGAGAGAGAGAGGAGAGGAGAGGAGAGAATCTTAAGCAGGCTCCATGCTCAGTGTGGAGCCCAATGTAGGGCTCAATCTCACAATCCTGGGATCATGACCTGAGCTGCAATCCGAGTCGATGCTCAACTGGCTGAGCCACCCAGGCATCTCTGAGTTAAGATTTCTTAAATCTGAGCATCATTTTGGCCTGCATGATGATTAGTTGGTTGTGGTGGTTTAACACTTTGGTTTTTTCCTTTTAGACAACATAATCATAATCATAGTCATAATCATAATCAGGCAGTCTTAGAGATGAAAGGGACTTCAAAATATAAAGTACTTTTTAAAATCCAACAATCTATTCCATGTAATAATTCTCTCTAAAAGAAACATGCTTTTCAGTATTACTTTGAAACACTCACTGTTTTATTTGTTGACCATTTTATTTGCTAAGGGATTATTTCTTATCTACAGCCAAAATTTACTTTATTTTCCCTCTTTCAAACTCGTAATTAAGCTAAGTTAAGCTAAGGCTAAGCTCTCTAGAGCAACGAAGAATAATTTGAATCCTGCTTGTACATGATAGTCTTAAACATGTGAAGGTAGCTATCATGAAGACTCCCATCAAACTCTGGCATAAATTTTATTTTGTAATATGGGCAAATAATCCAAATGTCTTTACGTTTTCTTCATAGGACCTCCACTGTACATATTCTCATCTGGACACAGTTTCTTGATTAATAATCTTTTTAAAATGCAGAGTGTAGTATGAAACACAGTTTCAAGATGTCTGAACAGCTCAGCGGCAAATAGGCTGTTATCTCCCTTGATCTGTATATGATGCTATGTAGCCTGCATTAGTTTTGTAGTGAGAGAAAAGCAACCTATTAATGCATGTCTTGTAGTCAGCTAAATCCTAATTTTTAAATCACATGTTAAATTGGGCTTTTTCAGTCATATACTTGTACCATTGATTATTTGAGCCCAAGAGCACAAAACTAATCTATCCCTTTTCAATATTATTGTATTTGTATTTTTACTTTCTTTCAGCCCAGTTGTGATTCTGTCAGGTAAAGTATCAATAGTTTCCTCTCCATTAAATTCAACATTGATTGAGCAATTACTAAGTTCCTAGCATTGCACTAGTTGCACTGGCTCATTCAAGAAATTAATAGTATATGTTGCTATCCAAGTGATTATGAATTTGATAAATAGGATGGGGTTAAGAGTAGAGTCCTTCCTACAAGATGTCAGCAATTCATTAATCAACACTGTCTGGGTGTTGTCAAATTTGGATCATGCTAACCACACAAACTTACCTATTCCCCATTTCTTCACCTTGTTCCTTATACTGAAACTTTGCCAAATACCTTTTTTGAATCCAGATGTACTATATTGCTCTTATTTAACATATGGTATCATATGTTTTAACAAGGAAATGCATTTAGGTTTGGTACCTGCATGCCTCATAACATTTAGGCCTGGGCAGCATATATTAGATCAGATGCATCCTCTCCCCTTCCCTTTCCACTCCTTCCTTGGACCGGTTTGAAACAAACAGAATTAAAGCAACTAAGGTCTGAAAATATCAGAAAACAAAACCTAATTTGAATGGAAAGTCCATGTTTCCTTTCAAAGAAAAAGACTTAGGGGCTGGAGAGACAGACACAGAAATAACATGGTTGATAGAACAGGATGTCTAGGAGGATTTCTGAGAAAGGTAAGTGAAGAAGTAGCATCGCTAGTTTTAGTTGTAATTTTCCAAGCAATCCCAAAGGGTTTAAGCCAGAGAGCACAGCAGAGGGCAGCGTAGTGTGGAGGGCCTTGTATGGGGTTGTCTTAGCAACGAAGCCCTCTTTGCTGCCTGATGCAGCCAGGCAGGAAAGTGAGAGCAGCTTTGAGGAATGTGCTGAACTGTGCAAGAGGTTGGTTTCCCAATTTCAGGAAAGTTAAAGTAAAATTTCCTCAGTGTATGTGATATTCTTATTCCTAAGCCCTTTGGTTTAAGAAATTGGCTTGAGCAATGATCTGACAAACCAGGGGTGTTGAGAGACCATAACGACATAACCAGGCGGTTGAAATGTGTGTTCTCCAGCTCTTAAAAACAAGTCTTCGTTACCAGACTCTGATGTGGGCCCACCTTGCTTCGGCTGCGGCTGTGAAACTGCAATGGAAGGTGCATTCCTTCTTCCTTCCTCCTTCCTCCTACCACTCATTTCTTTCTTCCAGATGCCATAGGGGCTTTTCTGAAGTGAAAGTTTGCTCCCATTGACAATGCTTTGATGACTCCCATTGCCTTTAGGATAAGAGCTAAACTTCTTAAGGTGGATACAAGACCTTGGATGTGGCTCATACTCCCTTTATTTAATCTTCCTCTACCTCAGTCCTCCAGAATTACTGACACTTCTTGATTCTACCAAATTCTGTCTTGCCACTCTTACCTGCCAGTCTCTTTGCTTGGGATGCCCTCCCTGTCTCTACCTTCATCTTGACCTTGGGATCTTAAAGTCATCATCCACTTCTCCCAGAAGCCTTACCCACCTTCTCTCCTTTGTCCCCCACATTATAGGGATAGGGGCCACACATGGTATTATTTTGTAATAATGATTACAGAAGATAAAGAAAGCCCTGTTTAAATGCCTGGAGGATTGCACAGGATTCACAAAATGTCTATCAATCATAGCAATTGAAGCTAATGGGAAGCTCATTTGATATTCACAGTTAATTGGACCAGAGTGTTCCCGTAGCTTATGTCTATGGAGAGCAAGTGATTCCATAGGCACCAACTGCCCATGATCTCCGTGCTTTCTTCCATGAGCATTATAAATAGAACTGGGAGCTTGATCTTCCCATGTGCATCTTCTCCAGCCCCTGCCCCATCATTCAAAACCCTGCTTAAATCTGAATTTTCTACAAAGTCTTCCATGTCCTTTTAGCTGGAATTAATTGTTTAATAATGCTTAACTTATCTTATCCATATATTTTACCTAGGGGAAGTGGACAACATTTTTGTTCCTCTAATCCATTTATTAAAAAGAGGATTCCTGGGGTGCCTGGGTAGCTTGGTTGGTTAAGTGCCCAAACTCTTGATTTCAGCTCAGGTCATGATCTTGATCTCACAGTTTTGTGGGATTTAACCCTGTGTTGGGCTCTGCAGTAAAGGCACAGAGCCTGCCTGAGATTCTCCCTCTCCCTCTTTCTATTCCTTCCCCCCACTTCACACTCTATCTCTCTCAAAATAAATGCATAAACTTAAAAAAAAAAAAAAAGAAGATTCCTTAAGGAAAAGGTTGATCTTAGCACTTTGCTCTTAATCCAGACTATACTAGATTAACAAAAATATCATTTATTTTTATTCAGAAACCCTATCCTTTTCTATAAAATAGTTTGTTTTGGATGTTACAACCTCCATTGGCTATTGGTTAGAGTTGCCATCTAGAAGTATGGTACCCATAAACCAATTTCTTCTCTTTTTTAAAAACAACTTCTGCTTACTTGTTTCTACTGTCATTCCAGGCACATGCAACTCCTTTGCCTTTCTTTAATCCCATGCCTTTCTTTAATCAGTTTTCTCTCTTGGAATGTTCTTCCTTCCTCCACCTCTGTCAAATTCCTACCTAGCTTCAAGGTTTATCTTAAATGCTATCTTCCATGAAGCCCTCCTGGTTTACTGATGATCTGAGTGCAATCTTCCTCTCCCAAGGTCATTTGCTTACACTGCTCCAGGGCAGTGCCTTTTTCTGTTATAGGTTTTCATTATTTCTGTATGCCTTTTCCTTCTGACTAAACAGCAATTTCCTTCAACACAGGTCTCATCTTATTTTCTGTATCTGCTATAGCTCCTAAAACAGAGCCTGTTGCAGAGAAGTTCATCCATAAATATTTGTTAAATGAGTTTTTTTTTTTTAAAGGTAGGTGCTCAATAAACATCTGCTGAATTGAACTAATCACAGAAATTTCCAGCCACTGAATGACCTAGATATTTTTTGAGAGTTCATTGGACCCACATGGGAGCTGCAAGTTGTGATCACTTTCTTGAGCTTTTTCTCCTTCTGGGAGTATCTGCTAAAACAGTCAGTCCTCCACAAGAAGAATGAATGATAACTTTGAGAGGGGCAGGCAGAGCATTAGGAAGGAAGCATTAGCTTCCTAGCATTAGCTAGGAAGATAGTATACCTCTGAAGCACACTCTTCCAGATCATTCCTAAGGAAACAGGCAGGCCAGTCTACATTGATTTGATGGTCCAGGGAGAGTTGTCATTTCCATACATCTCTTACTGAGAGGAAACAGTTCTTTCCTTTTAACCCTCCCAACTAGGGCAGGGCCCTTGTGTAATAAGCCATTCTTAGATTTCTAGGAGAGGGTGTGGCTTAGAAAAAAATTCCACTTGGTTTGGTTTGGCCATAAAAAGTCATGAACAATATTGAGTGGAAGTGTGAGGAGAATGATTATATGAGCGAGAGGGAATATTTAGGAATTTTGCCAGCAATATCATAGTAAACTAGATCTTTTTTTATTATTTAATTTAAAAAAATTTTGTGATTATTTATTTTTGAGACAGAAACAGAGCATGAGTGGTGGAGGAGCAGAGAGAGAGGGAGACACAGGATCAGAAGCAGGCTCCAGGCTCTGAGCTGTCTATGCAGAGCCCAACGTGGGGCTTGAACTCACAAACCGTGAGATCATGACCTGAGCAGAAGTCAGACATTTAACTGACTGAGCCACCCAGGCACCCATAGTAAAGCAGATGTTTATCGAGATCTCATATTTATCTCATTTGAACAAAACTTTTCTTTGCCTTAGGAACAGAATGGAGGCGCTAACAGAAGGAACACTTGGCCAGAATAGCAAACTAAGTTAAAGAGGTGTACAGCAGTTCCATTTTATTTTTACTCTTTCACTTCACTAAGTTACCACAACAGAAAAATACACCTTATATATTAAAGCAGCAAAGGCAACTTTCCTGGTGCTGTCCTCTTTTTTTGTCTGCGAGGGTTACAAACGTGTGCTCACTTTGTGAGTTTCATCAACCTGTACACTTAGGATTTATGCACTTTTCTCTATATGTGTTATATTTCAATAATAAAGTTTACTAGGAAAACAAACTCAGTGGAGGGTTGAGCAGAGAAAAGAAAAGCGAAAGAGCTGAATAGTGAGCTGAAAATTGGAGCAAGTGTCCTTACAGAACAGAGCACAAGGAATAAATAAATGAAAAGTGAGCAAGAGAACTTAAGAGACCTGGATGAGATATTTGCAAGTTCTAAAGTCTGTTTAATGATGCATGGGTCTCCTGGGTTAGTCTGAAGGAATAAAATAGAGATAATGGAGGAAACCCTCAAGTAAATGACAAAAGAAATAATACCTGAAAAAAAAAAAGAAACATGCTCTTGGATTGAAAAGGAATACTGTGCGCCAAACAGGATGAAACAACTTCACATATTTGCACAAAATTATGACATTTTGGCACATTAAAGATTTAAAAAATTGCAAAAACTATTCTAGAGAATCAAAACAGATAACTCACAGATTTCTCACCTGCAGTACTAGATGAGACTAGACAATGAAGCAAAATCTTCAGAGTATTGAAAGAAAAAGAACCTTAGAGTCTAGAATTAAGATTCAACCACAATTGGTGAGGGTTTCAAGCCTGCAGGTGTAGAGTACATTCAGTAGCCTACTCTAAAAGCTTTCTCTCTTGCAGGTAGAGCCCTGCTTTTCTGAGATGCTCATTCTTCCTCCATGTGATTTAAGGATGAGGCAGAACAAACTTTATCACACATCCTGGGAACTCTGTCCCTGTTTCCCAAGGTAACCTAGCAACAAGCTGGTTCAGTGGGGAGACCTATGAAGTCTCTAGCTGACACCAGAGCTAGAAAGAAAGTCCTGCAGGTAGCTGCTGTCCCACTTCCCATCATTCTTTCCAGCAAGGCTGCTGCCCTCACTAAGAACTCTTATTGTCACCAGTATCTCTGCTGCCCTCGCTTCTTCATACATGCTAAAGCAGCACAGACCTGAAATCTCTTCCTCAGGGCATGAGCATTCTTGGAAGGCCTTCCTGTAAATGTTTCCAACAAACCAAGTGTTATCCATGTCTCAGGTTGATAGTGGTGTTTGCCCTCACCTTCTGCCCCAAAAAGGATAAATCTTTTTTTTTTTTTTAGAAAAAATTTCTTCTAGTTTGTTTATAACGTTTATTAAAAAGCAGGAGTCAGAAATTAATTTATATTTTTCATATTTTTCCCTTGAGAAAATATTCAATATTTGTGCCATGTGTGATATTATACTACAGTAAACCCAAAGAAAAGGAGAGATTATATTCATTAGCAATTCCTAGTATATGCAAGTTATTCTGTTTATATTCTTAAAACCACTAAAGGCTCACAATAATACTATGAATGTAAATATTATTCTTATTTTACAGAAGAAGCTGAGATTACAGTGTTATTTGAATCACTTTCTATTGGACTCCAAAAATCACAATATTCTAATGAACATAACCTGCTCCTTCCTATCTATCCATATCTTTTCACAATCATTGCTTTATGCAGTTTATATGCACACTTTCTTTAGCAATTATTTAATGGCTATTTAATATATACTAAAATACATTTTAGCTAGAACTTCATGCAGCTGCTGCATTTGCATCATATTTGCAGAAATATTACTCCAATATCACTCTTTCCCATTTAATTTTGTTCATAGAACTAACTACTTCTTTTTTAAAAATCCAAGTTAGTTAACATATAGTATAACAATGATTTCAGGAACAGAATTTAGTGATTCATCATTTACATATAAAACACCCAGTGCTCATCTTAACAAGTGCCCTTCTTAATGCCCATCGCCCATTTAGCCCACCCACCCCATCCCCCCAACACCGCAACCCTAGGTTTGTTCTCTGTATTTAAGAATCTCTCATGGTTTGTCTCCCTCCCTGTTTTTATCTTATTTTTGCTTCAATAAAGGGTCAATTTTAATTAGTCTGTGCCAATTATAGTAATCCCATTGCCCTTGACAGTCGTTGGTATAGAAAGGGCTGGGTGACTCAGTGCTGGCCAATTAGATGTGGAGAGAAGTCTGCCAGGGGACTCTGTGAAAGGTCTCTTTTCCTTTCAAGAGATCAAGAGATGAAGAGGCAGTGGACTCTTCTCTTGGACATTGTCATGTCTGCCTATGATACCTGGGATTGTAACCATTGTCAATCAGAGAGTTAATTCCAGAGCGGAAGAGAAAGCTGGAGGATGGCAGCATGAGAGGATGAGAAGAACTCTTCCTTTCCATGGTGTCTTTGTGGCTGCAGCTGCCCTATCTCAGGACCTGTTGGTGAGACAATTGAATTCCTTTATTTTTAAAATCATCTGAGTAGGGATTTGTGTTATGTGTAGTCAAAAGTTTCTTAACTGAAACATATGGCACTCAAGACGTTTAACACCCACAGATCCTTTCAGAGAGAGTTTACTCTAGAAAGAAGAAACTCTAGAAAAAAACCAAGAGATACAATAACAATGATGAGTAAGGAAATGAGTGAAATTTAATGCAAAGCATAAATAAGAAGGAATATAAAACAAATATTTGTGAGCATTTAATTATAATATCCCACAGAATGAAACGGGTGCTAAGCAGGTACCACATGACATGCTATGGGAGAAATAAATTATTCTGCAAGCTTAAAGAAAACTTTACAGAGGAGGCAGCTGACACAAGCAAAGCATTGAAAACTGGGTTGGATATTAGGGCAAGAAGGGGCTGAAGAGCAGTCCTGGGATCAGGGCCAGGGCAAAACCCATGGGAAGCTGGCACCTCAGCAAATGGTGAATATACAGCAATTACTCTTCCAAAAAGTCCAAGCCCAAAGTGCTCTTCTGCCTACAGTATGCTTCAAAACTAAAATGGGAAATATTTTTTTTTAAACATAATTTATTGTCAAGTTAGCTAACATACAGCGTATACAGTGTGCTCCTGGCTTTGGGAGTTGATTCCTATGATTCATTGCTTATATACAACACCCAGTGCTCATCCCAACAAGTGCCCTCCTCAATGCCTATCACCCATTTTCTCCCCTCCTCTGTCGCCCCCCCCCCCATCAACCCTCAGTTTGTTCTCTGCATTTGAGTCTCTTGTGGTTTGCCTCCCTCTCTGTTTGAAGCTATTCCCCCCCCGCCCTTCCTTTTCCCCATGGTCTTCTGCTAAGTTTCTCAAATTCCACATATGAGTGAAAACATATGATATCTGTCTTTCTCTGACTTATTTCACTTAGCATAATACCCTCCAGTTGCATCCACATTGTTGCAAATGGCAAGGTTTCATTCTTTCTCATTGCCAAGTAGTATTCCATTGCATATATAAACCACATCTTCTTTATCCATTCATCAGTTGATGGACATTTGGGCTCTTTCCATAATTTGGCTATAGATAGCTTTGCTAGAAACATTGGGGTACATGTGCCCTTATGAATCAGGACTCCTGTATCCTTTGGATAAATTCCTAGTAGTGCTATTGCCGGGTCATAGGGTCATTTTATTTTTATTTATTTTAATGTTTATTCATTTTTGAGAGACAGAAAGAGACAGAGCACGAGCAGGGGAGGGGCACAGAGAGAAAGGGAGACACAGGATCTTAAACAGGCTCCAGGCTCTGAGCTGTCAGCCCAGAGCCCCATGTAGGGCTCGAACTCATAGACCACGAGATCTTGACCTGAGAAGTCAGATGCTTAACCGATTCAGCCACCCAGACACCCCGATAATTCTATTTTTAATTTTTCGAGGAACCTCCACACTGTTTTCCAGAGGACTGCACCAGTTTGCATTCCCACCAACAGTGCAAGAGGTAAAATGTCAAATATTATCACACTTTTGCTCCCAAAATATAGGACAAACATGTTTTGGTGTGGCAATCTGGCTTTTGTGGGTCCAGAAAAAATAAGAATGGTGGAAGGGGTCAAAGGAAGGGCACCTTAAACCATCTGAAGGACAGAAGCACTTCTGGGGATATGATGATAGACTAGGAAATGAGGGGTTTTTTCTAACTGTACTGACAGAAAAGCAAGAAGGTTTTTTGAGAGGCTTGCAAAATCTTGAAGTAGAGTAGAAAGGGTAAATATGAAATAGTTCACCAAAGAGGTTTTCTATTTTAATGGGGTTGATACTAATCCCTAAAAAGTCTACTGAATTAAAGTAAGAAAATAAAGACAAAATCAAATAAGCAAACCAAAGTCTGTTATTTTCCTACTTTTGCTACTTATTAGTTATGTAACTTTGGCAAGTCAATAAATCTCCCCATCTCAGTGACCTCAGTGATAAGATGTCACTTTCCTGATCTACTTGATAGGATTATCTTGGGATCTGAGCAGGCAACTTAACTGAGCTGGGATGGAGAAAAATTTTAGACTCTCTCAGGCATACAAGGAATCTGCTCTGTTAGGACATATTTTTGAAATGTGGCAAGACTAGCCACTCAGTAGAGAGGACTTGGAACACTAAAATGTTGGAAAGTGGAAAGTTCAGTTTCCAGGGTGATTGTGCCACAGAACGCAGGAAGCCACCAAGTTTGGTTCGGGCAAACTACGAGAACATTGTAGGCAAGGAACCAAGTTAGAGGTGGGACTGGAGACACATACAGAAAGGAATTATTAGATTTTTGAATGGTATGGGAGCCATGCCAAGACTTGCAGCATCAGTCTGGAGGCTACAATTAGGAGTGAGCTTAGAAGGGAAGAATGAAATGGAGGAAAGAACCTGAAACTTTTTTTGAAGCTTTAACAACATAATTTGCATGTTCATCCCAGAGGTTCCACTACACCACAGGAAAATTGTTTATGTACTTTCCTATCTTTGTGAACTTTGGCAAAGGTAGTGGTGGATGGAGTGTCTGAGGAAAAAGGCAGAGGATAAGATCTCAGGCCCATGGCATGGGTAAGGACACGAAAAAAATCACTAAAAAAAATTGCAACCATCTAAGGAGCATTCCTACCTGACTTGTCCCTGGAGCCTTTCTCTCTCCAGACCCCTCTGGAAATTGGGCATACAAACATACCTGGGAATTATTAGAGGCACTTAGAATCACCTGCTGGCTTCCCTCCTCTAGAAGACTAGATCAGTTCTACCTGTACTTCTGGGTTATTGCAAAAATTTGTGAGTTTGGTTTTTGATTATCACACTGATTAGAGACCATTATTAACATTTACTGGGCAAATGTTAGGGATGTCAACATTATGCAACACAGTCCTGGCACAGTGCTGTATAGAAAATAATATGTCCTTTAGGACAGTCCTGCACAATGAAGAATTGTTCTGTACCCCATATGACTTTTGAATGTCCAACTGGACAGTCATGAATTTGGATAAACCTATTTATTATTTGAACTAAAAATCCATTCCATTTTTTAAAGTTTATTTATTTATTTATTTTGAGAGAGCGAGAGTGACCAAGCAGGGGAGGGGCAGAGAGACAGAGGGAGAGAGGGAATCCCAAGCAGACTCCACGCTGTTAGAGCAAAGACTGATGCAGGGCTTGAACTCATGAACCATGAGAATATGACCTGAGCCAAAATCAAGAGTCAGAGGATGTTAACCAACAGAGCCACCCAGGCACCCCCATCCCATTTTATATACAAGTACAATGCATTTATTGCACAGCTTTATCACACTCTAAATTTTCTAGGATTAAAAATTTGTGCTTTGTTCAGAACTTTTTTAAAAAATGTTGTTCATTGTTTTGGAAATTTATGTAAGTGTTGGAAAACTGCAACATTGCTCAAGGGATTTAGTTGTCTATATAACACATCTGTCTTGCTTTGTATTTATAATTGTTGAAGTCAAAGGTGGTTCTCTGTCTAAATGCCAGCTTCTGACTACTTCATCATGTCTTTCAATGTAGTTATTCCCAAGAAAATTGGGGTACGTATTATTGGAATATATATTATTTTATTAAAAATCATTCTCCTTTTATATCTAATTTATATCATGCTTAAGGCATTATCTTGAGTTTTAAAAATAGGTGTATACAAGTTATATTGCCTATGAATTTCATTTTAGGACTTTAAAAGGGACTTAACAAAATATTTGTAAAGAGATACTCAGGCCCAATGGGGTTGTGAAACACTAGGCTAAAAGGTAATAAAAGAAGGGGGGAGAAGTCGTGAATGTGGGTTGTGTTAAACGTCCATTGCCTACATTATATCTCTCCCCAGTTTAACTGAAGGAAAATCACAGCAAGTATTCAGGTCAAAGAGGGCCCCCAAAAATGTTTTTGGGGTTGACCATCAGTACCTCAACATGAGATTTTTAGTCCTTTGGTTTTAAGACAGGAATTTGTCTGTTCACAATACCAGATGATCTGAAAGAGAAATAAAAACAAAGCCCAGCATCTCTTTGGGCTTCTCTGGCAACAGGGAAAAACTTCCAAGTGCTCAGGACACTGAAAGTGAAGCAAAGCCAAGGAAGACCAGAGACCTCTGCTTTTCTCAACAGAGACTTAACAAGCCCCGGAGCAGAAGGGTTGCAGATAAGAAGAAAATAGCTCAAAATCCTGGTTGTTTATGGTAAAATTTTGATACACACTATAGCATGGATGAACGTTCAAAGATTACTTTTGGTGAAATAAAACAGATAAAAATCAGAACAAGTGTGATACCCAGAATGGGTAAATTTATATTAAAAAAGTAGAAGTTACCAGGGGCTGGGGGAGAGAGGAAATGGGGAGCTATTATTTAATGGGGACAGATTTTTATCGGAGATGATCAAATTTTGGATATAGGTAATGGTGGTGGTTACACAACATTGTGAATGTATTTAATGCCACTGACTTGTACACTTAGGAATGGCTAAAATGATGCATGCTATGGTATATATATATTTTACCACAATAAAAAATTAAATTAAAAGCCATAATTTGCCTTTTTTTTTTTACTCCAAATACAGTTCTATTCTTAGAGTCTGTAGATTTTTAAATCTTTATGCCTTCCTACTCAAGTTCTTTCTAACTCTGTATATTAAGCCATAAACACCATTTTATTAGGGGAGGAAAAAATAGAACAAGAAAGTCTTGTGAAGGAAACTTTCACATAGTTGTTTACTCTCAGATCTTCAAATGCCACTTTTAAAACAAAGCAGAAAAGACGACTGGTTGACATATATGGAAGATTTATCATGCTCCAAATAAATGTTAATGAATGCAAAAGGCCTTAAACTCTTTTTCTTGGGCCGTCTCGCCTGCTACTCCCTTTGAAAGCAGTTTAATTTCTGTGAGCAGTCGGAGGCTGGGGCCTGTGCTTGCTAACACAATCTTACACATGACCATTTTCTTTTGGCAGAAAAAAAAGTCATAAAAAAATAAGGTAATCTGCTCCAATATCTAATTTGGGGGTTTGGTTTCGTTTGGTTTTCTAGCTAATTTTTTTTTTTTTTTTTCGAACTGAAAGCCGTTTTCTAAAAATTATTTTTCCAGATACTTTTCCTTACAATTTTCATCCTAGGAGCAGATTTCTACCCTGTGGACAGAGACTCAAGAAGACACAGTCTTCAACAGGGCCCATCAGCTTTTCTACCAGATTTGGAAGGTGGAGAACCAGGCTGATTTTCTCTCCCCACTTTCTCTTCCTGGGACCTCAGTCTCTCTAAACCCATCTGTGACTTAAGTCAGGTTTCCGTGGCTATGTTTTATTTTCAAATTTCTTATTTTTTGGTTGAGAGACTACTTTGAATAAGATATCTACCTTCATAGTTTTGTTGCCCTGTGAAGGAAAAATGTATACCTATATAACATTAACCAGAGATATATCACCTCTCTGTTCTACCCGTCACATTGCCAGGTGGACCATTAAATACACACGATGGGCAGACAGGTTTATGCTGAGCACTGCACAGAACTGCCGACCTGAGCATTTTCATCACAGGTCAGAGGGCAACTGAAGCAGTATCAGCCTCTAGATCACCTGGGTAGAGCAATAGAAACTTCAAAAAAAACCAAAAAAAACAAAAACAAAAACAAAAACAAAAACAAAAAAACCAACAAAACAAACCCTGCCTTCTTGAGGACATCAAAGTTATTTTTTTTTTCTTTTTTAATTTTATGGGTAAGGCAAATAATAGAGTCTTTGTGTTTTATCAGAAAAGTTAATGAAGTTTACTTCTTTAGAACTTGGAGTGAATAGTAAACAAAATTATGTTGTCAGTCTCCCTGGAGCACATCCAGTGCTGTCACATTAAGCAAACTTGTTTCTTCTCATGGGAATACAACATTTGACAGCTCCTGCAGAAAGAGTGTAGAATAGGATAGTATGATGCATTTGGAGCCATGTGTGATGGGTAGATAAGCAGAATCAGTTTTTTCAGTATTAGTGATTTTAAGACCTTTAGGGAAATTGATTTGGGGCCACCCTGTGTGTCAGTTGGGACTTCCTTCCAAAATGTAGTGGGAGAGCCCTAGTCCTCAAGTCTCTCACTGAGCAAAGGACAGGCGGCTGGGCACAGAGGCAGATGGGGCACTTGCCCTGGGGAGTAGCACTAAATTTTGAGGACACTTTGGGCAAAGTCACCTGACCACTGCATGGTTAGCCTGGACTGAGCAGGTTTAACAAATACACAGGGAGAAGAAAGAGGATTCTGGATAGCCCCATAATGGCATACCCTTTCCTTCCCTGATTCCATTTCTCTGCTGCTCCAGCTTCCGCTGACAACTTGTGAGAGGGAAGTCATCGCAGAGCACAAGAACTAATGGCCAACACAAGGAGAGGACACTGAGCAAGCTGGTAAAAAATCCCAGCCTAGAGTTTGTAAAGTTGTCCCCAAAATGGCAACAGGTCTTGGAGAATAAACAATTTAGTTCACTTTGAGAAAGAAATATTTATGATCAAACACGACAGGTATACAACACCGGGAGAAACAACTTTATGGGCTTCGGGAAATAGAGGGAGAGTTTACCCAGGGGCTGGTCCCATTGCTCAGCTTTGAAAAGCTTTCTCCCCGCTGCGGTCTTTGGCAGGAGATGGTACTCACTGGCAGGAGAATTGGTTGTATTGCTTTTCCCTTGTCCCTAGTAAAGTTGCTCTGGACTCTGGCTGGCGCCCTGTTGGATCATCACCACTGACTACATTTCAAGTGGCATGTGGGGTGTAGCTGGCGGGAGAATTGGGTTCTCTTGTGGTCAAGGAGCATTCAAAAGAGCAGGAGAAGGAACAGCCACGTCAAGGCCTGGCTTGTCCATGGGACCTGCCTTTGCCAGAAACCACGGGACGCCCGACCCCAGTACAAGGAAGGCCATATGGAGAAACTGGCAAAGGAACCGGCCATCGGCAGAGAAAAGGAGGCAGCTTCTGCGGGTTTTCGAAGTGGCCACACTGCCAGTGTTATACTGTGTGATACAATGGAAAAAAAGTCGTCCTTCTTGCTCTTCCAAATTAAGATGGTATTTTCTTGAAAAATTAATAAAACTAAGTTTTTTAGAGCGAAAAATGATCTGGAGCAATCTGCCCCTTAGCTGATGAAATAAATGGAATACGAATGCTTAAAAATTGCAATTTCATTCAGTTCCCTCCGAACACTGACACAGACAAGCTTGTTTCATCCTGGTCAGGAGCGTGTGGTTTAATGGTCAGAGGACAGGCAAGGGAGTCAGAAAGTCTGGGTTGCATTCCCAGCTTTGCCACTGACTCACTGGGTGACCTTGACCAATGGTTGCACCCTCTGTGTCCCCATCCAGAAAATGGGGATTTAATGACAGCCCCGGAAAAGAATGTTTGAGCCGTTTCTAGGTACATGAGGTTAGAGATTTTGAAGTCCCAGGCAGTGGAAGACGGCAAGAATTCCAAATTTAATTCTCTTGCACAGAGAAGCATGGTTGAGAGCTTTTAGAAACAATTGGGGTTGAGAACACGATAAATCCCCATAACTGTCAGAGGTAGCCTTTGATATATGGCTCCAAAAACTTTCAAATCTCCAAAGCCACCTTGTCACCTTCCAAAGTTTCATGTTATTGGACCTTGTGAATTTATTTGAAAACAATGTAAAATTAAATTCCATGGTGCTGAGTCATCTCCTGCCAGCCACTAAATACTAAGATGAAAATCTCTTGTGACATTTAACACAATGGCTGTTCAGAGGCCTTGCATTAGATATTTTAAAGAGTTTTATATTTTGGTTTGCTGCTTTCCATAAAAGCCATAATAATTTGAAGCACTGTTAATTACTGTTCAGCCAGAAACCAAATACCTCAGATTTGGGACAAGAACATTCCTCTTTCGTTGGGTCTGATTTTTTGCTTATCCGATATCCTTTCTTGTGAGGAGCCTGGATGGTTCTGTGAAAACTGTGGCTAACAGAACAGTGTCAGGAAACCTGAATTCTGGTCCTGGCATTTAAATTTTGGTGAGTAAGTAACTTACTCCCTCTAGGCATCAGCTTCCCTATTTGTAAAATAAGAGTGTGCCTTACAGCCTGTTGTTGTTGCTGTTGACATGGAACCCTTCTTTCAAAAGATGCTTTGTGCATCATTCCAGGATTAAAAAGGTGGAGGAGAGGGACCTCAGTCTCTCTTCTGCTGATAAGCCCCTGGTCAGCAACTGTGTGAAACCCAGCATGAATACCACTGGCTAGAGTCCCTCAAGTTGTTTTGTATGTGAGTCTGTGAGTGAGAAGAGGGAGGATGAATTGGGTATGTTTACAGCCAAGCATGTAGGTGAGTGACGGTGGCTGGATCCAGAGATGCCTATTTCTGGTTTGGGTCCAGTCATTAAAAATAGAAGGTCTTAAAAGTTTGGATAAAAGCCACTTTGTAGTACTTTTTTTAATGTGTCCTTGACCTGTACCCACATAAGTTCATATAGTTACTCTCAGTTAACTGTAACACCCCATTCCTTAATCACTCCTGATGAATAAAATGTACTATATTTATGCACAGAATTTTTTCCTCGCATGAGTGGTTTCCTTTAAGGAACACAAAACCCTGATAAAATATTTTCTGTTGTTAAGAGATATTTTTCCTCCAAAGTGAACATAGGTCTAAGAAACTGTGAAAGATAATCATGCTTGCTAAAAAAATTACATAACATATAAACTAGAAGAATAAATTTACCTGTGATCCCAGATACAACTGCTGGTGTGTAACAGGTACAAGCAGGTACAACTGTTGTTAACATTTTGACATATTTCTCTGAGGGCTTTTTCTATGCACAGAATCTCTTACACATCTTATAAAACACTGTTTGAAAAAAAAATTAAACATGCCCTCATACATTTGTTTATACAACTATAGATAACCTGAATACATACACATCGTGAAAAAAAATACACACATATTTCACCGTCCATAGAGGTAGAGAGGTTTCATCATTTTCAGTGGTTATAGCATATTCCAGTTCATGAATATATCATCAGTTTGGTCACTGATGGACTTTTAGTTTTCCTAGTACTTTTATAAACAGCAATGTGATGAACATTTTTGTACATATATTTTACTGTATGTATTAAGTTATCTCATTGAATATACTTCTGAAAGTGGAACTCAGTCACACTATACACACATTTACAGTCATAATATTGGCCATCAGAAAGGTTGTATAAATTTGTATTAGTAAAATATGCTATCTTGCATGGGAATTCTGAAAGGTTCTTGGATTCTACTAGAAAATAGAATGGCACTGGAAATGCTTTTTTATTGATTTTAAAATGCTGGGTCTTTGTCAGTAAAAGACAAAACTGAATGCTCTGAAAAGAGTAATAGTTGACTAGAAAGGTTCATTCAAGAAAAATGGCTAGACAACCAACCACATGACCGGATTCTTAGCTGGAATAGTGGGTTTCCAAGACTCATGATTATTTTGAAACTCAAGGAATACAGATTCCTTATCTTTGCTCATTGTGAATGATCCCCCCTCTCTTCTTCCATTTTTTAAATATTCACATGACCTATATTTTAAAGTGATGGTTAGATGCAGACAAAAGTAGGGTAAAGTTGATGGATAGCAGTAAAACGTTTAACTAGGAAGCAATTATACACAATCTATCCCTCTCTTAAGTAACAGTAGGCTCAGGAATGACTTACTTCTGAAGGATGAAATTAAATTAAGACCACCACTTTGATTTTACTGAGCCAGTTAAAGAAGAAGTACTATTATTTTTGTGCTGTGAATGGATCTACTGCATTGCACAATGCTGGCCTGTCACTCATGGTGACAACATCCACAGGAGATTCACTTTGATCTCTGGAAAGTTAAAGTTGCAGGCAGGAATTGGTGTGAATGAGAGTTCTTTCCTATGTCCAAACTCTAACACACCGAACTGCAGGATAGGAGGAAAGCCTATCCTACGACAAATGGGGAGCTACTTTCAGCAGAAACTAGTCTTTTATGTAATACATGGTTCAAGATATGTGGGTGACTGCAAAGTCTTATTTCTCGAAATGCTGTTATCATTATTTCAAAATTTGCCATTTTTTTCAGTAATTAGAAATCTAAACCAAGGGCTTCTGGTTTAATTTGAAATTTGTGATTCTTAATGAGACAAGTTAGCAAAGGGTTAATTAACAGATGTCTATAAGTATTCCAATACCCATAATTCCTTCCTGAATAAAGAGAAAGGACAACAGACAAAGCCTAAGAAGGTCTCTGTTCAATTTGCCATAACTCCATGAGTTATTATTAACATATTTAATGAAAATTTGAAGAGACTATGGCTTATTTGAAACCACCCATTGACCTGGAATTGTTTACAATGGAAAAGAAATGTTTATAAATGAAATTAGACATGAGCTTCAAGAATACAAGTACTATTTCAAAGAAAAATCTGATTTATTGTTCTCCATTCTGTTCTACTTCCTCTCATCTTCCCTTCCCCCCAGAATATGGGTTTAAGTTTAATCCAAAGCTCTAAATTAAATGTTAGATAATTTTTTGGATTATACACACACACACACACACACACACACACACACACACATATATATATAATATTTATTTATTTCTATTGAGAGAGAGAGAGTCAGGGAGGGGCATAGAGAAAGACGGAGAGAGAGAGAATCCCAAGCAGGCTCCATGCTCAGCTCATAGCTCAAGGTAGGGCTTAATCCCACAAACTGTGAGATCTTGACCTGAGCTGAAACCAAGAGTTGGACACTTAACTGACTGAGCCACCCAGGTGTGCCTGACACATATATTTTAACTACTGCAGTGGTACCATAAAAAAATGAATTTTCCTAAGACATTTTTAATAATGAGATTGATATTATTTGTCTGGGGTTGTTTGGCTTTTCAAAGAGAGGGATGGGGACACCTGGGTGGCTCAGTCGGTTAAGCAACCAACTCTTGACTTCTGCTCATGTCATGATCTCAGGGTCATGAGGTAGAACCCCACATCAAGCTGGGCTGGGTGTGGAGACTACTTGAGAGTCTCTCTCTCCCTCTCTCTGACCCTCCCCACACACATGTGCATGTGTGCATGTGCTCTCTCTCTCCCTTTTTGAGAGAGAGAGAGAGAGAGAGAGAGAGAGAGAGATGAAGGAGGGAATCCAGAAAACTTTTTCAGTCCCTTGAGTTTGTACCATACCTTGGGTCTTGCCTCATCTTAGTGTTAGAAAGCCCTGGGCAATTATCCTCTGTTATCCTGCAAATAATCTCTATCGAGGAGGAAATTTGTTCTAATGATGAGTAGATATGGCTCAGTTATTTATTTTCCTTCATTTCTCCAACATGTACAAAGAAGTATTCTGACTCAACATTAACATTATTTATTTTCTCTTCCTGATGATATCATTGTAGCCTACTTGATCTTTGAAGACTTGGCTACACATTTTTTACACACATTAGTGAATAATGAAAAATTCTAAAAAGACATACTTATACCAAATAATTCTGCCTAAGGAAATTCAAGCTTTCTTTGTGTCCTAACCTGTTGGCCAGAGCTAGTATTTGCATCAATTAAAAAGGTAGCCACTAAAAACAAACAAACCAAAAGGTAGCCACTAACTATAAGTGATTGGTTGAGGGACATATAACTAACACACCCGTCCCTTTACCCTCTGTGTTTATTGGTCAAATTGCCTGAAGAACTTAACATTAGGATCATTCTTTTTTTTTTTTAAGATTATTTGTTTATTTTGTGTGTGAAGAGAGAGAGAGCGTGCATGAGCAGGGGAAGGGCACAGAGAGGGAGAAAGAGAATCCCAAACAGGCTTTCCACTGTCAGCACAGAGCTCAATGCAGGGCTTGAACTCATGAACAGTGAGATCATGACCTGAGCCAAAATCAAGAGTTGGATGCTCAACTGACTGAGCCACCCAGGATCCCCAGCATTAGGATCATTCTTGAATAACCTTCTTAAGAACCCAAATGTTTGAATTTACAGGGGAGAAGAAACATATTACCTGGTTAGTATAGCAGCCTGGTTAATTTATATGGTTACTCCCAACATTCCACTTAGCAAAGAACAGGACTCAAGACAAGAATTAATAGGAAGTTAATAGAGAAAGTGTGGGAATAGAGGTTCCTGTCCAGCCCAGTCCTGGATGCTCACAGGATGGCTCAACGACGCTGGGTCTTACTTATCCCTACTGCCTAGCACAGGTCTGGTGCTGAATGAATGAATAAAGGAATGAATATGTGGGTGTCAAGGTGAGAGGGTGTTTAATAAGTGTTGATGGTGGAGGCAGCCTCATAAAAATTACAGTAGATAGTTGGGGGTGGTGTGGATATATAGGGAATAACTTTAATTATTTTTTAAGGGTGACTCTCAAGACCTGGAACTTGTTTGTGACCCACCCCCATAGCAGTGGCCTTTCATGGGATCTGCTGAGTGTAGAAATGGTGGGTTCTCTGTCATGACTTCTCTTTCTGTACACTAGCCAACAGTTACATCCATGTTTTCCTGGGGCCACTACACAGAGCACCACCAGTAAACCCAGTCTTCTGTCCAGTAGACGGTACTGTTGTTCTCTGACCTTGCTGATGGGAGCATCAGTCTTCCTCATAGTGGTTCATCCCAGGTTTTCATAATAAAAATGTTCTCAGATCTTTGGGCAAGGACTTTTTTTTTTTTTTCAAACTAGATGCAAAAATATCTTTGTACTCAGCCACGCCTCTCATCTTTTCAAGCAACATGGTGGTATGTGTGTGTGGGTGGGGGGGGGGAGGGGTGGAGACTTACAAGATATTCACATTTTTTTCACCACAATCCCAAACCTCTCTAGGGTGGAGTCCTGACACCTTTGGCTGAATTAAGCAGCTGGAGGGTGATGAGGAGGTAATGGTGGTCAAGTAACTTCCAATAGTCAACCACCATCCTGTTTCAGTTGAGGGCCCCAAGTAACACACTTGGTGGGAGGCCTAGACTGAGCAGAATGGGTCTTCCACTCAAGGAGTCAGGGAGAACACAAGGCCATTGTCAAGTAAGGTGCAGGGGCTGTTGCAGAAGGCTCCGGCAGCAGCTGTCCCCAAATGCCCACTGCCAAGGAGTCCACAGAGCAGCACTGGCTGTGACCTCAAAGGGATGGAGGAAGCTGCCACCCTGGCCTGGGGTCAAACTGTGTGTGGTGACAGGGAAAGGACTGTGGACTTTGGCTGAGTGAAGACAGGAAATATGGGAACCCAGGAGAAAAGCAACCTAGGTTTGTTGAAGATTTACCGCTAGCCAGGGAGGGCAATGTATCTTGTCCTTCAAGATGTGGTATATGAAGCCCCAATCTGTTAGCTGCTTTGAGAAGTCCCACTTTCTACTGGGTACCATTGCAACAAATAGAATGAGCTCTTAAGTAGGGGAGAGAATTGTTGGGGCCATTTCATGGGGAGTAAAAGCACATCAAAAGAAGAAGTCTTTTCGCAAGCACAGATTTCTCATTGACTTTGATTGTGGTAAAAGAAATTTGTAACTAGGAATTACAGAAAACCCTCAAAGGGCAGAATTACTTAGTAAATGTTTTAATTACAGCTGTGAATGATGGAAAGCAGGTTGGATTATGGACAGGAGTATCAAGGTTTGAACCCAGTGTCTTCCATTCTCTAGCTCTGATGGATTTGAGCAAGTCACAAAATCTTGAGTTTCAGTGTCATTCTTATAGAATGGGGATAATCATTCCTGTCCTATTTCACTGGGTTGTTGTGAGGGCCACATGTGGAAAACAAGTCTTTCAATTTTAATTTTTTTTTTCAACGTTTTTTATTTATTTTTTTGGGGACAGAGAGAGACAGAGCATGAACGGGGGAGGGGCAGAGAGAGAGGGAGGCACAGAAGTGGAAACAGGCTCCAGGCTCTGAGCCATCAGCCCAGAGCCCGACGCGGGGCTCGAACTCACGGACCGCGAGATCGTGACCTGGCTGAAGTCGGACGCTTAACCGACTGCGCCACCCAGGCGCCCCTCAATTTTAAAGTTCAATAGAGGGCAAAGATTTATATTTGTTAGTGCTCAGATCCTTTTCCTTGTATTTCCAAAACGCCTTCCTGGCACTGCACAAAATATAGAAATTTGATGGGACGTTCCTGGTCCTATGCAGCTGGGGTTCCAAAGACCTGCTAGTTGCATATGATCATGAAGCCTATACTCAGAAATCTTCAACATTTAGCTTTTTCATAACCTAACCCATTACTTTTAGCTGATTAGCACAGATAGGAACCAGAAAAAATTGCTCTGTGCCCTCAGAAGGTTGAACAAATAATACTCTATCCAGGTTGTAATTACATAAGAGATACAACAAAGACAAATGTGACACCATTTGTCATTAGCCCCTGAATGCTAATATGAAACTGTTCATGAGTGCTACAGAGAGTAAATAAAAAGGAATTAAGATATTATATACCTGTAATATGAAGTAAAACTCTAAGAAATATAATTCAACTTCTATAGCTGGTGGAAATAAGAATAGTGGGAAAAAAGCATTGTTAAAGGCCTTAAGTCCTTCAGAAAATCCCCAAAGAGAACTGTCCTAAATCCTATTTATAACAAGACAGGATATAAAACAATTCAGATATACATTAGAATATGTCCAGAATTCGTTCCTACACCTGTTTTTAGGCTGTCTCTACCTGGCCAAAGGGAATACAGCTTTAGAATAAGCGGCTGGTGAAACAAATTCACATAAGGGAACCAAATAATCATTCAATCTAATCACTAAAGACAAACATTAAACAAGGTGTTTTGGGGGCTCAGTCAGTTGAGCCTCTGACTCTTGATTTCAGCTCCAGTCATGATCTCATGGTTTACGGTTTGAGCCCCGCGTTGGGCTCTCTGCTGACAGCATGGAGCCTGCTTTGGATTCTCTTTCTTCCTTTCTCTCTGCCCTCTTCTGCTCATGCTCTCTCACTCTTTCTCTCTGATAGTAAATAAATAAACATTTAAAAAACAAACAACAAGATGTTTTTGTGCCTTCCTTGCTCCTCACTATCCTCCCTCACCCATAAGAGTACTTTGGAGAGCTTGATTATCTCCTACTCACCTCTTTGTTATACATGTGTTTGTCACATTCTGCATAACTGAGATGATCCCTGGGACTGAGACAGCAAGAAAATTCTGACATGAAAACTATAGGAGCTATTTAAAACCTCTTAATCACAGAATTTAAATCAACTCCCAAATAAATGTCTAAGATTAGGAGAAGAGTTAATTAAATTTAGATTTAACAGCCCAGTGAACTATATCATGCTGCCATTTAAATAAATGGAAAATGTTTATAATATAAGGGAGAGTTAGTAGAATTCAAAATATGATTGCACCTTATCTGAAACTTGTGTATATGTGGAAGGTAAAATGCAGTAAGAAAATATCTGGATTGTGGGGTCATGTGTTTGCTGATAACTTATTAGTTTTAATACTATTTTGGAATTGCATTTAAAAACATCAATGTTGCTTTTTTCAATTAAAAAAATGGTTCTTCAGATTGCCATTTCAATTTCCATAAAAAAGAAGAAAAATCCAGGACCTCTTCAATGTTTAATTTAGGGCATATTTCTCACTTTCTAGTACACTCTGAAAGATTATGCATTCCCTGTTTAATGTTTTCCTCTGGATGACATTCGCACTTCTGCTGCCCTCCTAAGTGCAATGTTGCCTGAATTTAACAACTGTTTAATCTACTTCTCTACTTCTGAATAAACACTTTTCTACACTCTTAAGAGGTACATTTGTAATAAGTAGTATAGTAATGTGGACCATGATATCTTTCCATTTCATTTAAATTTGATTTTTGAAAATTAATTTGGTATTTCTAAAACACACTATAGAAAGTGCTGATACTAGAAGAAAAGAGAAACCAGAGCAATGGTGAAAGAAACTCTGATAAACAAAGTTGCTCTTATGTTCCTGAAAATCATTCCGTTTCAGATGGAGTCAACATGTAGAGCCTATGGACCACAACAGGCACCACACCAGACCCATTTAATGACTTCTTGATCATCTTTCCCCAGAGTCTGTATTATAGATTATTATCTTTATTCTACAAGTGGTCACACTGAGGCTCAGAGAAGTTGTCATTGGCAACCATCATAGAGCTGGTGAAAGGCTAGATTTGAACTCCAATCTTCTGATTTCACATCTAGGGCTCTTTCCATTAGAGCTTATGCTAATACATTGCACTTGATAAATTCATTTTTATATAATTTTTTTATCTTTCAAATTCAAGTAATATCCTACAAAATAATCACATCTCAAAACAAACAAGAATAAATATGACAAAGGAAAAATATTAAAAGATAGAAGGGAAAAAAAAGATAGAAGGCCATACTAGAAAATGAGGTAGCTCAGATGATAATATAATAACAAAAGACTCTAATAAAACCGTTTGCTTCTTAAGTCAAAGTATGCTACAGTGAGTATAATATCACTCGCCTCATAAGTTGTAGATTAGTTTCTACCAACCAAGGTAAGTCTGGGCTTGATCTCTTAGTTCTGCCATTTATTGAAGAACCCTAGGCTGACAGATTTAAAACAAAGATCCTCTGTCTAAATACGGAAAGTGGCATGGCCCAAGGGGTGAGATGAGTGTTTTCAATCTGTCTCTCTCTCTCTCTTTTAGTTTTTATTTGAATTCCAGTTACTTAACATACAGTGTAATATTAGTTTTAGGTATACAATATAGTGATTCAACACTTTATTACAATACCTGGTGCTCATCACAACAAGTGCCCTCCTTAATTCCTATCACCTATTTGGCCTATCCTCTCACCCACTTCCCCTCTAGCAACCATCAATTTGTTCTGTGTAGTTAAGAATCTGTTTCTTGGTTTCTCTCTCTCTCTCTCTCTCTCTCTCTCTCTCTCTCTCTTTTGTTCCCTTTGCTCATTTGTATTGCTTTTTAAATTCCACACATGAGTGAAATCATATGGCATTTCCCTTTTTCTAACTGACTTATTTCACTTAGCATAATACTCTCTAGCTCCATCCATGTTGTTGCAAATGGCAAGATGTCATTCTTTTTTGTGGCTGAGTAATATTCCAGTATATATATATCTACACACACACACACACACACACACACACTACATCTTTACCCATTCATCAGTCAATGGATACTTGGGAGTGCCTTCTCCATTGGGCCTCTTGGAACCACAGCAACTGAGGTCTTAGTTCAGAGTGGCCTAGAGCTCTGGATAGGCAGGAGGACAGGAGGAAGATTGAAGGAACAAAACCATCTAATAAAACCAGGAACTAAAATATCAGTAGGATTTATTTTCTTTAAAAGAGGCAGTTCATATTGGTAGAAACAAAACAAAACAAAACAAAACAAAACACCTCAAAGACCAGTAACTAGGACACCTGGGTTTAGTTTGGGCTTTCACTAAGCAGATGGGTAAGTTCAGGCAAACTACATCACCATTTGGGATTCCATTTTATAGGTAAAATAAAGAGACTTGAATTACATGATCTACTATCTGTCTCAACTCCCATCTTTCTCTTTAAGACATACTTTGTCAGGAATTCCTAATTTGACAGAAGATCCAAAGATTTCAGGACTAAGGTAAATCTAACACTTTTGCTCACTGGGGCATTTCAAAGCTGTGGGAAAAAGAAAAGTACCTCTCCCTCAAATACCGATCAGCAATTTTTCTTCCTCTATGATGAACCTGGTTTGACTGGATCACTAGTAACTTTTTTTTTTTATTTAAAAAAAATTTTTTTTCAACGTTTTTTATTTATTTTTGGGACAGAGAGAGACAGAGCATGAACGGGGGAGGGGCAGAGAGAGAGGGAGACACAGAATCGGAAACAGGCTCCAGGCTCCGAGCCATCAGCCCAGAGCCTGACGCGGGGCTCGAACTCACGGACCGCGAGATCGTGACCTGGCTGAAGTCGGACGCTTAACCGACTGCGCCACCCAGGCGCCCCACTAGTAACATTTTTGATAGAATTGAAAATTTTACGAACTTTGCCTCAAGATGGGTTCAAGAAATGGTTAAAAGAAACACATAAATACCATAGAACTCAAGCAATATAAAAAGACAACTGGTGAAAAGGGACCTTCTGTAGGCAAGACTGAAGTCAAGCAGAAATCCTTGGAAGATGAAAGAAGGCTGAATGAAAACTAGAGAAAGATTCAGTTATTTATTCAACAAACTGTTGAATTTGAAACTTATCAAATTTAAGACTTTATGATGGTCATCTCTTAACAGATAATATATGATTATAGATACTGTCTTTAAGGGCTTTTAAGTGCAGATGTGACATAAAAATATACATAAGTAATGGTAACACAGAGTAGAAAACATTGTTCCATTAGGAATAGAAATAGAAGTAAAAGTGCTACCATAATCACAATGATGAAGGCACAATACTTTCTGATGGTCAAAAATATCCAGAGGTGGTATATGAACCAAAAGTGCAGTAAGAGCTCCCTGAAAGGAAGCCAAGTGAAGGAAGTGAAAGACAGCCTCAACTGTAAGTCATAGAAAGTAAACACACTAATTCTGGTCCACTTACACAGTGCAGGATCCAATACAGAGCAAAATCAGAATTTCAGGACTGTCTATCTTCCCAAGCACCTCATATCCAGCCTGCCATCCTTGAATCCTGAATGGTACTACAGGTGGAAGCAGAGCTTCAGTTTTGAGATCATCTGGCTATTTTGGTCATATTGGCATACAATAGTTTTATAAAAGAAAGTTAAATAATGTTTGCAAGGATATATTGAAGTGATTAAAAGTTTAAAGTTATCAGTTAGATTCTAATTTAGCTCAGGATTAGGTTTGAAGGAAGGCTTTGCTTTTTCCAGTTGTCTAAAGACGGAGCCTGATGCACAGTGATATAAGCAGTAAGAGCACAAGACTTGAGGTCAAGTCCAAGCTCCACATCTCACTCATGTTTTTTTTTTTTTTTTCAATATATGAAGTTTATTGTCAAATTGGTTTCCATACAACACCCAGTGCTCATCCCAAAAGGTGCTCTCCTCAATACCCATCACCCACTCTCCCCTCCCTCCCACCCCCCATCAACCCTCAGTTTGTTCTCAGTTTTTAAGAGTCTCTTATGCTTTGGCTCTCTTCCACTCTAACCTCTTTTTTTTTTTTTCTTCCCCTCCCCCATGGGTTTCTGTTAAGTTTCTCAGGATCCACATAAGAGTGAAAACATATGGTATCTGTCTTTCTCTGTATGGCTTATTTCACTTAGCATCACACTCTCCAGTTCCATCCATGTTGCTACAAAGGGCCATATTTCATTCTTTCTCATTGCCACGTAGTACTCCATTGTGTATATAAACCACAATTTCTTTATCCATTCATCAGTTGATAGACATTTCGGCTCTTTCCATAATTTGGCTATTGTTGAGAGTGCTGCTATAAACATTGGGGTACAAGTGCCCCTATGCATCAGCACTCCTGTATCCCTTGGGTAAATTCCTAGCAGTGCTATTGCTGGGTCATAGGGTAGGTCTATTTTTAATTTTTTGAGGAACCTCCACACTGTTTTCCAGAGTGGCTGCACCAATTTGCATTCCCACCAACAGTGCAAGAGGGTTCCCATTTCTCCACATCCTCTCCAGCATCTATAGTCTCCTGATTTGTTCATTTTGGCCACTCTGACTGGCGTGAGGTGATATCTGAGTGTGGTTTTGATTTGTATTTCCCTGATGAGGAGCGACATTGAGCATCTTTTCATGTGCCTGTTGGCCATCCGGATGTCTTCTTTAGAGAAGTGTCTATTCATGTTTTCTGCCCATTTCTTCACTGGGTTATTTGTTTTTCGGGTGTGGAGTTTCACTCATGTTAAGACTTGAGCATGTCATTTACCACTTTGAGCCTTAGCTTTTTTATCTATAAAACAGGGCTTTATAGAACAGGGTTTTATATAGCTCTTCTACCTGACTAGATTCTTTTTCAACGTTTTTTTATTTATTTTTGGGACAGAGAGAGACAGAGCATGAACGGGGGAGGGGCAGAGAGAGAGGGAGACACAGAATCGGAAACAGGCTCCAGGCTCTGAGCCATCAGCCCAGAGCCTGACGCGGGGCTCGAACTCACGGACCGCGAGATCGTGACCTGGTTGAAGTCGGACGCTTAACCGACTGCGCCACCCAGGCGCCCCTACCTGACTAGATTCTTAAGAGAATCAAATTAAATGAGTCACATTGAAGTTAGTACTTTCCTCCTCCTTAGCAGCAGGAATGTGTCTTGTGCTTCTTAATTTCTTTAACCCCTAAGTCATAATATTATTTATACCAGACACTTGATTAATTATGCTCACCTGTATTGCCCTTTAAATAAGCCACACTAGGCACTTGCTATGTCCTTATTTATGAACGTGGATTTGACTGCCCCAGTGGCTTATATATCCCTTTGGTCTATCATACCCAATCAAGGTGAGTTTCTCTGATGAAGTACAGTTTAGTCTTCCTCAGCTGTAACCATTGATGTTTCTATTATATCATGCCATTTTCCTGTGGTCACCATTCATCAACACACACACAATGTCATTTGTCATATAAAAGGATTTGCTATTCAAGAGCCTTGGGTCTGTTCTGTGTTAGCTAACAACTATCCACCATGGGACTTCTTGAACACTGCTTAGCAGGAAGTCATGTTGTAAATGATTTGTTTTATTTCAGTCATGTCATCCTGTGTAGTTCTGCATTGCTTTATCTGGGCTATGGA
Organism: Neofelis nebulosa; assembly: GCF_028018385.1. NCBI lineage: Eukaryota > Metazoa > Chordata > Mammalia > Carnivora > Felidae > Neofelis > Neofelis nebulosa. Next base: position 70,260,600 of record NC_080785.1, on the reverse strand, counting down.
AATAGTTTTGAGTGTGAGTGGTCAGAATCAAGCAGTGTTCTCTCACTTCATCAAATCTGGCACATTTTCTCTCTGGACAAATCCAATGGACATTTTGCAGACCTGCTAATCTCAGGAAGACTGAAGTTTTTAGAAGGCTGCTCTTCACATTTAGGGGTAAGTGGCAAGGGGAGGAAGTGTTCGCTACTGTTTGGGTTGTGTTTTCTTAGCTTGGCAAAGAATTATAACTTAATGGGATTGATTAATGACTCACACACAGGAGACACAGTCCAGTAGTTTGGCTGAATGAGGCTGAGTGCCTATTTTGCTTTTCATTCTCCCATGATCTTTAACAATTGTAAAGTATCCACTTCCCCAGTTTACTCTTGGGAGTAGATTATACCAAAAAGAAATGTGCTTTGAGTAGAACTTAATGTGCTTTCTCTTATACTCTCTGGGGAATGTCACCCTTGAGAGAATGCTATGTCTGATTTATAGAGATAGTGGGGTGGAGCATTTAAACTCTCTTGAAACAGCTTTCTGAAATTGTATCATTTGATTTTATAAGATTTACTTCTGGAACATTTCATTAGGGAAGGTTAAACAGTCAGACTGACTTGGTGGAGAAGTCAGCACCTTAGGAAGAAGATAAGACACAGAGTAGGAGTGCCCAGAAGCCTGGCAACACTCGTCCAACTTTGTCATACTCTATCAGAGTGGTTAGGTGTGTTTCTATCCACCTTCCCAGGGCCCCTCCCTAGTTAAAGTGCAAGTGCTTTAGAGAAGGAACTAGATTCTATTCATATTTTGGTTCCTTTGCTGATAGTGGTTCAATATGTTAGCTACTAACGAGTGTTTTCCTCATTAATTTATATATTGATGTGGCAAACAATCGAATGTGTACTAGACTCGATAGTGATGTGAGCCAAATCCAAGATGCTACCTTCATGGAGCTTGCTTTCTAATGGCAGAGAGAGCACTCCATGAAAAATCAAATAAATATATTCAATATATCATCAAGTTCCTATGAGTACTATGAAAAACCTGCAGCAGCACATAAAGCAAGGAGTACTGTTTTAGATCAGACAGCCAGGAAGGGAAGTGACATGTGAGCAGTGGTCTACATCCAGAGAGGAAGTGAGCCATGCTGATGGGTATCCAGGGAAAGTGCTTTCCATATGGGCAGGCAGTACGAGAACAAAGCCAGTATGGGATTGTGGTTAAGAAACTGGTCTCTAGAGTTTGGTTGGCTAGGTTCAAATCCTCTCTGCCACTTACACCTCTGCATGAAATAATCATGATGTTAGTTGAGGTTCAGTAAGTGTTTACCATGAGTCAGTTACAATGCTAAAGCTTTAGACAGGCTCTCTTGTTGAATTCTCACATCAACCCTACAAAATCAGTACTACTATAAATCCCATACCACCAACAAAGGAATGAGGCATAAAGAGGTTAGTGACAGCAGGGTGCCTGGGTAGTTCAGTCAGTTGAGCATCTGACTCTTGATTTTAGCTTAGGTCATGATCTCATAGCTTGTGATCGAGCCCTGCATGGGGCTCTGTGCTGACAGCTTGGAGCCTGTTTGGGATTCTCTCCTTCTCTCCCTCTCTGCCACTCCCATGCTGTGCTCTCTCTCCCCAAATAAATAAATAAATAAACCGGAAAAAAAGAGGTTAGTGAATAGTGGAGCCAGGATTCAATCACTGCAGTTTAACTGGAGAGTCACTAGTTTTCACACAAAATAAAATATGGGATGAGCATAGCCAAATGTAGGAAAACCGGGACATTTGTTCTTTGCAACTTCTTTCTTTTCGGCCGATGACCTCTTTTCCTCCAACACTGCCTAGGACTTTTGGAGGTTGTTTGGGGGGGCATACCCATATGCATAACCACCTCTTATTCTGGGCTTTTCCCCACACAAATCATTCCTGATTCCCAACCCTTGGGGAACAGCCATCTTGGTCTAAGTAAACTATCAAACTAAGGTTAGAAAAAGTGCCAGTGAGAATTGAGATTTAGTAGAAATAGCAGGAAATGATCAGTCCTGGCTCTGCAAATAACTAGCCATGTGATCTAGGTCAAGCCATTTGATCTTTGAGCCTCAGTTTCCTCCCACATAAAATGAATTGATACTATTTCTGATACTTACTTCATCCAATAGTAACTATTGTTTCTCCTGTGCAAATCAAATAAGGTCACACATGATAAAATAAACTGCAACCTCTATTAAAAAATAGCATATTGTTATAAAAGTGTAAACATATCCTGTGATGTTTAATTTCTTGATTATTAGAATATTATTACTGTGACAAACCTGTGGCCCTGTTTTATATCTATGTTTCTGATGTCATACCCTCCTTCTCCTTCCAGTTCTTCAAATTTCATTTCTCAGAACCATGAAAATGTTATTTGGACTTTCACCAACAATTTACTTTAAAATTTTTACTTCTTTAGAAACTAGATAAATTAGAGCTGTTTGTACCTTTTGAATTTAAAAAATTTTTCTTATTTTAGAGAGAGATTGTGCAAGTGGGGGAAAGGGGCAGCAGGAGAGGGAGAGGGAGAGAGAGAATCTTAAGCAAGCTCCATGCTCAGTATGGAGCCTGACATGGGGCTTGATCCCACAATTCTGGGATCAGGACTTGAGCCGAAATCAAGAGTCAGTCATGCTCAACTGACTGAGTCACCCAGGCACCTCACTTTGTACCTTTTGGAACAGAAGCTATTTGTGTAATTTCAACCATGTGTATTTATTTTATTATACAGAAAAACCTCAGTTAACCAGAATGCTAAGTGGAGCAAGAAGTTTAGTTTACTAATTCTTGGTTAATTAAAAAAGCAAAATGTATTAGAAACCTCTTTCTCTTTTTATACCATAGAAAATATCTTTGAATTACACCAATTACTCCTTTGACTTAGGAAGTAGAGGTCGTGTGTGTGTGTGTGTGTATGTGTGTGTGAGAGAGAGACAGAGAGAACTGATTATATAATAGAGAACAGAACTGCCATTTTGAACATCTCTGCTCAGTGTACAACACTGTATATGCACTCATGAGCAACATAATAGGTTGAGTCAAAGATGAGATAACCTTAAACATCACCCAGAATAATAAAGACTCATTACACATTAAAAAGATGTTAAGAATAAAAGCAACATAATGTTTAAGGACTCAGACTCAATGCCAGCTCACCTGGGTTGGAATCCTGGCTTGGGTACTTAGTAGCTCTGTGTCACTTAACTGAACCTCTAAATTCCTCATCTGTAAAAGGAAGAGAGGAATAATAATACCTACTTCACAGAGTTATTCAAGTGAAGGCAGTGCATGATGCATAGTAAGTACCCTATAAAGGTTAGAATTATTGTGATGGAGGTGGTGATGAGCACTTACTATGTCTTTAACCTATTAATCCACAACAACTCTGTGAAGCAGGTACTATTATTATCCTTATTTTACAGATGAGAAAATTGAATAAGAGACAGTGAATGACTTGCCTGAGGCCACTCACCTCGTACCAACATGGCTGAGAGCCCATCCCACATCTGCCTGGCTCTAAATCCATTGTCCTAACCACCATCCTAAACTGCTTTGCTCACATATTTTCTGATTTCAGTCCTTCTTATCAACACCTTATTGTTTATTATTTACCTCTGTTCTCAGGGTTAGAATAAACAACAAGCATTTATAGAATGGGATGGCACCGAACAATCAAAATTGAAATCTGACTGCTTGAATCCATTTAATTGAGGTTTTTGAGTATTATTTGTTAGTGAACATGGTCCTTTAAATAAGTCACATATTGGGAGTGGTCTTGAATACACTATTTTAAAATTAATATTTCTTTTGCATCAAACTTACCAAAGTCATCACAAGACTTACCTAGAGGGATTTGATTCTGTTTGACTTTGAAATGCTTGAAATTTTTGTTGTGTTAATGTTCTAACTTAGAATGTATTCTTCCAGAGGTCCAAGGTAAACCCTCGATGGTGCCTAAACATTCCACACCCATCTGGGTGCATATTGACATCATTTGATGCAAATGATGGATTGATTGCTTCACAGATATGGCCCATGAAGATGGAGGATGGATGGAGAAAGGTATGCGTGATCAAGTCTGTCTTTTCCAGTAATAGTCATGGGTCATGGCTGCATTTTAAAGGGAAAGGGAAAATTACTTTTCCAACTCAAAATATAAAACTATGACTCATGCTGGAACTGGTCCAGAATGTTGGTCAAATTACCCAGATTGACAAGTAAAGCAGAAAGATCTTGGGAAGCCAACGTAGAGAGCTGAGATGCAGGGACAGACATATGGGAAGTTTAGATTCATTGGAAAAACCTGAACCCGTTAGAGAAAAAGAATAAGTAAAGGAGAGTGTATAACATTTAAAAAAAACCAAACAAATGCCTTTAAAATGACTTTGCTGATCTCCTTAGATAATCCTAGGAACTCCAAGCTCCCTACCCAGCAAATGAACGGCATATCCAAAGAAAACCAATCCCTCCTTGTAAACAAAGTGGAAATTTCCTTCTTTCCAAAAGGGCCCCAGTCCCAGCCATAGAGGAAGCAAGGAGACGAAAACACATTTCTGCCTGAAATGACCTCCTATTTTAAGAAAAAACAACAGCCTCAAAAGAAGGAAAGGAAAAACAAAGTTCCACCCAGAAGGAAATTGTATGTAAACAACCCAAAGGGAGACCAAGAAGAGAGGGTTAGAATACTGAAATAAGCAACAAGCAAATGGGCTCTGATGTTGTCATTAGTCTCTGACAATGTCAGAATTTGAGCTTTGAGACAACTGCTTTGTGATTGACAAAAAGGGGTTGGGGAAGGGGAGGATCTGGACAAAAGCAAGCTGGTTAAAAGGTCCCCTCTACAGTCATGGAAACTTTGATCTTTGAAGTTTGCCTATTTTTTCAGGAGTCTGCTAGTATGTAACCCAGGGGAGATCAGCAACCACAAAACGTTGGCTATAATTTTCTGCAATTTGTCACATGCCCTCTTCAAGCCCTGGTGAGATGGGTTTCTTTTGTTTTTAAGCTGTGGATGATAGTAAAGTTGTTCAGGCAAGATAAGAGCAAACTGGAATCTTCCTTCAGTTCTTCTAAGCCTGGAGGCTACATTAGTCTGCAGGTGTATTTTAATTTACTTTTTACAGCATTTGTATTTGGTTTGGCTTACATGGCATTAATTTTCCCCTGCTTTTTGGACCCAAAATTTAAAATTAAAGATATTCCAAGTCAAAATTGGATATCTATTTACTCTTGAAAAATCTGGTGGCATGAGTCCCAGATTCCTATGGGGTAAAGTCTGAAGCTGAGTACCTGCTGCCCTGTTCAGATGGGGCTTGCACTTGACATTCTGTTAGTCCCCAGCCTGCCAGCGGCACTCAATTCTGTCACCTGTTTGCCTCACCCACGGGAATTTTTGTTGGCTGATCTATATACATCTGATCCCATATGCATCTTTCCCAATACCCCCTGCTTAATCCAGATTGCAACAGCCTGTGAGAAGGATTCTAAGGCTGTGTCTGAGCTTGGCATACAAGTTATGATTAGTTGCTAATGTTCTATTTGGGCACAGAGGGAGTGGGTGGTGGCACAGATGCCAAATATTTGCCCTCTCTGATTAGTTAGATCGCTGGTCTAACCCTGTATCTTACCTTTAAATAGGATCCACTGTTTCTTAGTGCACTTTCTCTATAAACATTCTTGAAGCCCTTTACTATTCATTTCATGCCCAAATCTCAGAACAAATCTTCCATATAGGATCTCATTGATTCTAGAAATCTCATTATACCCACCTGCTTTGCATGGACCGTCAACCACTTTACAAGCAGCTCCTGGTACAGTTTAAATAAGTGAAAGGGAAAGAATTGATAACCTGTAGCACATGTTTTAAGATGACAGCTGAAGCAGTAGTCACTACTGTGGCCTTCTATCTATCTATCTATCTATCTATCTATCTATCTATCTATCATCTATTTATCTACCACCTACTTACCTACATATCTATCCATTTAGGCTCCTAGCTGCCTGCCATAGGAATCAGACCTACAAGTATATTCACTTTTCTTCTTTAAGTGACTTTTTACATCCTCACCATGGTTCCCTACCTACTGTCCCTTGGCCAACCCCTACAATTAATGGAGGCCAGTATGTAACCAACCCTTTCACACAAAATGGCCTGCCAGAAGTCCAGGGGTGGGAACCTTGGTGAGCTGCTTTTCAAAGGTCTCCGACCCTTAAATGAAACCTCTTTGGTGCTTTTATGAATTCTGTTGTTGGAATTACAAGGACCCTTAAGGAAAATGCCTGAAATCAGCTAGTCCCTGCCATCATTGAAACCCAAAGGGAGGAGCTCCACGGGTGAGGAACTGCTCCCTAGATGTCTTAAAGTTGCTTGTATTTCAAAAGAATTCAGCTTACCACCACTGTGGCTTTTAGCCTCTCTAATAAAGCAGTTTTTAAAAAGCTAAAAACGTAATCTGCCTTTTAAATCTGCTCTTCCTGCTGAGTCTAAATGGGGTTGCAGCAAAATGCCTGGCCAGCATTAGAGTTCTCTGAAGTCAATCAGCTGAAATGGGGTTGCTTGGGGGTTTGAAATATATTTGAAAACACTCCAGGGGTGGCACAAAATAACTGAACAAAGGCAAATTACATGAAAGGAAGAAGCAGGTGGAGGTTTATAAAGCTTAAGAATCACTTGTATATTTTGGAAACATCAGAAATTGACACAGGGATGCTGACCTTAGAAGTTCATCTATCTGATCATAAACATGTTTTTCATTTAGCATTAGAAAAAGCTTGTGCTAATGAACATGGCTTCAAATACACAGGCTGGAATAGCCAAGGCTGTATAAAATCCTTGAAGAAATACTCGTACCCAAAGAGGAGCTGAGGCTAAAATAGGTCATAGGCAAGGATGGGCATTACTGTGATGTTTTCTCAGCAGATTTGAGTAAGACATCATAAATTTTCTTCACCTTATTGAAAAGGTGGAATTGTTCTCTGAAAATTGACATTTTGGTAAGACAAACTCTAGTTTGCTATTGTGGTCCATGGGGAAAAACATCAAAATAAAAAATTCCACAGCAAAAATCTACCATAGATAAACTGAAAATTTTTTTATGAAGACAAGATTAAGACTGTGACATGCAACACATTACACTCTCAATAAATTTCTTGAAAGGTAATGCATTTATAGATCAAAGTCATTTAGAATTAAGGTGACCTATGAGGCAATAAGGTGACCTATGAGACAATTTCTGTCGGTTACCCAACAGAAATGCCACTTTTTTGATAGGGCAAATTTGGATGACACCCAAGAGATATCTCTCTAAGACCTTATGAAAAAAATGAGACCAGTTTTCTAGTAAATTGGTGGTTGAATGACATGAACTGCCTTAAAATTTTACTTGGTCAAAGTGATTTTTAAACATAAGAGGGAGGGTAATTTAGCAGTGTAAAACACACTGGAAAAATAATAAATCTCTACGCAAGAGGGGCTTTGACGTTGCCTTTCCTGTATTTTCATTCTGTATAGAATATATAGAGAGTGGACAAAGTTGCCAGAAGTTCTTGTTCTCTTTGTTGGATGATAGTAGGTACAGACTTGAAAATACAGCTTTAGCCAGCACACAATTGCTTGTTAGCCTTTGAAGGCCAACGTGTGTGCTGAAAGAAATGCCTCAGATCACTTGAGAAGGTGGATGCATATGAGTAAATTGTGAGGGATTAAAGCACTGGTTTGGATAAGAATGGAAAAATTCAGTTGCTTAGCCAAGGCAGTTCCAAATGACTTTGATCTAGATATCTCAGGAGAATGAACTTGTGCCATTCCAGCATTTTCTGGTTTTGGCTAGGCAATGCATATAGTAAAGAAATAAATACAAAATAAAACCCAAAGTTTTTAATGGCTTTTTAGAACTTCCACTTCTGGCTGCAAATGGGAGACAAAAGGCAAATAGATATTGTTTTAAAAATGCTAAGCCAGGCTTTTTCTAACCTCAAGAAAACATTGGGGTTTGATTAGGTTCAGATTTGGGGCAAGTTTCAGGATAGTGTTTGTTCTAGCAACTTCCTCCCCATCTCTGTGGAAAATGTTGGTCTATTGTGGTTCTGGAAGCCATGCTGTTAAGGCTCTAGGCTGGGGCATCATGAGACAGGCTCCAATCTGTCATTTGTGCCTCTGCCCACATTTTCTTCAGTGTGTTCCTTGGACCTGGGCCTCCCCCGATTGCAGGAACCTTTCCATGACTAAGCAGAGCCCAGACCTCTTCTTGTCTCAACTCTTTATGGTACAGCCACTATGTTTACCTCCCATTTCCAAGCATCTCTTGTGTGCATCAGCCTGTGCCTCCTTCAGATGGCTATTTGTTCCATTTCTACCTTCAGCTGAACTTCATTGTACTGCCCAAGCTGCACCTTGGATTTGGGGTTTTTTCTTATGTTCAGTCAGTTGGTTCTTTTGGTCACATCATTTATTCACCCTGAAATCCACTGTATATTTTTTAGAAGGAAAATGGTGATATTTTCTGTAAAATAAAAGGAGGACAGGGAGGTAATTAATATTTTGTGAGAATCTAATATGCTCCAGGCACTGTCCTAGAAGCTTTATCCAGGATCTCATTTAAACTTGATATCAATATAATCTAATAGGATATAACATATTATGATAAAGATGAATCAAAATAGATCATTCATGTCAGACACGTAGCATAGGGCATATAGTAAGAACTCAGTAAATATAAGTCATTATTATTATTTCTTAAATTCCTTCCTAGGAAGGAAGGGACTCTCTCTGCTCATTTCTTTCAGAGTCTCTTACAATGCCTTGCTATTTACAGAGGTCCATTATATTTAAATGACTGAGTGAATGGACTTTTGCCAGGAGTATCTTACTACTGCTGCTGATTTTTGTTGTTGTTGTTGTTGTTGTTGTTAAGAAGGTATAATTTGACAGATTAATTTATGTCCCTTTCTACAAAACCATAGTTTTGAAGAAAAATCTGACATCAAAATGGTCCAAATAAGGCAAAAATTTCCCCCTTACTTCATCTTTGTTTCTTTTTTTTTATCTTATATTATTAGCCCTGAATTCTAATCAGCGATATACTTCTTATGCTTGGATGAAATATAAATACACTATTTAGATGTCACTATTTGATAAGCCCCGCCGGAGAATGCAGTGTTTTGCAGACATACAGACTAGGTTGAAATCAAGCCATGGGAATAGGAAAGTTAAAAGTGTGGGAAAATAGACTATTGCCTGAAAAATTATAATTGAGAAAGCCAATATAGGCAAATATTGCAGGAACTGCAAACATTTGGAATGCAATTCCTAACCATAAATGGGGCAACAATGGAGTAATGGAAAAGCTCGAATCTCCAGTACTTTGTCTCTTTGGACCTCATTCAGTTTTCTCATCTGTGAAACAAGAAGTCATGTAGGTGAATTCTAGACCCTTCTAGCCCTAACAATGTGTGATTTTATTTAATAGCAATAACTTACATTTATATAGCTTTTTCATACTTTGAAAACTCATATTGCCCTGTTAAATATAGGGCTACTTCACTAGCAGGCACATGTAGAATATTTGAGAAATAAGAAATCAAAAGACCCAAACTATATATTGCTATAAAAATGTGATTCACCTATATCTGTTGAATAATTTGTCAATCACAGTGTCAAAAATAAATTTAACTTATTATTTCGCCTCCTAGAATGTTAGGATGGAAGACTCTCAGAGACCATGGAGTCACCTTCTTCCTCAGGGATGATAAGAGGTTGAAAGGACAGACCCAAGGTCACTTGGCTACACACTGAGATCTCCAGACCCCCAATAAGTTACTCTTCGTATGATATTGATGTTACTGAACTGATTGTTTGATGAAACCGACAGTCCCATGCAACCCAGACAATCTTCTGAGCAAAATAGAGAGATACAAGTAATGAAAGATACTAAAAGTCAGAGACAGAAAAAAAATTGCTAGAAAAATGTCTGAGAAACATAAGATATTTCTATTCAGTACCATTTTATCTTACAAAGATTCTGGCTCATGTGTCACCTACACCAAGGAAAAAAACCTAGTTTCTATGGGGTTTTTTGTTTTGTTTTGTTTTGTTGTTTTTTTACTTTTGGAGTTTTCTTGCTTCTTTTTGTTCCCCAAATCTACTCCAGGAATGTTTAGTGATTACATATTTACCTATATTCTCACTTTACCTATAGTCTTACTTTGTAAAACCAATTATAGGATTCAATTTGTCCTAATAAATTAAATATTAAATATAGAAGTTTTTAAAAACTAATGTTATACTAGTTATGAATTTATCCCCAAGAGAAGTGATGCCAGGGATCAGAACTTTTTAATCCTTAATTTATTTTTGTGCTAGAAAACTAACATAGTTTTATGTACTGACATTTAAAGTTTGAATGGTACATTAGTGTAATTTTCAAGATTTCAACATGAACATCTATTTTATATATTTTTAAAAAGACTGCAAAATTACTTCTCTTTTTGGGAATGATAACTTCTTATTGCAGCATGAGTTTCTGTTAAAAAAATCTTTGGTAGAATTCATATGCTAAATACCAAACTAAGTGAGTGTCAAATTTTGTAGAAATATAAAGAAATTAGTGCTTTCAATTTTATTAGCACATAGAAGCAGGAATCACGTGGCACACATTTGAATACTAAAAAATTTACAGTGGTGTTAAAGCAAGAGCCACTTATCAAACCTCTAATAGATGACTATAAGGCTGAGTGCTTGAGAGATTCCCTCCCCTTAGAAGTTTATTATCTAGTAGATCAGGGGTCAACAACATTTTCTGTTAAGGAGCAAATGGTAAATGTTTTCACTTTGTAGGCCATGTAATCTCTGTTGTAACCATTCAACCCTGCTATTGTAGAATGAAAACAGCCAGAGACAATACATAAAAGGGTAAGAGTGACCATGTTCTAATACAGCTTTCTGAATGGACACTGATCCTTGAATTTCATTAAATTTTCATGTGTTGCAAAATGTTATTCTTTTTTATTTTTTTCAACCATTTAAAAACATAAAACCCGTTCTTAGCTTGTGGGTCACACAAAAACAGGTAGTCGGTCAAATCTGGCCTGTGGACCATAGTTTACTGACCCCCGGAGTAGATGTGTATGTAAACCAATAGGACACGTTGGAATGGCATGCTATGATGGAGGAAACAGATGCTATGGGTGTATAAAGCAGGGGAGATTAATTAGGAAAGGCTATAATGCTCATATCCTTACAGAAGGAATATTTTTATTTTCATGTATTTTTAAAGTATGATTTACATAAAATTAACTACTTAAAAATTGACAATTGAGTGGCATTTAGAATATGCACAGTGTTTGCTACTGCCACCTTTATTCAATTCCAAAACATTTCACAACCCCATACCCATTAAACAGCAGCTCCCCATTCTCCTCTCTTCCCAGGCCCTGGAAACCACCAATCTCCTTTCTGTCTCCATGAATTTACCTGTTCTGGATATTTCATACACATGAAATCATACAATATGTGATCTTTTGGGTCTGGCTTCTTTCACTTACCATGTTTTCTAGGTTCAACCACATTGTAGTATGTACCATACTTTTTTTTTTTTATGGCCAAATAATACTCCATTGCAAGTATATACCACAATTTGTTTATCCAATCATCAGTTGTTGGATATTTGGGCTGTTTCCATCTTTTGGCTGTTGTGAATAGTACTGTTATGAACATACATGTACATGTATTTGTTTGAGTACGTGTTTATAATTCTCTTGGGTATGTACCTAGGAGTGGGATTGATGAGTCATATGGCAATTCTATACTTAACTTCATGAGAAATTACCAAATTGTGTTCCACAGCAGTTGAATCATTTTAAATTCTCACCGGCAAGGTACATATCTTCGCCAACATTTGTTATCTTCTGGGTTTCTGTGTATGTGTATGTATGCACGCACGTGTGCGCGCGCGCGTGTGTGTCTCTGTGTGTGTGTGTGTTATTTTTATAGCCATGCTAGTGGGTGTGAAGTGGTATCTCATTGTGGTTTTGATTTGCCATTTCTCTAATGACTAGTGACATTTATTTTTTTGTGTGCTTGTTGGCCATTTGCATATCTTCTTTGGAGAAATGTCTAAAATGTCTATTTAAGTATTTTGTTCATTTTAAAATAAGGTTCTTTGTCTTTTTATTGTTGAATTGTAAGAGTTCATTATATGTTTTGGATATTAAGCCCTTATCAAATGTATGATGTGCAAATATTTTCTCTTATTCTACCGGTTGTCTTTTTACTTTCTTGACAGTGTCCTTTGATACACAAAAGTTTTTGATTTTGATGAAGTCTAATTTTTCATACCTTTCAAACTTATGAAATTTACTACTGTTCCGAAGTCCAACTTTTATAGCTCACATTGTTAACAAGGAGTGTGAAAACCAATTTACTAAGTTTTATATCCTCATCAGGCTAGGATCTAAGAAAACGTCAATCACATTACAATAACTAATATTTGTTAAGTACTCACTATATGCCCAGCTCTATACTAAGTACTTCTAATGCATTATTTTATTTCATTCTCACAACACCAACCACTAGACACAGAGAAATTGTGTCCTGGGTGGTCACACAGCTAGTGCCTGGAAGAGGCAGCATCAAACTTGTAGTCAGGCTGTATCACATCATAACTTTTTCCAACTTTTTCTGAATGTTTAAGTTCAGATACTCCATGTTGTGGCCTATGTATAAAAAAGAGGCTAATGTTACCATTATGTCTTTGGCTGACATAGGGGAATAGGAAATTGTGTTTGGCATTTCAAAAACGCTGGTTCACAAGAAAACCAAATCACACTAGATTGTCAAGTAATTTGATAATAAGGAAAAGCTCTAACTGTGTCATGCCTTTCTTCAAATCACTTCCATGGTTAGGCAATGTCTTCTCAATAATAAACACAAAAACCCCACATTAATGAAATATAACGTGTGGCAGTACTTTCAACTATGCTCTTTTGTTAGAACTCTGATAAGGAGGCATTGATACTTGAATTTTGCTAAAGAACCAGGTTCAAAATGTTACATTTGTCCAAGAGGCCCAGTGTATATTTGAGTACAGGTTTACACACCAGGCTCCCATAGCCTAAATTACTTCATATCTTCACAGGCTCCTATGACCTCAATGGATCATTTCATATTTTCTCCTGTATTCCCAGAAGTGTTAGTCAAGTTAGACTGGACTTTCTCCTGTGGGATCATAACTTTGTTTTCCAAGTCTCTTCTGTGGGTAATTGTCTTTCCTGTATGTCTACCTATTCCTCAGTTTCTAACTGAAACACCAGCTCTTCCTTCAAGTCTTCTCTAATCCTCCCCACAAAAATTCTCTCTCTCTTCTGAGCCTTCACGGTCTGTCTTTAGACTCCTGTTGCTGACTGCATTTGTATGACAAGGTGTGGATTTTCTCTCTTCTACCAGGTCAGTCTCCTGAAAGTCTGAATCTTATTTTAACCCTATATGAGCCCTTCACATTATCTGGTTCAGTGTTTTGCTTTTAATGGTTCTTTAGAAATAAGAAATAGCCTCATAAGCTAAAGCCAGGCACTAACTAAACACTGGGATTCAGTTTTCATTAGCAAAAGTTATCATCAGTGCAGTATTAAGAGAATAATTTTTGTAATTGTATATAATATACATTGAAAAAAGTTTGTATTAAAGTATTCATTCATTCACTCATTAACTCAACAGCTACTTGTTGAATATGAATAAAACTGCAAGTTCCTATTTAATGGAGCTTACAGTTGTGTGTGTGTATGAGAGACAGAGATACTGTCAAAAAATATATGCATCAATTAGCTGTAAGTACTTGAAAAAAAGAGAATGCCTGGTACAGGGGCTTGGGAATGGTGCTGGGAACTGGGTGTTGGGTAGTCTGGACAGAAAAGTCTTTTTCGTTAAGAAAGCATTTAAGGGGCGCCTGGGTGGCTCAGTCGGTTGAGCGTCCGACTTTGGCTCAGGTCACAATCTTGCGGTCCGTGAGTTCGAGCCCCGCGTCGGGCTCTGGGCTGATGGCTCAGAGCCTGGAGCCTGCTTCCGATTCTGTGTCTCCCTCTCTCTCTGACCCTCCCCCGTTCATGCTCTGTCTCTCTCTGTCTCAAAAATAAATAAACGTTAAAAAATTTTTTTTAAAAAGAAAGCATTTAAGCATAGATCTAAAGGAAGTGAGGGACTGAACTATGGATATCTGGGTAAGAGTGTTTCAGGCAGAGAAATAGTTCAAGGGCTTAAGATAGAAACCTGGTTGTACTAAAGTGGTGGAAGATGAGGTCAGAAATGTAGGTGAAGTCCATGCTGTGAGGGTCTTGTAGGTCATGGTAAGAAGTCTGGAGATTATCACAGGTGAGAAGGGAAACCAGTGGGGGTCTTGCCCAGAAGAGTGACATGATTTACCTGATGTTAAAGGATCACATAGGCTGCTGTGTCTGACTGCTTTATGGACTATAGTGCATCTCCTCAATGTCAGGTAACATGTCTCACTCACCTTTCTGTCCCTAGGCACTGGTGCAGTCAGACTCCTATGGCATCCACTAACTAGGTGGGCACTGGATAATTGCTTGTTTGGAATACTGACAGTTGGAAGGACTGTGAAAGGAACTCAAAAACTGAAAAGTACCCTGAACTTCCAGAACTCAAATGATGCAAGTTACTTCAGTAGAACGTTCTAAGGCCTTTTGTATTTACTCAATGGAGAATTGCTTTGCTTCTTTTCAACATTAATTCCCAAATTAAAGCTTTTACTGCAGTAGCTGAAAAAGTCACAGCTCTTCTCCATAAGTCTTATAATGTTACGTAAGTTTTGAAGAATTCATTAGTTGTGTGACCTTTAAATGTGAATAGTCACACATCCATTTGTTTATGGGGCATCTATGATGCTGAGCACTGATTCACTGATCCTGAAGTTAAGACTCTCACAGTCTAACACAGAAAGGTACATGTAAACAAAGGTAAAGAACACTGAGCAGTGAATTGGCTATCGTGGAGGTGTGCATGAAGTACTCTCAGAGTAACATTTCATTCTGAACTCACCAGACAGCTGAGAGAGAAGGGAATCTAAGGCAAAGCCCTTGTCATATAGAAGAGCAGGGATATGGAAAGAATTGTAAGGCATTTGGGAGGGGGTCCGAGTACAATAGTAGAAAATGTGTCATTTTTTTTTAAATTTTTTTTTAACGTTTATTTATTTTTGGGACAGAGAGAGACAGAGCACGAACGGGGGAGGGGCAGAGAGAGGGGGAGACACAGAATCTGAAGCAGGCTCCAGGCTCCGAGCCATCAGCCCAGAGCCCGATGCAGGGCTTGAACTCACGGACCGCGAGATCGTGACCTGAGCTGAAGTCGGACGCTTAACTGAGTGAGCCACCCAGGCGCCCCTGAAAATGTGTCATTTTTGTCTGATAGCATCTCCTCCTTGGGGAAGCCACATGTCACCTATTCCATGTGGTCTTCATGGGTTGTTTGTCACTGTGCCTGGCTTGCTGGTCTGAAGATTTGACAAGTCACCATTCACAGTGACTTAGCCTTCTGGACTCACAAAAATTGAGTCAGCTAAAAGAGCCCTGTAAAATTCATTGGGAGAGAGAGAGTATCAAGAGTTGTAAGAATATGGATTTGGATGTGACTATGGCTATGTTTTCTTCCAAAAGGTGAGAACTTGTCTAAGAGTGAATCCATGGCACCGAGGGAAGCAAGTTTAAGAAACGGGGATGGATATCTATCTATCTACCACCTATCTATTCATCCATCTATCTAATCTGTATATATATATATATATATATATATATATATATATATATATATACACACACAGTGGGGGGGGAGAGATTAAGAGAGAGAGAGAGAGAGAGTAAATGATATAAATTGAGCTTCGAGGTCCAGCCATGCCTAAACCAGTCTAAACCATGTCCTTAGACTTCCTAGTTTTATTAGTCAATAAAAGTCTCTTTTTTCTTCATGCTGGCTTGAATTATATATCTGTTACTTGTAGCTAAAAGAATCTTGATGAAATCCACAGTAGTAGAAGAAAAGATTGCAGAATTACGTTTAGTTTTCTATTTTAAAAATCTTGGGACTTTGGTGTCTGGAGTTTGTTATTAGGAGACACCCGTGCTGGAGTTAAGACATTATTCTCACTTAAAGGCAGCTCTAGGGCATGTATTCATTCTTTTTCAGATTTTGGCTCATTTGTGCAATCATGTTCATTTTCCATTTCTCCTTTCTTGATGCATAATTTTTATTTCCTCCACCTGCACATAGCCTTCAATATATTTCATGTTGCCCCAATCTCCACTACATCAGGCAACTTTGATATATCCATTTGGCTACTTCCCTATTCTTCATTTAAATAAAAAAAATTATTAAGCACCTGTTATATTCCAGGTACTGTTTTATGTGCTAGGGACACAATGATAAACAATTTAGACAAGGTCCTTGCTCTCATGAAACTTATGTTTTTATGGGGGGAAGATCAATAAATAAATTAAGTCACTGATAAATAAGACAGATTGTGACACATTCTATGATGGGAATAAATAGGAGCTGGATAGGGCATACATAACTGGGGGTGGAGAATTACTTCAAACCTGAGTTTTTTTTTTTTTTTTTTAATTTTTTTTTTCAACGTTTTTTATTTATTTTTGGGACAGAGAGAGACAGAGCATGAACGGGGAAGGGGCAGAGAGAGAGGGAGACACAGAATCGGAAACAGACTCCAGGCTCCGAGCCATCAGCCCAGAGCCTGACGCGGGGCTCGAACTCACGGACCGCGAGATCGTGACCTGGCTGAAGTCGGACGCTTAACCGACTGCGCCACCCAGGCGCCCCGAGAATTACTTCAGATGGGGACATCAGTGAAGGCCCTCCTTGTGGAGGTGATATTTAAATTAATCCCCGCCCCCCAAATGATTTCAAAATAAGCATTGCAGGGGCACCTGGGTGGCTCAGTCAGTTAAGGGTCTGACTTCTGCCCAGGTCATGATCTCAGGGTTTGTGGATTTGAGCCCCACTTTGTGCTCTGCACTGACAGCTCAGAGCATGCTTGGGAGTCTCTCTCTCCCTCTCTCTCTGCCCTTCCCCCCAAAAAGAAATAAATAAGTTTTAAATGAATATATTGCAAAGAGTTGGCAGAAGAACATTCCAGGCGGAGCGACTAGCAAGTACAAAAGCTCTGAGGGAGACAGAGCTTGATGGGCTCCCATTACCAAAGGAAGGCCAGTGTGGCTGATTGGTATGAGTCAGGTTTGTAGAGGGATACAAGTTCCAGATCATGCAGACCCTTGGAAGTTAGGGCAATGATTTCTTGAACAATAAAGAACTTCTGAAACTTCTGAAGCATGTAAATGGTTTGACTTGAATTTTATAAAGGTCTATACATGGTTATTGTGTGGCAAATGGATTACAATGGAGCAAGAATGGAAGCAGGGAGACCGGCTTTGTGGCTATTGCAAAGGTAGGCAAGAACTGATTGTAGCTGATGTCACGGGTGGGCAGCCATGATGAAAAGAAGCAGATAGACTAAATTTATCAACAGAACTGGTAGAGCTTGCTGAGAGTTCGGATGCAGGGAAAAGGAGGACTCAAGGATAAAACTCCTTGGCTTTGGCCAAACAAATACGTGGAGAGAAGTGCCTTTTACTGAAATGGAGAATACCAGGAAGGAGGCAATTTGAGAAAGTGTCTCAATAGATCTGTTTTAGAAATTTGCGACTCAGTATGAGCTTTATAAAGAGGTCTGTATTGCACAAATTACCTTACCTCTGCTGAGAGATATATCCAATTGACTCAGTTCATCTTCAGAGTCTGGTCGCACAAGGTTCTTCACTGTCTAGCTTATGGTCTGATTTCCCTTGCATTAAGCATCTCCGCCTTTCTAATCAGCCGAGGCCATGGAAAGCTGTAGGTTCATGGAATTCAATTCAGAGGTCTGGTAAACGTGCCCATACGCAGGAATAATGACGTCTGCCTATTCTACCTCACAGAGTTATTATGGGGGTTAAATGGGGATTCTAAAGGTAAAAGCACTTTGTAAATTCTAAAGTGGTTGCAAATGTAATGAGTTTAAAGGACTTTGAAAGCTGTTTAATTTACCAAACCTACATATTTATACCAATTTTACTAAATCAGTTGAAAAATTATAATAAACTTTTATTTAACCAGACTGGTTGTTGCCAGATGCCTACAAAAATGAAACAAAAATTCACATACTTTTGTGCTTAGTAGAAGGTAATTTAGCACAAAGGCTAAATTGGGTCCACAAAATGCTGAATAACAACTTGAGAGGAATTACTTTGTATTTATTGAGGGGTAAGTCACCTCTGATACTCTTGCCAGCAACAGCCTGCAGCCTAGTGTTCTCTTGGTACAAGGCCCATTTGTTGTTGGTACTCTCACTTCCTGGCAAAAGTGAGAGCAATTGCTTAAAGCAAGAATTAGGGGTGTTTCACCTCCCCTGTTCCTCATTTTCCCTATCCTGGAATTCAGCCTTCCATTCTGTAGCCTGCATTCCCTTTGGTACAACCACCTACCCAGAACTGACTTCATGGGCATGTGACCTGTGCCATTGCACAGAACTCTGTGCTGGAAAGCCCCCCATGCTTGGTTTATCTCTCCGCTGTCTCTATTTTGAAATTCTTAGTAATTTTGTCTTGGAACTTATGTTTCATGCATGAAGTCTAATGGAACAAAAAAGCATGCATTTGAGCGGAGAAGGTACATGCAATAAAGTTCCGTCTCCTCCCAGATGCCCCATTCGCAGATAGCATTCACAATGCCCCTGTAAAGGACTCAGTTCAGGTGAACCTACCATGTGTGAGAGTTCAGCAACACTGAAAGCAAGTACAAAGTAAGTATGTTACATCTAGGAGTGAGTGTGGGCTACTATTAACAGCCCCAAAAGACCATGCTTTCTATTCAGACCAGAATTTGTTTCAAACACATGAGAAAAGCATCAGTGTTCTAAGACACACAAATACCAGGGAACCCAGGCCTATCTTCTCTTACTTGTATCACTCTGCTGTATTAGTCAATCACTTATGCTGAAAATGATGACATAAAGGAAAGGGGAAGATAAGGCAGCCCATAGCTCCTTTCCCTTTCAGTCTTTCTTTACTCATCACTAAACTGAAGGTGCAGTATATTGGTGGAATATGTGCATATCAAGAAGTCAGATGAAAATAATTGAGTTAGTTTTGTTCTGCATATCCACTATTCTAGTAAGAACAAAATACATACGCTATGTGAGATACATCAACAGATAACAATATTTTATAATTAGCATAGTCTTTTTTTTGAATGTTTTGAAATGTCTTAAAATGCCTCCATTTCATTTCTTCTTCTGTGTTACTTTTGTATCCTTTGCTCCCAAGGAGAAAGGTAATGGTGAGGGAAGTGAAGTTCTGAAGCAGACCATGGGGAAGACAGACATGGCCCTGACTGGTCTTCCAAGAGGCACGGCTGGCACTTTCCCATCCCAGCCTTTTGGAAGAATGGGGAGACAGGAAACAGCAAATTGGTTCAGTGAAATATTTCAGTCTGAGTCTCAGCCAGATTTAGCCACAGTCTAGATGTGAAGGGAATGTTCTGCAGAGAATTTACACTGAAACTGGGAGGTCCAAGATTAGAACAATCATCCTGGCTTAAATTATTGCTCTTTGGTAAAGTCAAGTTTGTCGAGTTGTCCTAGGATATTTTTTAAGATCTATTATGATAAGTAACCCTCATTCCAGCTTCACCCCCCTTCCCCTCACACACACAAAAGCTACAGCTGAATTACCTAATTCCATTGTTTTTTAAAGATAGTTTTTGTCAGTAAACATGGAAACAAGAGAATATCTTTTAGAATCATCTTCCCACATCCCATTAAATCAAATTTTCAAACATGACTGGTTTGGATCAAAAAAGCTTTTTAATTAAAAAATTTCACAACCAACTTGTCTTGGCAGAGAAAGCTCTGTGAGGACTAATGAGATCCAGATAACTTTGGGGGTGGGCAACAGGCCTGAATGGATTCTGTGAAGTCCCACCTTGGTTTTCCTTTTTAAATAATGTCCAAAATAGATCCATTCATCTATTTTTAAACTTTCTAAAATTAGCAAGAGAAAAACAGAGTAGCAAGCTGGAGCCATAGGCTACTTCATTATCTCAGTTATTAGCCTGACAAAATAAGTGACTTTCCATTAAACAGCAGTGACAGAAAAGGAGGAAGGTTTAGAGGTCAATAGCTCCTGTGGTACGTATCCCTAAATGTAGCATTTCTCTAGGGACGGTTGGAATTAACTGCTGACAAGCTAATTGCTCTTATTCTGTAATTAACCAAGTCTTGCTTCATTAGTAGTTTGTCGCAATTGGACAACATTTTCAAGGATCTAAAGATCTATCCAACAATAATTAGTAAACAACTGAAATGAATCCAGCCTCCACTTGTTGACAAGATTAATTGAATAATTATTGTTTCATTGAGAATAAAAAGAGCAAGGAAATGTAGCTAGGGAATCTGCGCCAGTCTTTCCTTGGGCAAAATTTCCTCAGAAACACATGCAGTCTCTCTATTAAGAAGAGCTGCTGAATCTGTTCTATGAAAAGAATCCCAACATGGAATGTAATATTCAATTTGTTATGATTTATTGAGTCTTAACTATTTTCAATAAAGCGTACATTTTCATAAACACACTTAACATCTGTACATATTGTTTAAAACACTAACCATATGGATAGATTTTAAACAGGCATCTAACAAATGCTCTACACAAATAAAACTTTGCAAAAACTAATTGATTCAGCAAAGCAAATTGTGTGCGGAAACAACTTTTGGCAAATATCTCAGAACAATGTGTTTGGTTTAGATGACTTAATAGCTGTGATTTTTGAAATTGTTCAACTGTTTTTGAGCACTGAGTGCAAAAGACAAAAATTTACATCAAACTTTGATGGAAATTCTTTTTTGTGTGGCATAATTAAGCACTTGTGCAGATTTTGAAGTTTGAAAATTGGTCACTGTGGACAGTCTGTGCTTTCGTTGTACTTGAGCCTGTTTTTTTCTTGTCAAAAATGATTTCAACCACACAGCTCAAACTGTCAGTAATAAAAGGATCCTGGCTGTCTCAGACATGATAGTTCCCTCTGGAGACTTGATAGACTGTTGGTAAAAACCCATTTTAAAAGGTCTGGAAATTTGCCGACCCCTCTATCAGTGGGAAATAAGATCTCTTGGGCGACTACAGGGATATCTACCAGTCTTAATGCAGGAGGAAGACGGGAGTCTATCGGTCTCCTCCAATATAGGCTGACATTACTGGGTAAGCTTGAAAGTTGATGGGGAAACTCTGAGCAAGGTATCTAGGATGAGGGTGCTTAACTACCTCCATGTGACAACATGATGAAATTTACCTTAGGGGGAATTTACTTTATTCAACAAATTATACCAAGGTGGTGAAATGGTGAAGGTGATAATCTTAACAGTGACACCAGCCATTTAACAAGCAATTAATAGTGCTAAGTACTGTATGTGCATTATTGCATTGGATCTTGCAAGGGAAATTTTCTCCCCAGTTTACAAATGAGGAAACCGAGGCTCAGAAAATCTGGATGTCCTTTAGAAAGTCACCCAGCTAACAAATGGAGAAGATAAGAATCAAACCAGCTTTCTCTGGTCCAAAGCCTTTGCTATTTGCTGAGGATTGCAGCCAAGAAATGATCTACTAGAATCAAGGCTATATAAAATATAGATGATTCAGAATCAACAGTACAATTTGGGATGAAGAAAAAAAAATAAGTTCTGGGCTAGCAAATTGAAAAGCATATCTCACTAAGAAGCTGTATTGGCCATGGGGACAGGGGTTAAATCTGTGCTAATTATAAACTGAGAAAGTGCTGGGGATATCTTTTCTTTGTCTACATTAATCTCTATTCTAGATGGGAGAGCCTGCCTGGCTTCCACACTAGGAGCAACAATGGCAGTGGTACAATAAGGCAGCCTCATGGACCAGTAGAAGCCAGACTTCAGTAGACAGGGGCCTGTTAGGGCAAATTTCAAAAGGGGTGAAGGAGGGAAAATCTGTTGATGGCAGGAAAGTCCACATGCTGGAGAGGAAACAACAGGCTGAGAATCAGGAAAGCTGGGTTCATCTTGGCCTTGCCTCTGACTAACCATGGGCAAATCATACCAGGGTCATGTGATTCTCAGCCCAGGAAGAACCAGACCTGATTTTGGTCAAAGCAAGTATGGAAGGGCACTACAAGTAGCTGATTTTGGTTAAAGCAAGTATGGAAGGGCACTACAGGCCCGTAGCGAGGGAAGCTCAGTGACTTATCATGAAGAATCAATCCTACACAGGAAGGTTATTTCTGACCCCGAGTGCCAATAATGCCCCTCTTGAGAAACACTGAATCCAACCTCCAGTTTCTTCATTTGTATGTGGAGGGAGTGGCATTTCTATATTGAAGTCTTTATTGGGAGGGGGCAGGTCAGTGCCACAGGTGGGCTGCTGGCCCGGCTCCCCTCATCAACTAGAGCACATCCAGGTGTCTCTGTTTCACCTCTTGGGTTTCTGGGTGAACCTTCATTTGAGGAAAGGATTCCTTGATTTAAAAAAAAAAAGTTTGAAAATCAGTGGATTAGAAGACCTTTAAGCTCCTTTCTATTCTGAGTATTTGTGAATAGAGGAAAATTGAGGCTGAAAGTGAGAAAGGGGAGTTCTAACGGGAGGAGTCAAGTCTGATAAGATCTAGGAGAACAAATGACCTAGCCCAGCTGCACACTGAGCCTTTGATTGGCTTAGACCTGAGGGTCACAGCTGTAGAGGGGTCTGACATCACTCTTTCAAATGCAGATGCAATCTCACGGGCTTAGAAGATTCTCCCTCAGGCTCCTCCTCATTATAATTAGCAGATAATGTTCATCCTTAGGTCTGGCTTTTCTAATTGCAGCTCACACAGGTTTTTCAATGTAGGATTGGCATTTCCAAAAAAGCTTTGAAATGCATATCTGCTGCCACTTAAAGAGTCTGTGTGGGCCAAGCCAAATCCTAGTAAAGGAGAAATTCTTGTGATAGGTACTCCTCTGTTATGAAAAGTTTTATGCAAATCAGAATTTAAAAGTTGAAATTCATGTTCAGTGCCACGTGGGAGCTTGCAGTAATTCTCTGGAAAGTGGAAAATCTTTCTTTAATGCATGTAATTACCTGCTAACTGCTTTATCTATTTATATTGAGTTTCCTTAAAGTGGTGGATGGCCATGTTACCTATGGAAACCCACACATTGCTGGGTTGCCCTTTGAATAATTCATTCCAAACAGTATACCTCAAGGGAAATATGCTTTTATTTTTCCTTAGAAACACTTCAGAAAAAAAGAACTAAATAAATGGAAAGTGGTCTTGAAAATGGATAAATATAAGGAATGAGAGAAAATTTATATTTACCTACCGGACAATGTTTCTGGTTTTTTTTTTTTTTTTTCTTTTGGTTGTAATTCTCAGTAAAAGGATATGAATTACCAAAATATATAAAATTGATGAGATGTTCTGTCTCTTGCATTTCTCTACGAGAACTGGGAAGACTAAATCCACTTAGGGCTGGTGTGTTAGACTAGCAGTCATTGCTGGTGAAAGTTTGAAAGGCCACACATTGAATAATGTAAATGAAGAAATAAGCATAAATAGAAAATGTCCATCTATTTGTAAGCACAGAAAACTATTAAGGATTCAGTGTTTCTACAGAGCACTCTTGCGTGTGGTGCTCGCTGAGGAACTGTGAGGCACGTGATGAAATGTAACATGCTGTCCCAGCTTATGATCTTATTGGGGAAACAAGTCATAGGTAAGGAAAAACTCAAGGTGGAATATTATCATTCAGTGCATTTATTGAAAACCTACTGTGGGTAGCATGATAAGCTCAGAAACAGTTTTAAGAAGTAGCACTACCCATGTCACTCAGAGGCACCCATGGCAGAATTTGAGTTTGGTCACGCTGCATTGGTGAGGACATAGATACACCTCAGGGAGCAACTGAAGTGGATAGAGCATACAGTTACGTGGATGCTGGGCTCTGCTCGTTTGCTCCTATCTGGAGCAAAATCTTTTAACATTCAGGTCATTCCTCAACCTTACATTTTTTTGATGCGACCAGACAAGAAGTGCATGTAGGAGAAAGGCCGAGTTCCAAGCATCTAGAATGACTACTAGTCTTCTTAACGTCCCCCAGGTCTCCAAGCCTTTCAGAGGAAGGTAATGTTGAGGGTGTCTCACAGATTCTTTGCAAGGCCAAGCCTGCCTAGTCTATGCTATTGTTCCCAGCTCTCTATAAACTCAAGTTCTTTTGGCTTGTGAGCTGATTGCAACATTGCTCACAGGGGCATGTGTTAGGACCTGCTGGATTGTCCCTGGTTGCCTCCTCAATACCTCAATGTTTGACTCTTCCAGGACCTAACATGGAGTTACACTGAGGAGTTGCATTATGTCCTAATATCCTAATTCTTTATACAGGGACTGGAGAAGCACACATAGCCCTGTATCCTGGTAGGACCTTGAAATAAGGTTGGGTCAGGAATTGCACTTTCAGGGGTGTAGGGAAAGCTACACAGTACAGCCTCCCCAGGCCCCTGGAAGGGCAGTGTCCCTTACTAGTTCATTAATCCCAAGATTCCATATTCCAGCATTTTAGCTCTTTCCATTTAACTTAAGATTCTATTCTTGGTAAAAATGAACAAAGCTAAAGGAAGTGGTTACAAACCCTACAAAAGGAAATAACCTGTGCATACTTTGCTTTACTGTGAGAACGCATTTATTAGCTAGAGCTATTTATTCTTTCCTCTTAAAACAGGTGCCTCCCCCCAAACCCCACCACACACACTTCTTAATTTGACTGATGAGTACTCATTGTATGGTTACCAACTCTTTTTTACCACCACCTTTACCTCCCAAATCCAAATGACACATTCCTTGTGCATTCTTTCTGTCTGTCAAGATAGGAGTGACAGAGCCAAAAGCCACAGGTCAGCTTGTGGGGAGAGAATGAAGTTGCCCCAATATGTTGCCCTTTCTAGTTGCAGAATATGTCCCTCTGGCTCTTAAGATGCTGAATGAGCTAGAAATCACCAAGAACAGTCTAAGTATTGGGGATTCCAAATGGGCATTTTGACTTCTGCCGTGTCTCCTGAAATATTTTATTTGTGTGATATTGTTCAGAAGATTATATTTCTGTTGATAACTGCATGGAGATATTTGTATAATTTAACAATGCAGTTGATGGGTTTTAATGGCATATACACCCCCATGTCCCTGGGAGCCTGTTCTTTCAGCAGGATATGGTTGAAACATGGGGCGTGTTTCCAAAAGGACTGCTAAAACATTGCTAGAACTCGGAACAGAAGCTGGATATATCAAACTAGTGTATGTTAATGGTTAATTTTGCCTCCCAATACACACACACACACACACACACACACACACACACACACACACACACATACAGAGAGAGAGAGAGAGAGAGAGAGAGAGAGAGAGAGAGAGAGACTTTATATATTGGGTTAATTTAACTCTAGCACCTTACTTAGACCTTGCTTTTTCATCGGATTCTCACTGCAACCGTGCAACTATTAGGTGGGTCCTGGGAACCTGTGTGAGTCCCATTAGCTGCATCCCTGTCGCTTCCACACAGCAGGACAATCTATTATTTTATCAGCCCCATTCAACCTTACAAAAAGATCTATTTCTACGTGCACTGATACTCTCAGTGCTGATTTCAGACCAAGGCCTGCTGCTCTATTAACTTTTTTTCTCCCTATGCCTGAATGCAGAACCCAGAAATGAGGAAATGAATGGAAATGCAAACAGACCCTCAGCTCCAGCAAATGCAATGATTGCTTCAGAAATTTCATTTGCACAGAGTTCAAAAAGAAAGGATGAAAGTGGGCCCTTAGTGAAGAAATGTAAGCATGTTACAGAAGATGCTTTTTCTAGAATAGGAGGAACTTGGATTGACATAAACAGATTTTGTCTTCATTGATCGTTCTCTTAAAATTCATGTTTATCTTCTGTAAAAGAGTAGCATGCACTTGGTATGTCATGCTTTCCAACTGATATCTAGCTTTTAAATAGATTTAAATTTAAAAAAGTCATGTTTCATGGATTATTGACTTATTTACATGGAGACCAGGCTTTGATGGAAATTCTGACTGGGTATTATGGATCTTTGAGGAACTTGACAGGATAGATGTCAACTATGTACATTCTTAATTGTTTGAATCTGTTTTCCTCCAGATAAAGCTTAACCTGTAGCCAAAGGGTCCTGGGGTTGGGCGGTGGGGAGTGGCAAAATGAGGAGGGGGTGAGGAATGAGGAGGCCTTGCTGCCTTTTCAGCTTTTCCCTTGTTCTACCACTCTTAAATGGGGGGAGATAGGATTGGTTTAGGAGGACTAGTTCAGCCACTTCTAACAAGTCCAGATGTCTCCAATGTTTGTGGCTTTCCTTAGAATATGGGTACTTGATGCTTCTTTCTTCTAGCCAGTTTAAGGACAAAAATACGAAGTCATCTTTTCATGTTACAGAATGATTTGGGAATCTTTTTATTTTCTATATTTAAAAACCAGAACATTTTAGATAGCATTAAATATATTTGTTCCTGAGAGTTTTGCTAGAAATTGCCTTTAACAGTTTTTAGTCTGGCACCTTTTATGGAGTAAAGGCATTCTTGGTTCTCTTTTTCAATTTTCTTTCATACTTAAGTTATTGATTTATTAATGTTTTTCATTCCCTTCAAAGCTGTTATTTTTTTTATTGAGGTATATGTCATACACAGTAAAGTGCAAAAATCTTAAGCATACAACCTGGTGAGTTTTACTTATGTATAAATACATGTAACCACCGCATAAAACAAGAAACAGACATTTCCAGCACCCCAATAGACTTTCTCATTCCTCTCTCCAAAGTAACCATTTTTCTAATCATTGTCAAATATATCAATTTTGCTTATTCTTAAGCTTCTACAGATGGAATCATCCAGCATATATGCATTTGTGTCTGCCTTCTTTTGCTTATTAGGTTTCTGAGATTCAACTGCTGGGATGTAAAAAGTTGTTTGCAAATGTACAAAGAATTACTGAATATATTATCGTTTTATCAAATCTGAGGAAAATACTTGAGAAGAGACTATAACCAAAATAAAATCACAGAACAGAGAATTCAAGATAAGGGAAGATGAAGAGAAAAGAAAGGAGTATAGAGAAAAGGAAAGGAGTATAAAGTATCTTTCCATCTATCTAAGTGCTTAATCATTACACATAATGCAAGGCTAAGACAATGATCCTGGAATAGAGGTCATGTAAGGCAAACAAATATGTCTAGTCTGGAAATAAACTATACACACTATATACACCATATATATACACACACACAAAGTAAGATGAAACAAAATCAAGAATGTGAGCCATGTGAGTAAATTGGCTGGATTTTCCCATTTAAAAACAGACTAACAGATTGGGGTACTGTTTATAAAAAATACACAAAAAGAGTGACAGACTTCTGGTGCTAGTAAAGACGGAGTAAACCTGCCACAACCTATCTCTTCCAGTGATTCCAACTGAATATCTGGATAGAGTACAAAATCTGGATAGAGTACACCTATCTGAAGAATTTGAGAAGTAAACAATAACAGACCTATAGGAAGGAAAGTGAGGAATGACCAGTAAAGGTGAGCTTCTGTCTTTTCCCCCCTCAACAAAATATTAACAAATAGAATCCAGCAATACATAAAAAGGATAACATATCACAATCAAGTGTGATTTATCTTAGGCATGAGAGGCTGCTTTAACATTTCACAATCAATCAATGTAATTCACCATATTAACAAACTGAAGGAGAAAAATGCATCGTCATCTCAATAGATGCAGAAAAAGCATTTGACAAAATTGAATAGCCACTCATAATAAAAACTCTCAGCAAAATGGGAATAGAAGGAAATGCCCTTAACCTAATAAAGAGCAAAATATAGTTTATTAAAATTCATTCCTAAAGAAATGGTAAACTTTAATGGAACAATTACCATAGAAGAAATTGAGAAGGCGACTAAATAGCATCCATTGACAAGATAATGGTTAAATTGCATTTCAACTTCTGAAGTTATTTAAAGGATTCTAGACCAGTATTCCTCAGTCCTAGAAACTCATTAGAATTACCTGTGGAGCTGTTATTATTGTTATTGTTATTATTATTATTATTATTATTATTTTAATTTAATTAAAAATTACTGTTTTCTGGTGAGTCCCAGACTACTCAAATTAGAATCTCTAGGAGCCAGGGCCTGAAAATTAATATTTCTCTAAAGCTCCCCAGGTAATTATATTGTGCAAACTAGGTTTGTCAACCACTGTGCCAGTCTATTGACAAAGATGGTAAAGATAGACCCCAAATTATTTTATAAAATCAGCTATAATTTAATACCTCAAACCAATAAAGAAAACTAGAGACTAATTGTTTACGGATGTAGAAAAATTAAAGTATTAGGAAATAAGATCAAGTAATTGTCAAAAGATACATTTACTTTGTTGGTATAACGAACTGCACCATTTGTTGATATGATTAATTATATTAAACTAATAGAATTAAAGTAGAAAGGCTATTATCATTTATATAAAAGTTGATAACATTAGGCAGTCATTCTAAATAAAAAATTCTAAAATAGCAAGAGAAGGAATTTATTTTTGTGTTACAAAAATTATTTACCAAGATCATTTAAATGATGAAACATAGAGCCTATTTCTTTTTTTTTTTTTTTTTTTTTTTTTGATTTCTTTTTGGGACAGAGAGAGACAGAGCATGAACGGGGGAGGGGCGGAGAGAGAGGGAGACACAGAATCGGAAACAGGCTCCAGGCTCCGAGCCATCAGCCCAGAGCCTGACGCGGGGCTCGAACTCACGGACCGTGAGATCGTGACCTGGCTGAAGTCGGACGCTTAACCGACTGCGCCACCCAGGCGCCCCATAGAGCCTATTTCAATTAAAATTAGTAACTAGATAATGCGACCTGCTATCATCATTATTATTCAATAATGCTTGAATATTATGTAGGAGTGTTGCTCAAACTTTACTGTACATGAGTCATCTAGGTATCTTTTAAAAATGCAGCTTCTGACTCAGTAGGTCTGTAGATGGGGCTGAGATGCTTCCTCGTTTCACAAGCTCCTAGATAATGCTCATGCTATTGATTCCACACTTTCAGTAGCAAGAATAGCAAATGCAGTAAGATCACAACATTAAATAATCAGCAAAAACATTAGAAAAGGAAACTAAAGTCGTTTTTTTTAACCAATTCTTTGAATTTATGTTTAGAAAATCCAAGAGACTATAATGAAAAGGCTAGCAAAATTTAATAAGGTGCCTGAATATTTGATAAATATACAAAAATAGCTTTTATTTGTGCTAGCAGTAAGTACCTAAAAATAGAAATGGTAAATATATGTCATCCCAGAATATAAGCACTTCCAGAATATCTGCGAATAAACTTAACAAGAATTGCACAAGACCCAACAAGGAAAAATATAAAATCTTATTGGAGGATAAAAATATTAAATCTGTAAGGGTCAGGCTTAGGGTAAGAAGAGGATAGTAGGTCTTAAACTTGTTGAATATGTGGTGCTGGTGGAATATTCAATTAGAGATATCAACTAGGCAATCTGAAAGATGAGTCTTGACCAAGAGAGATGGATAGAGACAAAGGTTCGGGATTGTTGGTGGTGTAGATCAGGATTTACCTTTTGAAAAAATCCATTGATGGGCTGAAGCATGAACCTCTTAAAATGGTGTGGAAAAAATTGTGGTTATGCATATTTTTTCTTTTTCTTTTTTCTTTTAGAGAGACAATCTAAAGCAGGCTCTACCCTGAGTGTGGAGCCCAGTCCCACAACCCTGGGATCATGACCTGAGCCAAAATCAACAGCTGGATGCTCAACCAACTGAGCCACCTAGGTGTCCCTGCACATTTTTTCTTAAAGACAAGGTCCAGAATTTTCATAAGACTCTCAAAGGGGCCCATGAACCAAAAGGGTTTAGGAGCACTGATATTTATGGTGGTTGAGATTACAGGAATGGGTGAATTACTCAGCAGATCTATGTAAAGTGAAAAGATAACCAAGGATGGAGATTCATAGTAGAACACTTACTGGGTAGGTAGAGGAAGGTACTCTGAGGGAAGGACAGAGATGCAGTAGGAAAACCAGGAGAGTGTAGTGTTAGGGAAATCAATGGAAAAAAGTATTTCAGGAAGGACAAAGATGTTCATGGAGATCAAATAAGCTAAGGATAGAACCCATCCACTGAATCACAGCAAGGAGGCTGTGGGTAACTGGTAAGAGTGGTTGCCGTGGATTAGTTAGAAGGTCAAAGCATAAATTTAAGGACTAGCTTTGGAAGGGGAAGTTGTTCCATAGAGACAGAAAAGGACAAAATGACAAGGGTAGATTTAGTTAATTTTGCAGATCTTAGAGTGGAAGAAAATAGCCAATAAGAACAAACTCGGGAATATGGCAGAATTCCTTTTTCAGAAACATCATAAAGGAATATGGCAAAGTTTTTAGTAACTCCCCAGCCTGTGTTGCCATGCTTCCTAAGATCCTGTGGGGTGGGCACATGTAAAGTGGCCCTTCACAGATTACTTACACAGGTTTGCAGCTACAGGCAGACCCTGGGCATTCTGTATCCAATATCTGTCTCCTATTCCTTCCAAATAGAGCCAGATTTTGACAGTTTATCCTTGAGCCTGAGCTCCAGAGAAAAGTTCCGGTTCATCTAAGCCAGTCACTGATTTACAACTCTCCAATGACTGATAAAAGGATGAACATGGTCGTAGTTGTCTCGAGTAGAGACCATAGTTACACTCTATGCTTGAAAAGAGGTTTTCCTATCTGTTCTGGATTTAAACAATGGAACATATGGCATGTTTACACCAGAAGGTATCCAGTGTGCATGAAGATGAAGCCAGTGTTGAGGGCTGCAGAGCACAGAGAAGGAAGGAGGAGGGCTCCTTGATGAGCCACGGTTCATATCATCCAGAGGCCTGCCTCACCTCTGAAGCTCCAGTTACATGAGATCACTGGCCAGTGTGAGTGGGTCTCAGATATGTTTCATACAGATGAAGAATATATTAGCTAACATATCGAGTCAATATCCTCAGCTTCCGGTGTGTACACATTCTGCTGGAGAATATGGGTAAGAGTGTATGCATGGATTCATTGCAGTTTCTGCAGCAATAGATTCTCTGCTGTCTTCTATGCTTTTTTCAAGCCCAGCTATTTATCTTAGGACTATTATTCTAAATTCTTATTCAGATATATTGTTTATATCTGTTTTGAGCAATTCTCTGACTGTGATTTCTTCCTGAATTTTCTTTTGGGGAGAATTCTTCTGTTTTGTTAATTTGGGTAAGTTTCTGTCTTTTGCATGTTTTAATAGCTTGTTATGTGACCTGCACCTGTGAGTACTACTCTTTTAAAAAGGGGTCATACACGGCACAGGGCCTGGTGCTTCAGGAAGTGTTTTTGGAGTGTGTTGAGCGCACTCTGTTATTGTGTTTTGGCTGCTCTATCCCACTGGTCAGCCCTCTGCAAAGCTCCTCCTTGCTTGTAGTGGTGGAGTGTTTGGACCTTCAACCAGGTGTGCTTTGATTTGTTTGTTGAAGTAACTCTGGAAAAAACGAAGGCAGGGAGACTGGTCCCACACAAAGAGAAAGATGAAAGGGGAGAAAAGAAGACCAAACAGACAATCAAAAAACTATAAGGCTAAATCCAGAGAAAGAGAAAGGAAAATAAAGAAGAAGAGATAGAGAAGGTGTAAAAAGAATAGAGTAAAAATGCCTGAGAACAGCAGTGACAGCTGCTTGTCCCTGTTCCCCTGAGCTTGCTTCATTCATACTGTCTGCAATCCAGGACCTGTGTGACCACTGATACCCAAATACACCCACACTTGGAGTGTGCACACTCATATACACATACACACACACACACGCACACACACACTGACACACACTAGCCAATGTGTCATCAGCCATTACGGTTTCATGGAAAAACCAGGGGCCTTAACATAAGAGAGATCTGAGTTCCAATGTTAGCTCTTTTTTTTTTTTTTATTACTAGTTGCAAAGTCTTGGGCCAGTTCTCTCTCTCTGCCTCAGTTGACTCATGTAAAAGTAAATGATAAAATCTATCTGACAGAATTTTAAGGATTAAGATGTCAGTGAAATAAAGCACATAGTGCTTGGTACATAGTGAGTGGGTAAAAAATGGTAGCTAGTACCTAGTATTAGTTACTAAAGGAAATGTTTTTTGACCCAAGTCTCATTTCTTTGATCCTTCCTATAAAACTTTGCAGAAGGGCGGCCTAAAATTGTTCTCCACATCGCTCAGGTTCAAGTCTGCAGCTTACTGTAATCAGGTTTTAGTCCCCTTGTCAAGGTCATCACATCCATTGAGTTTCTCCAATACTTATCTTCGTCTTCATTTCAACTGCACTTGATTCATAGACCACACTTCCTTCTCATAATCCTTTCTTCTGGCTATCAGAACAACACACTTTTCCCTGCCTTGTTTGTTGGTCACTCCTTTGCTGGCTTTTCCTCCTCCACTATATTTTTGGGGATTCCCAAGTACATCGCTGCCCATTTTTCCTCCTTCTATCATCTCTCCATGTGACAATCAGTCCCCAAGACTTTATCAATCTTCGGTTTGCTGATGACCCTCATGTTCACAATTCTAAGATCTGTCCCCTGAACTCCAGTCACAGATGCAGCTTCTTGCTTGATGTACCCACTGGGATGCCTGTTTTCCTCTGTCTCCATGTAGCCATCAGCATGCAGCCATCATTCTTCTCACTCTGGCTCTTATAATAGCCTGTTAATTGGTGTCTCCATTACAACTCTGGCCATCCCCCACCCCACCTCTCATCCATTTTCCACACAGTAGCCAGAATGATTTTCTTCTTCAAATGCAATCCAGAACATGTCCCTTACCTGCTTCAATCCTCCAATACCTTCCCAAAACTCTGATGATAAAGTCAAAACTCCAGAAAGGCCTACAAGGCTGGCCCTACTTGCTGGGCCACTTTCCCTCAAGACTCACTTTGTACCACCGTCCTGCCTAGTACTGTCTGGCCACTGTGGTCTCTTGTCCTCAAATGGGCCCAGCGTAGGGCTGTTGTGTTTGTTTTTCTCTATGTCTGGAATGTTCTGCCAGTGGCTGGCTTCTTGTCATTTAATTCACTCAGTGACTAGTTCAAATGTTACTTTTACAAAGGGTCTTTCCCAAAGGATCCCCACAGCTGCTGATTATCTCTTTATCCTGCTTCATATTTTGCACAGAATTTATTACTCTCTAGAATCCTATCATCTGTTATCCCCATCAAAATGTAAACTGCTTAGAGCTGAAATAATGTCTTTCATATTCACTACTCTATTTCCCTCATCTGAAGTAGTTCTTGGTAACTTGTGGGTGCTCAAAAATTTTTACTGAATGCATAAAGGAATGAACGAGTAAAATAGTGTTTAACCAACATTGAATAGCACTTGATATTTTGCGGTGTCCTTCCTTTTCATTACCTGAAAAGGTGTTGTCCCCATGATAACCTGCTACATAAGTATTATTGTTACACTCATTTACAGGTCAACTGAGGAATTTTGTCCTTTTATCTCCACACCTAAAAGAGAATAGAACTGCATTTTTTTAAGCCTCCAAAGAAGAGAGTCAAGGAACTTTAGTAAAATTATTTAATAGGCTGAGCTAACCATCTGTGAACTTTTGCTTTTTGTTCCTAACCAAATGTAAGAAATTGAGCTACATGTGTTTCTATCCTGAACACTACAAACCATTCAAAGGAAATTCTCTCTATTATTCCTAGGTCCAGATGCAAGAGGTCCATGGTAGTCAATGCTCTGTAATTAAATGAGATTTCAGGCTGCACTTCTAATCCCCTGAGACACAGAATGTGCAGCTGTACTAATAACTCAGCCCATTATATGGAAAGCCAGCCAGGCCCTTATTTCTTTATGTATGCACACACATACACACACACTCACACATGTACATTCGCATTTATGTTTTTAAAGCCAACAACAATCTAAACACAAGGTTCTCATTCTGTCTTTAAATATGGGAAATAATATTAGATTAAGTTAATGTAATCACTAACATCATGTTCTATAAATTGAAAACTAATGCAGCTTTGTTCCCCAACCCCCAGACTGCCCAAGAAATCAGAATTTCCAGAATACCCAGACCCATACTTTTCAATGATAAAATATATGTACCCCACTTGGAGTAAGGTGCATAATTTAATATTTTATTGTGTTTGATTTATAGGCTTCCTCAGTCCTTATTAAATTTAAGTTTTCACAATTGAGGAAAGGCCTTAAAGAAAACATATTTTGTGGTTAAAGATGTATCCCACATGTGCTGGGCTAGCAATTTAAAAGGCCGGATAACTCCTCTCTGAGCCCTCACAGTGCTGCTGAAAGTTCTGATTGCAGAGCTCAGGTTTGCAGGGCTGAAGCAGAAAGGGTGAGTGTTCAGATTCCAGGTTGAGAGCAATGCTTATTTCTTGGAGATCTGATGTTACATTAACATCCACACCAGGACAGAATCTGGTATGCAAAGCTTTGAAAATTACATCAAAATTTGGCTTTTGTCTTAAAAAAAAAAAAAAGAAATATTAAGGGGGTAGGGAGAGTGATTTGTTTCCGACAACTTTGGAAAGGCTTTTGCTAAGCACGCTTTTAGAGCAGCAATTCCGCAGCTGACAAAGACCTGGACATGACCTCAGATATCTGCAGCTTGAGAAATGCTACATGGAGCCACAGACGTTTTCAGGCAGGAATTCCAGGTCCTGATGATGAGATCGAGGTACCTCTGACTTTTGACTGTCAGTGCTTTTTCATGAAAGCCTGGCCTGCCCTGAGGCCTCTGGCCACTGCAAAGGACCCAAGCTATAGGACTGACATCACTGAAGAATGAAAGTATCTCTGAGCTTTCCAGACTAATAGTCCCTGCTAAATGTAATCCAATTCCAATGCCTCCTAACCTTGAAGATGTTTCCAAGCCCCTTGTCCCTAAACAATTATTTGTTCACACTTTTCTTGCATGTTTGCATCTCTGTCAGGTCCGTGATCACATTGTGTCCTAACTTCTACTGCACACGGTGGGGAACAGGAAGCTTTGATCTCTACTGTGTGTCCTCCATCTATCTCATCTCAAAGTCGCCTTTGAGTCTTTCTTCTCTTCCACTCATTACGTCTCATCAATCATGAACTCTTACTGATTCTCTCTTGATATCGCCTGAAACCATTCACTACTTTCTATTTCCACAGTGCTATCTGAGTCTAGGCCACAACCAGGTCTTGCTTTTATCATCACAACAATTTAATTGATTTTCCTGACTCAAGCCTTGTCCATTCATTCCTTACTCTGCAGTCAGAGACATTTTTTTTTAATGTTTATGCATTTTTGAAAGAGAAAGAGAGAGAGAGAGAGAGAGAGAAAATGTGAACAGGGGAGGGGCAGAGAGAGAGGGAGACACAGAATCTGAAGCAGGCTCCAGGCTCTGAGCCGTCAGCACAGAGCCCGATGTGGGGCCCGAACTCACGAACTATGAGATCATGACCTGAGCTGAAGTCGGATGCCCAACCCACTGAGCCACCCAGGCGCCCCAGAGGGCTTTTTCTAAAATGCCTATTTATCTGAACATCTCGTTTCCCTGCTTAAAACTGTTAATATTTTTCCTTTGCCCTTAACATAAAATCCAAACTCTTTACTATGGCTTACAAGGTTCTACCAGCATCTCTCTCTTCTAACTCTTGGATTATACACTCCAGAGATACTTAACTCCTGTTAGTTTCTTCAGTGAAGACTGCTGGGCCCTTCTTAATTTCTGAGCCTTTGCCTATGCTGTTCCCTGGTACGCTCCCTATCTTTTCACCTGGGCAATTCCTAGTCATGCTTTGGTTCTCAACTTAGATGCCACTTCCATCTGGACATCCTCCCTGACCTCCTCCTTACCTCACTCTTCTCTCACATAACACTTTGTCTTCCCCGGTACAGCATGCAGACTTTATAATTTTTTATTTTCTTTTTTTCACCCTCTAAACTAGAAACTCCCCAAGGACAGAAACTGTATGTACCTTGCTCTCTTTTATATCTTCATCACCTAGCTCAGTGCCTGGCACCTGGAAAGGCATTTTAATAGGCATCAATATTCATCTCTCTATCCTTCCACACATCTTAACTTAGTGCCTTGCACAAAGTGGAAGCTCAACACCAATTTGATGAATCAGATCAAACTGGCACATTGCTCAAGTGTCTATGGAAAATGCAGATCTGTTGAGACACAGAGTACCACAGTTAGCTTGTTTAGGAACTAAACAGGTTCTTTGCTGAAAGGTTATTTGCTGAAAAATGGGGTTTTTTGACTCAGCTAGTCAATGACATTAGACCACTAAGGTAATCAGAATAATCACACCATGTAGATATGATTGCATAATCATTTGGTAGATGTTTATGTTTGATTTTTACTGTCTGTGTGGCAACTCCATCTACTGCCTGGATGGAACTTGGTTGCTATAGGGGTTGGCTACTAATAGACATTTCTCATTCTTTACATGCACCAACTCATTTAATCCTCACAATAATGCTGCGAAGTGGATATTGTTATTATCCTCCTTGACAGATGAGGTAACTAAGACTGAGAAAGGTTCAATAACTTGCTTAAAGACACACCACTGGAGGGGTGCCTGGGTGGTTCAGTCGGTTAAGCGTCTGACTTCAGCTCAGGTCATGATCTCACGGTTCGTGAGTTTCAGTCCCCTGTTGGGCTCTGTACGGACAGCTCAGAGCCTGGAGCTGCTTCTCATTCTGTGTCTCCCTCTCTCTCTGCCTCTCCCCCACTCACTCTCTCTCTCTCTCTCAAAAATAAGTAAACATAAAAAAATTAAAAAAAAAATAAGTCACACAACTGGAGAGTGGTAGAGATGGCATGTGAACCTCACAAGTCTGATTTTGGATTCCCTGCTTCTAAGTGCCATGTTGTACTGCCACTACCCTTGGCTGTGATCACTAACTCAGGACACAGACTTTGGGATGTATGAATTTATGGGCTATGTAAGGCCCTTAAGAGTCTTTTGTGTGGGCAGCATGCATAATGCTTAGGAAACGAGGTCAACCTCTTGTCATACCTGCTGGACTTGATTTTATTAAAGCTTTGCAAACAAGTCATAAGAGAAATGGGAGCAATTTGGAAATAAATTACTTCCATTATGCTGCAGGATCTCCCATACACTGTGGCATTTAGGAATTATTCACAGATGTATGTTTACAGTTAAAAAATCAACTATACTGTGCTCAATTATACGGGGGGGGGGAACTCTAGTAAACAGTTTTTAATTGGATTGAAATTAAGACAAATTTAGGATAATGAAGGAAAATGTCTTAACAGCAAGATTTATAGACTGTGTGCAAAACTCACATTGGAAGTGAAGGAAGCCCAGTATTTTGAAATGCAAAATTTACATGAATGTGAGGCAAAAAGATCATGTGTACAATCTATTTCCATGTAGTCATGAAATTCTTGCGAAACAACTTAGGGTATATGTGGGTTATTCAATACACAGATGAGCATGCACTGAGTACAAAATCCTATGCTAGGTACTGTGGGACATATAAAATTCTCTGAGATCTAGTTACAGATTTCAATAAATTTCTAGTTAGTTTTTTTTTTTAAGTTTATTTATTCATTGTTAGAGAGACAGAGACAGTGTGGGGGGGGGAGGGGCAGAGAGAGAGAGGGACAGAAAATCCCAAGCAGGCTGTGCACTGTCAGCACAGAGCCCAACATGGGGCTTGAACTCACAAAATTGTGAGATCATGACCTGAGCCAATACCAAGACTCAGACTCTGAACCAACTGAGCTATGCCAGTGCCCCAATTTCTAGTTAGTTTTAAGACTTCTCTGTTAAAGGGACTATCTGGTATAGACATAAAGTATTCATAAATTGAGAAATCTTAAGTTAATAAATATGTTTTTGGAAGATTTTGCATTTGGTAAAAGAAGAAATGAGATCCCAGAAGCATATGCATCCTGAAAGAAGAGAAAGATATACAGGAGTTATTTTTCTTCTCCGCTACTTCTAAAGTTTAAATGCAATAAAATATATATGGAACATCTCATATGAAGCTTTAAAAAATAGGTTATTAGAAAATATTAGTAATATGCCGTGAGTTTGGACGGATAGCACTAGAACCTACCTTTAAAATTATATAAGTGACTCAGGCCAAACCATGGTATATCCTAATACTTGCTATTCAAAGTGGGGTCTATGGATTAGCAGCCTCAGCATCACTTGAGAGCTTGTTAGACACGTAGGGTCTCAGGCCCTACTCAGACCTACTGAATCAGAATCTGCATTTTAATAAGACCCAAGGCAAATTTGTATGCACATTAACATTTGGAAGCATTAGTCTAAATAGTAAATCTGTGACACAGGAGATTTTGCATCTTTATTCTTTGTCAATAATCATGTGCAATATGGTATCTTCTATCTTTCTAACATCTTTTTAACTCTACATTTCTCCCCAAACTATCTTCTCTAGATGAACTGAGTTTTCTTACCATCTCCTAACCAAAACTTAGGTTTTTCTATCTGTACTGCTTTCCACAAGAACTACTCTTAACCTGAATGCCCTCCATTTTACTTTCTACCTAAGCCATGTAGAACTATTTGCATTTCAAGAATAAGATGTGTTTTTCCATGCCTTCTGCCCTGATTTCCCTCCCCATCCCCATTTGGACCCATGTGGCCTTCAGGACTCCGTGAAGATTTCTGTGTTCCCTTCTCACCCCATTATAACTCCTTGTCCACTTTATTCTCACAGTACTTAATATATTTTAATATTATAACTCTAATCACATTACAATATAATTGTTAATGTGTTCTCTTTCAGTACACAGCATTTTCCAAGGGAAATAATGTTTTAGCCATTTTTGTAACCTGAGTGCTTGCAAAATGTCTGCTGAACGAAAGTTTTATTTGCAGATTAAAAATTATGCTTCCTGTTCAGTCAAACACTAGTCAGTAAACTAAATGCTAAGAAGAAAAAGATCTCTAGGATAATGCACACTTTCTCTCTGTCTCTGTCTCTGTCTGTCTGTCTCTCTCTCTCTCTCTCTCTCTCACACACACACACACACACACCATTTCATCCTAAGTAATTGTTTTGTAGTAGGCGATACAACTTCTGCAGGAAAAGTACCCACCAACATCAAATGGTCTCACATTTCATAGGTATTGTCGAGATGACTCTGGAATGCATCAAGATTGGTACAACATAAGTAAATTGCAAGATCCATGACATAGGTATGCTGTGTGATCCTAAATCAAGTTGGATCTCTTTTTGCATTGTAATTTCTCCATCTGTAACTTGATTGTTACCTATTTCTGGTGGCCATTATTAAAAAGAAAATAATTTTAAATGCATAGCTAAACTGGCCAAACCATAAAGGAAATTCTTAGAGGGAAATAGAAGTCCAGAGAGGTGAGGGATGTAGGTAGTTGCCCGGAAGCCTAGAGCTTAGTTTTCCAAGGGCTGTAATGGGGGGCAAGTGACAAAGTCAAGAGCACACCTAAGGTGGAAGGTATGATCAGATACCAACTGTATAAAGCATGGACCTCTTAAAATTGGGTAAAGAATAGAGAAAACATTCCTTAGAAGAAGAAAGTGAGTAAACTTGCTTAACTTTTTCTCTGTTCTAGGTAAAGGTCATACAAGATAGCTTCTAAAAATTCATAAGCAGAAGACTGCCTCAAATGAAAGCCTAAAAGAAGACACGTTAAGCAAAGAAAATGCAAACATGTCAACATATCTAAATAAATATCAACTATACAAGATGATAATAAATGTTTAACATGTAGAGCTAAAGAAATAAGGTATTAACAACTGCATATCATTTGTGTGTGAGGTGGTGTGAGTCAGGAATGGAAGCGTTATTAGGATTTGTATTCTGAAAAAAACAAAGATACTACATTTGGCTTAAATTATTCATGTTAATATTTGTAAAATTTCTAAAATAATATAAAACAAATGTACAATTTTTACACCAATAGAAAAAATTAAATGGAAAAAATTTAAATTCAGATACAAAAGGAGAATACAACATCAGAAAAATATGATAAGAAGGAACAAATGAGAAGATGGTCTAAATACATTACAAGTCAAGGGGCGCCTGGGTGGCGCAGTCGGTTAAGCGTCCGACTTCAGCCAGGTCACGATCTCGCGGTCCGTGAGTTCAAGCCCCGCGTCGGGCTCTGGGCTGATGGCTGGGAGCCTGGAGCCTGTTTCCGATTCTGTGTCTCCCTCTCTCTCTGACCCTCCCCCGTTCATGCTCTGTCTCTCTCTGTCCCAAAAATAAATAAAAAAACGTTGAAAAATAAATAAATAAATACATTACAAGTCAAAATAAGTGTAAATAGGTTAGACTCTCCTATTATACTGAATTAAAAAATAAAACCCAGTTCAGTAATGCATTCCCAAAAGCACTCCTATAACATAGAGACATTTCACCAGAAATGTTGAAAGTTAAAGAATAGAGGGAGATATACCAGACAAATACTGCTTAAGAGAAGACAAGTGTAATATTAATATCAGACATCATAGGCCTTAAGTGTTTAAAAAAGGTATTATTGAAGGTAGTTGTTATGTGATGATTACTGATGCAATTCACTAGGAAGTTGTACCCATTTCAGATATATCTAGACCTGGAAATATAGTCTCATTTCATTGAAAGGAACTTTTTATGCAATGAAAAGGAGAAATTGTTAAATTCACCACCACAGTGAGAGATGTAATACACACAACTATTGCAGCAACTGACAGATAAAAAAATAAAAAGTCACAATGTAGAAGAACTGAACAACACATGGACACATTTGATAGAATAAATTTATATAGAACACCATGCTACACAGTTGGCAAATACACATTCTTTCCAAGCACACAGGAAATGTTGAAAAGTGACCATGAGCGGAAATAGGAAGGACTAGTATCGGACATTTAGTACTCTTTGATCATAGTATAATCAAGTTAGAAATTGACATAGGAAAGACAACTTAAAATGCACACTTGTAAGTTAAAAAGCAATTCATATAACATATGTATCAGAGAACTAATATAATGGAAACTAGAAGCTACTCAGAACTGAATCATTTAAAATACTAATATCAAACCTTGAGGAAAAGTTGTATTTAGAGAGAAATGTATTCCCTAAAGGCCTGTATTGACAAAAGCTAAAGATGGATGGACTAATCATCAGATAGGAGAAGTTAAAAAGTACAGCAAAATAAAAAAGAAAATAGATGGAAAAAATAATATAGGGTGAAATTAAGAAAATAGAAAATAAAAATCAATGCTGTCAAGGTTGGTTCCCTGAAGACACTTCGAAAATGGACAAAAGACTGTAATGGGTTTAAAGAAACCAAATAGGAGACAGATCAATGATATAAGGAATGAAAAAGGGGACACGATGGAGTTGGAGGGGCTGAGAAGAGGCACACAGTGTTTTGATCTAGACCACAGGTTGAGGATCAAACAGATTTGGCTCTGCTTTCTGCTGTGTTCTCGCGATGTGATCTTGGACCAGTCTCCTTATGGCAGTGTCTCATCAGGAAAATGATAGATGGTGAAGATAAGTGAAATAGAAAAGTACTTGGCACACAAAAGCAAAGTAGAAATTAGCTGTAAATTTTTATTTATTTATTCTATCATTACTATCAGAAAGCAGTACCGCTGGGAAATCTACTGGCCTTTGGTGTATACAGAGTGTCAAGAACAAGAATTGGGGCTGCGCAGGGAAAGAAGGCACAGAGCAAATGTGTGAGCAAAGGATGCACAGGGCCAGACCGAGCCTCTCAGGTGGAAAATTTGCACTGTAGAGTGCATTTTGTAACATTGAAACTGAGGACATTTGCAAAGAACCGGTTTTATTTCTTGGTGAACCCTGCCCAAGAAAATACATCATCAAAAGTGGGTTTGCTCACACCTTATCCTCACAGTCTCCTTCTCTCCCTTGGGGGAACACTGCTCAAACACACTCACTTGTGAAGGCCTCCTTTGCTGGGGACCGCTGCTCCAGAAGGATTAGATTAAAACAGTAACACAAGTTAGAGGATCCTGACAGA
Organism: Neofelis nebulosa; assembly: GCF_028018385.1. NCBI lineage: Eukaryota > Metazoa > Chordata > Mammalia > Carnivora > Felidae > Neofelis > Neofelis nebulosa. The sequence goes on along the minus strand of NC_080785.1, from coordinate 70,218,373 downwards.
CAGTACTTCCATATTAAAATTTACAATACTAAATTAATAGATTTGATGAGCTGGGGCATAGAGAGGTTAAGCCTTCCCTCCCCCTTCAAACCAAATTATACCTTAACTACTCCATCTAGATGAAAATGCGCTTCTGCTTTTTAAAAACTTTTTAAATGTTTACTTGTTTTTGAGAGTGCGCGCGCGCCAGCAGGGAGGGGCAGAGGGGAGACACAGAATCTGAAGCAGGTTTCAGGCTCTGAGCTGTCAGCACAGAGCCCAATGCGGGGGTTGAACTCATGAACTGTGAAATCATGGCTTGAGTCAAAGTCAGACGCTCAACCGGCTAAGCCACCCAGGTGCCCTGAGAATGACATTTCTAAAGAAATCCAAGGGGCTCAACAATATTGTGCTTATTCACATTACTGTGTTTCAATCTTCTGGCACATAGCTGACTCTAAACAAATATTTGTTAAATAGGTGCAGGGATGAAGAATTTGAACAACAAAGTTACCAATACCCACATATTTTATGAAGATACATATACGGTGCTTCAGGGTAGAGGCTGGCAGGCTTTCTCAAGTGTATGAGCCACTATGAGGGATAAGCAACATTCAGTCCTTAGTCCAATACTCCTGTCCTCTTCCTTAATGCTAGCCTCTTAGACCAAATTCTGTCTGGGCTCATGAGACAAGAATCCCCTCAGGTTGTACTGACACCTTACATACAATCTGGAATCCTGAGGAGTGCTGAAAATCTATCATTTCTCTCAAGGGACATATTTTCCGGCAGCTTAGTCCCAGAAGACACAGATCCATGGGTCCAGACCTGGCTTCAGCAGTGAACCTGCTTCCCAGCTAAACAAGAAAGGAGAGGTGAAGAGCAGGAGGCTCCCAGCTGGCTTCATCTTGGGGCTACCTTGCTTACTAGCCTTCCCCACCAGGACCACACAGCATCCTCTAAGGGTCACTTCTCCCTCTGTCTACCAGGACCAGTATTCCCCCAACAAACACATCCCAGGGCAAGGCTGTTTAGTAGGCCTCTGTCATTATGTAGTCCAGGGAGCCCTCAGACAGCTGGAGCCTGGTGTTTGGGGGATGGCTGAGAGCTTTGCCCCCGCTGGTCCCGGCAGCCTTTATGGCTGGAGATTGCAGGGCAATGCAAAGGGAGCCATTTGACAGTGTTTGCACCTTATCATTTCCAAAGAATCTCTGCTCTTGAGACAATCGGTACTCTCTTAGCTGTCTGTCAAGTTCAAGCACTTTTTATCTTAAACATATCAGAGTGTTGGGGCGAAAGAAACAACTAAAGGAAGCTCACCACAAGACACATTATTTGTGGGGATCAATTTCCCCCAGGTTTTTATCTTTCTGTGAATCGTTCTTATCATGTCAGTCTGGGGAAATAAGTGGCCCTCTCCCAGTGGATCTGGCTCCTAACACATTTTATAATCCTGGTCTGGAGCTGCTGGGAAGTCTCTGTGTTGGTGAAACCACTGTTTCAGGGTGAATCGGTCACTTACTCCAGACCAACTTGTTCCTGTTCTGCCACAGGCCAGGGATATTCCCATTTGAGGACAATCCATCATGGCTTTAATCTATATCTTGTATGGCATGGGAGACTGAATGGACACTCCCTCAGTCATAGACCCAAAGGGATTTTTTTTGACGCCTTGGATGGGGTTTCATACAAACTGGTAAAGAAAACGTATTATATCCTCCTATCTTGACAAATATACTTTCACAATGATAAAAACCAAAGCATATGTGTAAATCTATGGTTTTAATGTATGTGAGGTCTGGCAAAATATCAATCTATTAAATTTAATTATTATTGTACATATCCAACTCATCTGTCACTAGGTTGGTGATAGTTGAAGGAGTGATAAAGATTAATATAATTTCTAGATTATGTATTTGTTCCATAAAATTAATTTTTTTGCTTTTATTTCAGCAAAATCATTGATTTTGTTGTTATATTCAAGATAGATACCATGAGTTTTCAACTCATGGTGCTGGTCTAAAGTGTTTCAAAAATTATAATTGTATTCAAAGTATACACAATTGAACATGTTTATGAGAACATATAAATTAAATTTAAAATTTATTGGGGCGCCTGGGTGGCTCAGTCGGTTGAGCAGCCGACTTTGGCTCAGGTCACGATCTCGCTGTCCGTGAGTTTGAGCCCCGCGTCGGGCTCTGTGCTGACAGCTCGGAGCCTGGAGCCTGTTTCGGATTCTGTGTCTCCCTCTCTCTGACCCTCCCCCGTTCATGCTCTGTCTCTCTCTGTCTCAAAAATAAACGTTAAAAAAAATAAATAAAATAAATAAATAAATAAATTTAAAATTTATTTTATATGTTTCTAAAAATTTTTATTTTAAAATATTCAAAATTGTCTACTAACTTTAAAAGGTAAAATACAAATTATAATTAATAGATGACAAAATTGTATTGACTATATTAACATTTAAATTCAATCTTATTATTTTTATAAAAATAAAACTATTCACATTTTGAACATTCTATTGTCCATCTAGTTGCCAATATAGAGCATTGGTACCATGACACATGCATGATACATGAAGGCAAATTTAAGAGTAATATCAAATGTTAAAATTGCAAAATGTTCTTAAGCCATCATTTACAGCTTTTGTGAAATATTGTGCTAATTGAATACCATGGGAACCAGAAATTAAAACAAGAGAAGTCAGAAGAATTCTTGGCATTATGAGAAATAATACTTTGTTACCTTAGAGGAGTAATTCACAAGCTTGACTTTCCTTGTAACCCAGCTCTTTTCCTCTCACATCCCCCAAGCATTCCAAAGCAATGTCAGCATCATAACCCATGATCCTTCATAGCTTTCAATCCCCGCCACCTTTTCTTTCAGTGATACAGGGTGAGAGATGTGAAAATGCATTTCCCTGGGCCCTGAACAGTGGGGTCATGAAGGTGGATGTTAAGAGTTATGGGCTGTGCTGTGCCAGCTTGAGCACCAGATCCTCAGTGATAGGGGCACCCATGTATTTTTAATAAATTTATTTGTGTGTGATTGTGATATGCGGACCACTCTAAAATACCTCTTGCTTAGTTAGGTCTGAGGGAGGTTCTATATATATCAGCTATAATCAGACTCTCCAGGAGAAGCTACTGCTAACATTTTGTAACATTTCCTTCCAGTTATTTCCTATACTTTGTTTTCACATATGAGAAGTTACCAGTGTAGCTTCCGCATTCTTTAAATACTATAAGCACTTGCCCCCATGGTGGAATTTCACACCCTCAGAGTTGTTGGAATGATCTCTTTTTCATTTTGGTGAGTACAGTGCAGAAATTAAACTTAAGACACCAGTCAAAGCAATTCAATAAATAAAAACCCAGAAATAAAATTCAAAGCACAGTGTTAGACACAGCAGAGGGCATTTAAGAATTATGAAACAGGTTCTGTCCTGATGATGGATAGCTTACACACAAGCTGCCTGGCTTTGTTCTAAGCAAAGAGATGACTGGAGGACAAATGCTAAGCAAGAAGAATTAATAGAAGGAGAGAATGGACTAGTCTGTTTTCCAGATGAGCTATTAATCTTTAGCAGAAACTTACAATGGTAAGTTGGACCTTTTAGGGATAACACATGGGGTGCCTGGGTGGCTCAGGTGGTTAAGTGTCTGACTTTGGCTCTGGTAATATCTCACAGTTCGTGAGTTCCAGCCTGGTGCCGGGCTCTGTGCTGACAGCTCAGAGCCTGGACCCTGCTTGGGATTCTGTGTCTCCCTCTCTCTCTGTCCCTTCACCCTTCACCACTCATATTCCGTCTCTCTCTCTCTCTCTCTCTCTCTCTCTCTCTCAAAAACAAATAAACATTAAAAAAATAAATTAAATAAATAAATAAACATCTTAAACAGTTTAGAGATAATACAGTCCTAGAAACAGCTTAGGAAGATGTCATGGCTTCATTTCTTTCCCTTGTGCTAGTTTGAGGAGCTAAAATTTACCAAGGATGTCATGACTTCATACTTGTTATTTTATTTGAAAACTGACATTGAAATGTGAATTTGAAGCTTCATTTGAATTTGATATTTGAATATTCATTTTTTTTCTTTGATCAATAACCATATAAGGACAATCCTATTTACTCCCCAATTTTTCAAATAAAGACTTTATATTTTTAGAGCAGTTTTATGTTCACAGCAAAATTGAGCAGAGGGTAGAGAGATTTTCTATGTGACACCTGCTCCCTGACATGAACAACCTCTCCCATTAATAACATCCCTCATCAGAGTGATACATTTGTTACAACTGATGAATCTACACTGACATATTATAATTACCCCAAGTCCATAGTTTCACTGCCCTAAAAATTCTGTTCTCCACCTATTTATCTTCCTTAAGTGCCTGCCTCTGGCAAGCGTTGAACGTTTTACTGTCCCCACATTTTGGTCTTTTCCAGAATGTCATGTAGTTGGAATCCTACAGTATGTGGCCTTTTCAGATTGGCTTCTTTCACTTAATAATATGCATTTAAGTTTCCTTCATGTCTTTCCATGGCGTGGTATTTCATTTCATTTTAGTACTATTTGAATAATTATCCCTTGTCTGAATGCATCACCTTTTTAAATTTATGTATCACCTTTTTTCATTTACTGAAGGACATTTCGGTTGTTTCTAAGTTTTGGAAACTGGAATAAAACTGCTATAGACATCCTTATGCAGGTGTTTGTGTAGACAAGTTTTCGACTTCTTTGGCTAAGTACTAAGGAGCACAATTGCTGGATCATATGGTAAGAGTAAGTTTAGTTTTGTAAGAAACCGCCAGTGTATCTTCCAAAGTGGCTGGCCCATTTTGCATTCCTTCCAGCAGTGAATGAGTGTTGCTGCACATCCTCTTCAGCATTTAGTTGTTGTCCGTGTTTTGGATTTTGGCCATTCCAATAGGTGTGTCGTGGTATCTCGTCGTTTCAATTTTTTTTAATGTTTATTTATTTTTGAGAGAAAGAGAGAGAGAGTGCGGGCAGGGGAGGGACAGAGAGAGAGTAGACACAATCCGAAGCAGGCTCCAGGCTCTGAGCTGTCAGCACAGAGCCTGATGTGGGGTTTGAACTCGTGAACCACAAGATCAGGCCCTAAGCCAAAGTCGGACATTCAACCAACTGAGCCACCCAGGTGCCCCTAATCATTGTTGTTTTAATTTGCATTTCACTGATGACATATGATATAGAGTATCTTTTCATATGCTTATTTGTCATCTGTTTATCGACTTTGTTAAGGTATTTGTTATCATCTCTGGCCCATTTTCTTAATTGGGTTGTTTGTTTTCTTATTGTTGACATTTAAGAGTTCTTTGTATATTTTGGATAACAGTTCTTTATCAACTATGTCTTCTGCAAAATATTTTCTCCCAATCTGTGGCTAATCTACTCATTCCCTTGATGTTGTCACTCTCAGAGCAGAAGTTTTTAATTTTAATGAAGTCTACCATATCAATTCTTTCTTTTGTGGATTTTATCTTTGGTAGTAGATCTAAAAAGTCATCATCAAACTCTAGGTCATCTAGGTTTTCTCCTATAGTATCTTTTAGGAATTTTATAGTTTTGTGTTTTACATTTAGGCCTGTGATACAATTTGAATTAGTTTTTGTGAAGAGTGTAAGGTCTTTGTCTAGATTCATTTTCTTGCATGTGGATGTCAATTGTTCTAGCACCATTTGTTGGAAAGACTATCTTTGCTCCATTGTATTGCTTTTGTTGCTCCTTTGGCAAAGATCAGTTGAGCTGTAATCAGTTGTTATTTTTATTATGACTGACAAAAAGCATGCATTAGGTGCCTAACTGCATATAGCATCATCCTGTGTTCTGCCGAAGTGTTAGGCTTGAGCGCTATGCCATGTTCAGCCCCTACAAACTTTGAGGTCCTCCAGGTACAAAGGAAAATAAATATTCTGCCAGTATTGAGCCTATATTACCAAATTATTCCCAAGGCAAAAATCATTGCTTGCTTAAATCTAGGTACAATTAAAAAAAAATCAGAATGACTAGTGTTAACCAATTACCCACTGTATTAGTTTTCAATTGCTATTGTAACAAATTACCACAAACTAGTGGCTTCATGCAATGCAGATATATTGTCTTAATGGTTCTGGACATCAGAACTTAAAATAAAGGTGTGAGCAGGGCTGCACTCCTCCGCAAGGCTTCAGGGGAGCAGTTATTTCCTTGACTTTTTCAGCTTTTAGAGGTCCCTTCCAGTGCATCAGTCCAGCCTCTTGCTTCTGTCTTCACATCTCCTCCCACTCACTCAGATTCTCCTGCCGCCCTCTTATAAAGACCTGGCTGGTGGTGACAGGGGTGGCAGAGCCACGCAGTCCAGCTTTGCAAAGGCTGTCCTGTGCTGCAGCCTACAGGCACCCAGCCTGTGTACTACCTGCTGCCAAGATGCCAAAGAGGAAGGTCAGCCCCACCGAACAGGTGGTGACGGAGAGGCCCAAGAGCAGATCAGCAAAGTTGTCAGCTAAACTTGCTTCTGCAAAAGTGGCAACATAGTAAAAAAAAAAATAAAATGCAGCTGGAAAGGATAAATCTTCAGACAAAAAAGTGCAAGCAAAAAGGAAAAGCAAAGCAAAGGGAAAACAGAAGTGGCTAACCAAGAAACTAAAGATGATTTACTCATCTCCTTATCCTTAACTTAATCACATCTGCAAAATCCCTTTTACCATGTAAGGTAACATAGTTACAGTTTCTGGGGATTAGGACCTGAATATTTTCATGGGGCATTATCTGGCCTGCCGCACCCACTGAAGTTTTTCAGATATGCATAACATTTTACCCTAAACAAATCACTACATGGGGACCAGGGCAGCAAGAAAGGAAAGTATCAGATGGAAAGGTCACACAATTGAGAATGTAACACTATTTGTCTCTAGTTTCAGAGTCTAGTGCCAAGGACTTGAAGAGTTAATTGTTTTTGTTTTTGTTTTTTTACTTTCTTTGCCTTTTGGGGGCTGTCATCCTCTTGTTCTCAGAACCACATTCACTCAACTGTGGCTGTGGAGTTAAGCATCTCCAAGTACATCTGCTGCTTTGCAGAGGCCTAATGCTTACTCTTACGGTCCCAGAGTCCTGGGGGCTTGCCCAGCTGGGATTCTCATGCTGGGCCTTTTCCCTTTTTATATTATCACTGCCCTCCCTTTTCATCCCTATATCACAGACACTGCATGAATATCAGGGTCCTGTGAAAGAAGTTAAAGACATTATCCCTGACCTCTTAGGCTGATAGGAGGAGACACCCACCTTGGAGACTTCCACCTTGACCTCTGTCCTGTCACCAGATTTTAAGCTGCTACAATTGAGTGATGGGGGTGGGAGACCAGCAGCAGCATGAAGAGCAGGGGGCTGCTTTCTGCTCAGTAGATCACAGACACCACTCCGTCATCTTCAGGCTCCTTATTTATCTTTCCAATCCCTGGTCACCAGCTATCCAGGCCAGGTATCACTTATTTTTGCCTCCAGTTCAAGGGGATGGAAGCCAGCCCTTGATCCATAACAACAGCCTCTGAAGTAGAAAGCTATGGGTGAGAGAACTTGCAAATCTAAACTTCCTTGGTATGGGTGTGTAACTGCTGGAAGAATTCCTCCAAAACAAGGGCAGATTTTCTAGTTACTCGACTTAGACTGGTTCACACATCAAACATCCCAACAAAGAGTTCTCCAGTGCTGCTGGGAAGGAAGGCCTCCTGAAAAGAACTGAGAGCACTGTCCTCTGCTCTTGGGACCCTGTTCCCACCATTCAGTCAGAATTCAGCCAAGATGCCAGGATGATCTGTTAACACGTGCGTGCGACTGTTTGAGAGAAACTTGGAGCTGGAAGACTGGGAGTCGGATAAAAATAACCTGCAAATGCACAACCCATTCTGGCTTCTAGGGCCTAGACTAGGGTGAGACCAGTGAGGTCCGTGAGGTGCTTGCCTCAGGCACAAAATTTAATTGAGTAATCAAGAAAATAATATGTTGATGGAGTATCTTTTAAAAATCAAAATTAATACGAAAAGTCCCCACAATGAACAAAACATCAACATTTTAATGTTTATTTATTTTTGAGACAGAGAGAGACAGAGCACGAGCGGGGGAGGGGTGGAGAGAAAGGGAGACAGAATCCGAGGCAGGCTCCAGGCTCTGAGCCTGACCGCGGGGCTCGAACTCTTCAACTGACAGATCATGACCTGAGCCCAAGTCAGACGCTCAACCGACTGAGCCACCCAGGCACCCCAAAACATCAACATTTTAAATAAAGATCGGCTCATCAAGGATGTCATTGCTATTGCATATTAGAGCTTGAAGCCAAAGAAAAATTCAGACACACCGATCCTGTCTTTTTTTTTTTTTTAATTTTTTTTTAACGTTTATTTATTTTTGAGACAGAGAGAGACAGAGCATGAATGGGGGAGGGTCAGAGAGAGGGAGACACAGAATCCGAAACAGGCTCCAGGCTCTGCCAGCACAGAGACCGACTCGGGACTCGAACTCACAGACCGTGAGATCATGACCTGAGCCAAAGTTGGCCGCTCAACCGACTGAGCCACCCAGGCGCCCACCGATCCTGTCTTTTTGACAATGTTCACATTTTGTTCATCATGGATTTGGTGCAGTAATTCTTATTTTTAACAATATTGCATTAAAATATTTATCTTGATTACAGAATTTTTCTGTGCCTCCTTAAATTTTGTGTCCTGGGATAAATGTCTCACTCTCCTCCCCCCTACTCCCAGCCCTGCAGTCTATACAGCAGTTTTGGGGCTTTAACTTATTTGAGCTTCATGACTTCCTTATAAGGTGGGCAAGGCAGGTATTATCGTCTGCATTTGATAGTAGGGAACTAAGTCACAAAATGAGTGACACAGACTGCTCAGAACCACATGGTACTTGTTGAACAAGAGATTAAAATTCAGGCCTGCTGACTCTGAATCCAGAGTTCTTCCTATGATGCCAGAGATTCTCAATCTCCAATGTACCAGCAATGATATAGGAAGATTGTTGAAATCCAGATCCTGAGTTCCCAACCACAGAGACTCTGATTCTGGAGGTCTGGGGTAGAACACGAGAATCTGCATTTTTAGATACTCACATAAGATGATTTTGGTGTCAGTGAGCAATGCACCACTGTTTGGACAACTCTCAGGGCTTTAGGCTGTGACTGCATACACATTACTGCAAGAGCTTGAAGTTCTGATTATTAACATTTCTGCTGGTAACAAGATACCTGCACTTCATTTTGGTTAAAATACTACTTTTCTCTAGTAAGAGTAACCTCAGCAATTAACAAATAACAACCACTAACCCATCATCACTATTGTTAATTAAAGGAAAGCAGGGTCTTCATCCACAGGACTGATGCACTTTGAGGCATGGCAGATAGATGGGGACCACCCGTATTAGATGGGGTACCCTGAGCAATCATGAGTCTTCTTGACGGTATGGGTTACTTGGGATGAGCACCCCAAAAGGAGAAGGATCATGACCTCATACACAAACTTTGCCTACTGAATAGTTTTGCCAGTGTGGGTTAGGGCTAAGGAGAAGTTAACCCCTGTTGTAGATCAAGTGAGAGAAAGACCAATAAAAAAATTAGTATTTTTTACCTTGGTGCTTGTAGAGACAATAACTTAAGCTGCAAGCATATTACCCGGCCATAAAGACATAAGAAAAGTTAGGCTGAATATGTGGATACAATGAAAGCAACTTGAGAAGGAATCTTGTCAGTGTTGCCAGGGAAAGCTTTCTGCTTGAGGCCGAAAGCATGAAAATCAAGCAAACAAATAAAAATATTTAAACTGGGGGCGCCTGGGTGGCTCAGTTGGTTAAGCGGCCGACTTCAGCTCAGGTCACGATCTCATGGTCCGTGAGTTCGAGCCCCGCGTCAGGCTCTGGGCTGATGGCTCAGAGCCTGGAGCCTGCTTCGGATTCTGTGTCTCCCTCTCTCTCTGCCCCTCCCCTGTTCATGCTCTGTCTCTCTCTGTCTCAAAAATAAATAAAACGTTAAAACAAAATTAAAAAAAAATATTTAAACTGGATTCTTAAACTATTCATCTCTGAAACCCACCCCCTCCCCCCAAAATAGATGACATTTTTTTTTTTTCTACCAAATGCTGGCCAAGTGGATTTTCCAAAGCTTTTCACCTAGGTACATGTTTTCCAGCTATCCCCACCTTAGTGGTTTACTTTACCCTTGCACAGCTTGATTGTGAAGAGTGGAATTCTGTGCCCAAGTGAGATGTATTGGCCTGTCTGTTCCTTGGGCTGTGGGTGAGAGAAGTGGCAAAGAAAGCCAGTGTTCAAGTGCTCAGATTGCTTTTGTCCTTTACCTCCAGGTATGTGGGTACAGATGCAATTTTTTTTGTCTTTTCTAGCTTTAATGAGATATAATTGACATATAATCTTGTATAAGTTTAAGGTGTAAAATGATGATTTGATATACCTATATATTGTGAAATGTTTAACCACAATAAGGTTTGTTAACACATCCCTCCCCTCACTTAATTATTATTTTGTTGTTGTTAGAATACTATAATTCTACTCCCATAGCAACTCTCAAGTATACAATACAGTATTGTTAACTATAGTTACCATGTGTATGTTAGATCCCTTGAATTTATTCATCTTATAACTGAAAGTTGACCAACATATCCTCATTTCCCCCACCCCCCAGCCCTTGGCAACCACCAATGCGCTGTCTGTTTCTATGAGTTTGAGGTTTTTAGATTCCATACGTAAGTGAGATTTTAAAGTATTTATCTTTCTTCATGTGACTTACCTCACTTAGCAAAATGCCCTCAAGTTCCACCCATGTTGTCACCAATGGCAAGATTTCCTTCTTTCTCATGCCTGAATAATATTACATTGTATATATATATACACCACATTTTCTTTATCCATTCAGCCACTGATGGACATGTAGGTTGTTTCCATATCTTGGCTATTGTGAATTATGCTGCAGTGAATATGGGAGTGCAAATATCCCTTTGGGAGAGTGATTTCACCTCCTTCAGATACGTACTGAGAAGTAGGATTGCTGGATCATATGGTAGTTCTATTTTTAATTTTTGAAGGAAACTTGACTTCCATTTTCCTTTGGTTAGTGATGTTGACCACCTTTTCATGTACCTGTTAGCTATTTGTATGTCTTCTCTGGAAAAATGTTTATTCAAGTTCTCTGCCATTTCCTAACCAGATTGTTTATTTTTGCTATTGAGTGGTATAAGTTCCTTATGTATCCTGGATATATTAACCTTTTATCAAATATATCTTTGCAAATATTTCCCCCCATTTTATAGGTTGATTTTTACTTTTGTTGCTTGTTTCTTTCGCTGTGCAAAAGCTTTTAATTTGATATAGTCCATTTGCTGACTTTTTTGCTTGCGTTGCTTATGCATTTTGTGTCATATCCAAAAAATCATTGCCAAGACTGATGTCAAGGAAATTTTCTCCTATGTTTTCTTCCAGGAATTTTACAGTTTCAGGTATGTGCTTAAATCCATAATCCAATTTGAGTTAATCTTTGTAAATGGTGTAAGATAGAGGTCCAATCACATTATTTTGCATGTGAGTATCCAGTTTTCTAATACTATTTAGTGAAGTGGCTGTCCTTGATTGAGTATTCTTGACTCTATTGTCAAATATTAGTTGACCATATATATGTAAGTTTACTTCTGGGCTCTTGATTTTGTTCCATTAGTCCGTGTGTTTGTTTTAATGCTAGTATCATACTGTTTTGATTGCTTTAGCTTTGTAATATAGGTTGAATCAGGAAGAATGATATCTCCAGCTTTCTTCTTTCTCAAGATTGCTTTGGCTATTTGGGGGTCTTCTGAGGTCCCACATGAATTTTAGGAATGTTTTCTTCTATTTCTGTGAACAACTTTCATTGGAATTTTGATAGAAATTACATTAAATTTGTAGATAGCTTTGGAAATTATGGACATTTTAACAATATTAAATCTTCCAACACATGAGCACCGGATATCTGTCTATATATTTGTGTCTTTGCTGAAGTTTCTGAAGCAATTACCTGAGCTCTCCCACAACTGTTTTTGTTTGTGGGTAGCTCTCTAATTGTTGATCATTGTTGGTGATGGAGGCTGGGGTTTCCTGTTGTGGCATTTTTGGTCCAGAAAAAATTTAATGTAGAGTCTGGGTGGCCATATATCCTAATTCCTAATAGTAATAACATTATAAAGAAAGTCCCCAGATTTGAAAGGTTTGTCTTCAAAAATTGAACTTAGAAGATGGTTGTTGAGACACACCTTTGCCTCTAGGCGATGCCTGGCATTGAGGTTCTCAGGTGCATTCTCTTAGCACCACCCATGACATATAAACACTCTTCCCTTACTTTAAAATATGTCCCTGCCTATTGTTTTTCTCCATTCCTGTTTGTTGATTACCTTCCTTTGCTTCATATGAAGCCTTCCTTTTCAACCAGAAAACTTCCTTTTCAAATACTGGCATCACAGTCACTTGGAGAGTTTGATAAACTACAAATTGCTGGGCCCCGCCCCCAGAATGTCTGATTCAGTAGGGCTGTCTGGAACCTGAGAATTTTCATCTCTATTAAGTTTCCAGTTGCTGCTGCTACTACCCTGGAAACTTTGAAATGTATCAAACTACAGTGATAGTTTCCAAATAAAGAATCACCTGGGAGCTTTTATAAAAATACTGACACCCAAGTTCACCCCAGACCAATGAAGTCAGACTGTTTTGAAGATGGGGCATACATTAGTTACCTACGGTCATTGTAACAAATTACCATAAACTAGGTGGCTTAAAACAACAGAAATTTATTTCCTCACAGTTCGGGAGGACAGAAGTCCTAAGGTAAGGTGTTGGCAAGGCCATGATCCCTTACAGGATGCAGGGTGGGAGCTCCTAGCTTCTGGTTGTTGTCAGCAATCTTGGCATTCCTTGATTTGTAGATGCATCACTCCAATCTCTGCCTTCTCCCTTCACATGGCCTTCTCGCCCATATATCTTTGTGTTTCTATGTCTGTGTGTCCTCTTCTCTTCTTATGAGAACACAAATGATTGAATTTAGGGTCCACCCTAATCCAATATGACCTCATCTAACTTACATCTTAATTGTATCTGCAAAGACACTATTTCAAGTAAGGTCACATTTTGAGATACTGGGTGGACATGAATTTGGGGGAAGGGGGACATATTCCACTCACTATAGGGCCCTAACTTAATTGGAAGATACCTAAGGGCAATATCCATATATTATCCAACTTCCATAAACAGTGTAGCACAGAGTATGATGCCAAAGTTAAAAAAAAAGTTCTTGAATGGATGAGGCTGTGTGTTCTCTTCTTCTTCTAATTCACAGTCATCACAACACAACAGATACAACACACTCCTAATTTACCTTAAAAGCTTGTTAAAACTAACTGCAGATTTCAAGGACTTTAAAGTGTTTATCTGTATGACTAATTCAGCTCTAAATTAAAGACTTTTTCCTTAAGCAACAGAAGATACTGAAGGTATCTCTTTGTAAAAGACTGGTATGCTGTTCCTCAGGGCATTTTATAGGAAACTTACCCATAAAGAGCCCAGATTACACACTGCTGAAAGCTTTTAATGATAAGAAACAATGTTTTTGAACTTCCCATTATAAACTAGAAATAATATTTTCACATGAAACAAAAATGCTAAATTACTAAACTGCCTCCCTAGGGTTTTGAATTTTGTACAGTAAAATGATTGTTTTCCATGAATTAAGACTACAGGGGTGTCTCTTCAGAATACTTGTGATGCAAAGCAGGAGAAAAGACACCTGTTGTCTGAACATCAGTGCAGGAGAGGCCGTGATTCACAGGGTTGAGGTGGGCATTGGCTAACAACCAGGCAACAAGGCCAAGAAGAATGTGGCCACATGTTGGGAGGTATGATGGTGTTCCAAGTACAGTTGGAAATCAGAAAGTGACTATGGCTAGTTTTGGATAAGGTGGCTTCTAAGGGTCACAGGCAGAGTTGTCAAAATGGCTCTGAGTGTATGCCCATATAGGGTATGGGGCCTTAATAGGGCTCCATGAACCCTGCCCTGTGATCCCTTGGAGCAGCTGTGTATAGAGTGGGATATGCAGTGAACTGAGAATTGGTGCCTTGGATTCTGGTCTCAGCTCTATCACAAATGATCTCTGAAGTTCTTTGCAGTTTTTAAATACGTTGATGTGGGGGATACAATGTAATTAATAACATATCTAAGCCCACATATCCTGCTTTGTATCACTGTGTCTGTGTAACGCAGGTATGTCTGAAAAAATTAACCTAGGAGATTTGATCACTTATTTAGATTTTCAAAAGTATTTTTCCATTAGTGTATTCCTGGTTTTGACACGCTTTACGATAGAAAATTCCTTCTTAAATAAACCAGGAACATGCAGCATTTGGAAGTTATGAGAATATCTAAGTGCTTTTGTAACATTTATGATGTTTTAAAAAATCTTTAGAGCCACACACGTAATAGTTATAATAATTTCCAGTTCCTTTTTAAAGCACTGGCCGTGACAGCTGTTCAACAGAACACTGTCTTACTTCTCTCTTAACCCATTTTCTCTGCTAATGAACTCCATTGAGAAAGACTGAGCCATCTACCCATTTCAGGGCAGACCACGCGAGCTTTCAGAGGACTGGGAAGTTCTAGTTTAGTTCTCACATCTCTATTATAATACTGAATACTTTTATGTCTTCATAAAAATCCCTTATAAAGATTTTTTAAGGTAAAAATCAAACATAATTAATTTTATGTGATAGATGCTTCTGGGATCAGGACAGGTGGTTTATGCTGCGGGGGTAGTTGCCAGTCACAGATAGTCTTGTATTTACTGGTTCACTGGTTCATTCCACGTATTTCATGTATTTTCAGTCTTTACATCAGAAAGAGGGTGCCTTTCCCATATAAGCATGGCATTTCTTTATTCCCTGAGAGCCATCCTACCTTATCTCTTAAGTTAGTCTCTGTTTGGCAAGAAGGATGTACATTAAAACATCTTAAGTCTAATTATGTTGAGGGGAAAAGTTCAAACTGTAGAGTGATTTTTTTTTAACTGAAAAGGAAAATAATATTTATGGAACACCTAAGTGCTAAAGAGCTCCACATGCATTATTGGTTTTAATTTTCATTATTGTCCCCATTTTAGAGATGAGAAAAAGGAGGCACACAGCTAGTAAGGGGCAGAATCTAAACTTGAACCCAGGCAAATAGATTCTGTTTGTTTTCTGGAAACACTTCCATCATTCATTCTTAATGTTTGCACATTCTTTCTTTAATATGGTGACTTTTTTTTTAATTGTGGTAAAGTATACAAAACATAACATTTACCATTTTAACCATTTTTAGTGTATAGTTTAATGACATTAAGTACATTCACATTGTTGTGCAACCATCACTCTGTTTATCACCAAACTCTTTCATCATCCCACACTGAAACTGTACCCATCAGAAAATAATTCTCCATTAACATTCCCTCCAGTCCTTGGTAACCATTATTTTACTTTTTGTATCTACTAATCTGTCTATTCCAGGTACCTCATATAAGCGGAATCATGTCATATTTATCCTTTTGTGTCTGGCTTATTTCACTTAATATAATGTCTTCAAGGTTCATCCATGTTGTAGCATACACCAGCATTTCCTTCCTTTTGAAGCTAAGTAATATCCCCCTGTATGCCTGTATCACCTTTTGTTTATCTATTATCTGTCAGTCAACATTTGGGTTGTTCCACCTTTTGGTTCTTATGAGTACTGTTGCTATGAACATGGGCATATATGTATCTGCTCAAGTCCTTACTATCAATTATTTTGGGTATATATACAGAAAAGGAATTTCTAGATCATTAGAGGGGTTTTTTAACTTTATTTTGAGAGAGAGAGAGAGACAGAGACAGAGATAGAGACAGAGACAGAGACAGAGAAGAGAGGGAGACAGAGAATCCCAAGCAGGTTCTGCACTGTTAGCATGGAGTCCCACGCAGGCTTGAACTCACAAACCGTGAGATCATGACCTAAACCAAAATCAAGAGTTGGAAGCTTAACTGACAGAGCTACCCAGGTGCCCCCATTACAGTGTTTTTTTTAAAAAAACATGTGTTAAAAAAAAGTACTTAAGTGTTAACCGAAGCTACCATAGCCTCAATATATTTTACAATTTAAAAAATGCATTTCCTGACCATGTTCCCAACTTTCTCATTTCTTTGAGTGATAACACCATTCTCCTTAATTTCCCAAGCTCGAGATCTTGATGTCATCTTGGACTCTGCCACTCATCTCCTCCTATAGTTAGTCTATCGTATCTTATGATGCATTCCTTCAAAATTCCCACAGATTGGATTCTTCTTATTAACTCTGACATGAACTTTACCCAGGTCTGACCACTGTGGATCACTCCAACACAAGACCACTCTGCCACCAATCCTCCAACATCATTGTCAAAGAGATAATCCAAAAAACAAACAAACAAACAAACAAACAAACAAACAATTTCATCATGACACTCCCTGCTAAAGATTCTACAGTGGCATTAAGTTCAAGTTCAAATAATGCATTAAATGATTGAACAGACACTAAGGCTGCTTTGTCTGCTTTTAAAAGCAGCAAATTATCTGATTTCCTCTCATCTATGCAACATTATTTTATGCTTCTTCCCTGAATTCTTCTCTCCTCCAAGGACTATCTTCAGTGTTAGCCTTACACTAAGTTCACTTTACTCTTCTTTTAAAATCAAACTTTCTTTTTGTTTTACATTTTATCTCAGCTGGTATAATTAGACACGCTCAATGATCACATATTTGTTTTCTATACTATGTGACTGATATGCTATTTAAAAGGGACAACATGTCACTTCAGTTACTTCTTATTAAGACTGTTTTAGTGCTGTTGAGTAGTAGACCTTCTTAGTTTTAAAGTCACGGTCAGTTAAGAAAAGATAGCATTAACTCATAGGAGATTGCAAAGTGTCTACCCAAAACATTGTGGGTACTTCTAAACATGCATTGATGGTTCTGCAAGAATCTGAAACTAGATCTATGTGAATTACCTATGCATCTACTCATTTACAAGTCATTCATTCATTTATGATTCACCTTTTCTAAGGCCAACAAGAAATATGAATAAATTAATTTGGAATGATATATAAAAAAAAGGCTGGCCTTACAAGGCAAGCTTTCTCTCCAATCTATGCCATTGTTTTCCATTCACCTAATCCCCTTGCAAAGTCATTTCTTACTGCAAAACATATATGGTCTTTATTTATTTCCTGTCTTTATTAGTTTTTGCTTCTCCCAACCACAAGCTAAGTTTCTTGGATATAAAACGTTTGCCCTGTAATTTTGTGAGAATCTTAGGATTTTCACGGGTAAGTGTTTGCTGGTTTATGAAATAAGACAAAGTAACAGGAGTGCACAGATTGCAAAATGTGAAGACAGGTTTGTACCAGAGCCCTCAGACAGAAAACACTTTGCACTCAGGAAGAAATCTCTCAGAGAAGTTGTCCACTATCAGAATAGCAAGAGTGCAGCTTTTAAAATAGTTCCTTATGTATTTTTTGCATTGTTGTGTGCATACTACGGCTAGTCAATTTTCAAGGCAAAATGTTACCTAGGTGAGTCTGTTTCTCATTTTAAATAATTCTCAAAATACGTGAAATAGTAAGTGTCCCCTCTCTTCTCCTAAGGGTCCAGATGATGTCCAAACCCTAAATACAGGCCAGAATAGGATATATAAAATGTTCTTTCTACTACTAAGTTTAGGAGCTATTTTCAAAATAAGCTTTTAAGTCCCATTAATAAACAATTTTTTCTCCTTGAAGAGGGCTTATAAGGGACAGTTTCACACCTTATAACAGATTCGTAAATGGGTAAGTTCACACCAAGTTGGGAATACCAATCATTCCTGTGTAAGCAGATGTGACATCCAGAAGATTAATCCTAGCATTTGATATGCCCTCCTCTTGCATTAGAATTGCAACATTGACCAATGCATGAGTGTTAGAATTGCAACATTGACTAAAACATGTTTAAAAACAGATAAAAAGGTCAGATAAATAAGAACTAGAGAAACTGAGAGATAGACATAGAGAAATAAGGAGATAAATAGAGAGCATATAACATTGGAAGAAATTTGCAATGGTATCTCAGACCATAGAAATATTGAGAAATTTTATAGATAAGTACATCAACTCCTGGCAGCTAAAATTTTTTGGATATGAATAATGAATAAATAAAATCATACAGTCAAATTAGCTCATTTCCATCTCCTATTTATAGACATTGTATTTAAATAGATTTTTCACAAATAACAAATTTGTAGCTAATACAGCCAAGTGCATCCCTACTTTCTATCCTCTTCCTTTTCATTATCCTTAGGTAAGTTAAATAGGCATGTGGAGCCTTTGGCTTAACCGATATTCCTCCAATTCCTGCTAACGCAGTCTGTTAGAGAGGACTATTCACAAAGCATCTGGAGGACTCCTAACAGTAAAGTGCTATTCTCCCTGCTGTTGCAGTTATGAAAGTTAAAAACATTCACAATTGTACCAACATTTAGTACTGGTATATCACTGTTGGCACCAGAAGATCCTGAATAAACTATTGTTGTGGCTTTGCTGATAGACAGCCTGTCAGGAAATGATCAGTATTGGCCATGATTTGGGGCTAATTTCATGGATGTTTTCCAGTTTCCATGATCTTCCTTTCCCCTTTTCCAAACAAAAGTGCTTCTGAAAATTTCTGTTTAACATCTTTCAGTTTGAATAAAGAAAACACAAAACATTCCCCTTGCAGCTGGTACTGGTGAAATTACTTCTCTGGAGGGACCAGCAGATGAGGGGTCTTGTTTGAGAAGCAACAGGCAGAAGGTTGCATTCTGTATCAGAGCCCACATTCAGACCTGCAACCTGAGATCTGTCCCTCGCCCCCCTTTCCAGATCCCTCCCCCAACACGCACACACACATGCGCGCACACGGGCGCGCGTGCGCGCAACACACACACACACACACACACACACACACACACACACACTCCATCTAAATGAACACAGATGGCTGGCACCCAGGGTAGGCATCTAGGAAAACAGCCTCAGGCTTCTCTGCTTGCTGTCATTTCATCCTACAAATAGAGAGCCTTTAAGATGCCTGTGTTGTTTCTTAATCTGAGATCACTCTTATTTGGGTTGTTAGCCGCTTCCTGTTGGGAAATGTACCAGAAGCATCAGAAAGATACCCAGAGACTGAATTGACTAAAATAAAGAATTCCTTTAAACTCACTGGGTGTATAGTATTAGATTTAATGAAAGCCTTATTATCATAAAAACCCTATCAGTTTTTAACAGTCAATTTTTTTCCCTCCAGAACTGCATAGCATCACCTGACCTGTTGTTTCTCTGTGTGAAATAAATTAATTTTTCAAATGTCATATAAAGGAGAATAAAGCCAAATTTCACAAGTCCTGGAAAATAATCTCCATCTTCGTACTGCCCCAATCAACAGAACATATGTTCTCCTCCATTTATTTCTGTAGAAAGTGTGCAAACAATTCCCTGGATTTGGAGGGCATAATTATGAAGGGGTTGATATCTAAAAGGTTATTACTGATTTATAGAGTTCTCCAGTTTAATCGAAGACAGATTTAGGAATAAGAAAAAAAAATACTACTTTCTCAAGGAACAATATTGTCTCAAAGGGGAAATGTAAGATTTAAGAGTAATTTTTATAAGACATTTTTACCACAGTTTGTGGATCTGGGAGGTGTTTCTCGTTTGAACAATTTCTATGTAATGAATATTTTGTAGAGCCATCTCACTCATTGTAGTACATTTGATTTGCCTAAAAATAGAGTGATCAAACTCCCAGGGCAATTTTTGTGAAGTCTTAATTCCTCATTTTCCATTATGGATTTATAATCCTCAGTCTGAAGATTATGCAAGAATATATGCAAGAATAAAATATTTATTTAAGCAAGAAGTTTAGTTTAATTCACTCCTGTCATATGTGCATGCTTTTTCTCTGTCTCTGACACACACACACACACACACACACACACACACACCCTACAAGCTCATCTAATATTGGACAATGTAATTTTGCTTAATATTAGTATTTGTTTGTATAATAAAAAACCTTGCATGGGTGGGTTCCATACTTTAGATCCATATTCATGCTTAATTATTGTAATGTATTTATGTCAGAGCAGTCTAACTTTCAATAATCAGAGGATTGCATGGTATCAATATTCAGAGTAAAATCAAAATTTTTAAAAATCAAATTTTCCTCTCCAATGGAAAATTTTAATTTACCAAGCCACTCATAAAAGCCTTAATCATACTTTTAACAGGATTTAAATTATATAAATCTTCCCTAATTTGTGTTTTTTTCATGACTGGGTCATCAGCAATAATCCAAAAGCCAAATATTAAAAGAAGTAAAAACCAAAAAGAAAAACAAGATGTTGCAGATCTAGATTTGTGCGTGTATTTGATAACAGCCTGTAACCACATGCATAAACGTGTACAGTCTGTGATGTTTCACATTTGTTACTCCTTATAACTTGACTTGAGCCTAAGGATTGTTTTATTCCTAAAACTGGCATTCACAGAGATAACGACCAATGACTTCCACATCTGGCAAAGTTGGAGTAACAAGGATTGGATGTACCTCCCACCTTGAGCCAATTGAAAGCTGGACAAAATATGTAAAACAACAATTTCCAGACATTGGACAACAGGCAGTACAGGATAGTTATCCCCGAGAGAAGGGGAGCAAACAAGCTGAGTCCTCTAGCTTAATGAATAAAGTGGTTTTCAAGCTGTGGCACAGAGAAAGGCAACCCAGGATCTGGTGGTCTGAGTGAATTGAAGGAGACTAATTGATGTTCAGAGAGGCCAAAACATATACAGTTTGTGGGACAGAGTATTGGAGAGAGGGAGCTATATAGGCAAAGAGAGAGAAGAAAAAAGGACAGGGGAGCAGAGATGTGAAACAAGGGTAGGGAAAGGAAGGGAAGAAAGGGAGAGAGCTCTGGAGATCTGCAGAGGGGTCTCTTTGAGTCTTTGGCTGAGAAAGGATTTGTACATGCACAAGAGTAAACTACCTGACACCAAAGAAAGAACCACTGGAAAGGAGTAGGGAGACCAATGGAGATAGGAATAGTTGTGTTCCCATCAACCAAAATGGAAAGAACTCATAACATAGGAGATAGAATTCTTAGAAAGATATTGCCTCAGTAGGAGGCTAACGTAGCTGTAGCCCAAAGTCTCTTGAACCAACCCTGATCAGGTTTAAAAGCAAGCTTTGCAAAGAACAATCTATTCCAAGTAACTTAGCAGCATGTCATATTGAAATCTAACATTAATTAAAGAATACAACAACAACCAGCAATCAAAGGCAAAATTTACAATGCCTAGCCTGTAATAAAATTTACCAGGTGTGTAATAAAGCAGGAAAATATGAACTGTGGCTAGGAAAAAATCAATCAGTAGAAAAAGACTTAGAAATGACAAAGATGATGAAACTAGAAGACAGGGATTTTAACCAACTATTATATTCTCCATATGCTCAAGAATTTAGAGGAAAACGTAAACAGGTGAGAACAGAAATGTAAGATATGAAAAGACCCAGATAGACTTTCTAGAAATGAAAATACAACATCTAAGGGCTCCTGGGTGGCTCAGTCAGTTAAACGTCTGACTGTTGATCCCGGCTCAGGTCATGATCTCATGGTTCATGGGATCAAGCCCCGCCCTGCATCTGGCTCTGTGCTGACAGCACAGAGCCTGCTTGGGATTCTCTCTCTCTCCCTCTCTCTCTGCCCCTCTCCCACTTGCTCTCTCTCTCTCACTCTCTCTCTCTCAAAATATTTATAAACTTAAGAAAAAATAAAATACAACATGGGGCGCCTGGGTGGCGCAGTCGGTTAAGCGTCCGACTTCAGCCAGGTCACGATCTCGCGGTCCGTGAGTTCGAGCCCCGCGTCAGGCTCTGGGCTGATGGCTCGGAGCCTGGAGCCTGTTTCCGATTCTGTGTCTCCCTCTCTCTGCCCCTCCCCCGTTCATGCTCTGTCTCTCTCTGTCCAAAAATAAATAAAAAACGTCGAAAAAAAAAAAATTTAAAAAAAAAATAAAATACAACATCTACAATGAAAAGTAATAATAGCTAAAGTTTCATGAGCACTTACTGGGCACCAGGCATGAGGCTGAGTATTTTACATGCAGTATCTCATTTATCTTTAGCCTCACCTCTATAAGGCAGATGTTAAAGATGAGGAAACTGAGGATTAGAAAGCATAACTAATTGTATATGATCGTAGGCCTGAAACTTGAAGCCAGGCAGTCCACCTCCAAGGCTCATGCTTTTAAGCAACATTCTATATTGTTTATAGCACTGTGTGCAATAAAATATAAGCCAGTTTAAAAAATAAACCTCACATGAGGAAGTTTACTGAAACTCTTTAAAAGATATCATTAAAAACGATACTTTGTTTTGTGTGTGTGCACACACATACATGTATGCTTACATGATTTAGGTGTACATTTTGTTGGAGATCAGATAGATCTTTCTCAGAGTGTTGTTAAGAGTTGTGATGGAGAATGATTGAATGTATTTATATCCTGAATTTTCTCAGGAAGATCTGATAGAAATGAGTGGAAGGGAACTTGCAACTTAATAGTAGAACAAAACAATGTAAGATTGTTCACAGTTCTTTTTCTTCCTGTTAGAGTATTCTACAATTGGTATTTCATTTAAAGTGTGGCAATAATTATAAGAATATAATGATAGTAGGTAAAGTTTACTTAATAATTGTCATGCTTTGTACTAAAGTACATGTATTACCACATTTAATCCTTACAAAAAACCTTTTGGGTAGATTCTACTCTTATATATACAGTTGAGGAGCAGAGAGAGGTACTTGATCTGCCCAAGGTTACATGGACAAAGATCATTCAAAGTATTTCTTACACAGAGTCATCTTTGAAAGAGAGTTTAATAATAGTTTCTGTTCTATCACAACTTTTTTTTGAATAAGACATTTACTTTAATGTTTTCCATATAATATAACTTTATGAAAAGACTATTTAATAAGCTAGCCTTAACTATAAACAACACACTATTCACCTGATAAAGAATGAAGGCACATAGATGTTTTAAAAAACCAAAATGTCTTAATATACTACTATAAATGGCATCAATAATAATTATATTTATTCTCAAAATTACATGAACTTAAATACATGGGTTTAACTATCTTAAGATAAAAATGTTTTGACTTCACAATTCCTGAAGTCCACGATGATATCAAGGAATTTTTATTTTTAAAAAAAAATTTTTTTTAACGTTTTATTTATTTTTGAGACAGAACGGGCCATGAACGGGGGAGGGGCAGAGAGAGAGGGAGACACAGAATCGGAAGCAGGCTCCAGGCTCTGAGCCATCAGCCCAGAGCCCGACGCGGGGCTCGAACTCACGGACTGCGAGATCGTGACCTGAGTTGAAGTCGGCCGCTTAACCGACTGAGCCACCCAGGTGCCCCTCAAGGAATTTTTAAAAATAACTTCCGGGGTGCCTGGGTGGCTCAGTTGGTTGGGCATGTGACTTCAGCTCAGGTCATGATCTCAAGGTTTGTGAGTTCAAGCCCCAGGTCGGACTCTGTGCTGACAGCTCTGAGCCTGGAGCTTGCTTTCGATTCTGTGTCTCCCTCTCTCTCTGCCCCTCTCCTGTTCACACTCTGTCTGTCTGTCTCTCTCTCAAAAATAAATAATCATTAAAAAATTAAAAATAAAATAAAATAATGTCCATATACTTATCCTTAATGTCCTCATCTCAAGACTGTTAGACCACAGGGGCAGTTTGACCCTTTTTCTCTCCTTGCAAGTAGGATGGTAAGTCCACTTCAAGTCATGCCACTGAATAAGTAAGTCAGCAATAAAATCAGAAATGAGATTCTCATAAATAGATTGTTGTTGTAACACCTCACCTCTTCATAAAAGCCACTTTCCACTCACAGGAGGTGAGAAGCCCTCCATCGTTGGCAGTCATGTGGCATGACTCCCAGTGCTTAGGAGAGAACTGAATGAAGCTTTCTTCTATACCTTGCACAATTTCAAATTTCATTCCATTTCAATGAGCATTTATTGAGCACTTACAAAGTTCCAGAAGCTATTCTAGTTGTCTACTCCAGATATCTATTTAACAAATAAATAAACTAGGCTATTGTTCCTATTTTGGTTCACATTCTCCTCTGGAAAATCCATCAAATGAGTAATCACAAGTCACAGAGTAGAAAAAACAACCACTTGATCTGAGAGTGGCATTGACTTTTAGGCTAGATGCGTTGCTGTTGAATCAATCAGGAACCGATTCCCACAATTTTCATTTCATGGGCTAGAAATATGTATATATTTTTAATTGAGGACCAGCAAAAGGGAAACCTCATGCATGATTGGCAGATGTGTAAATTGTTGCAGCCACTATGGAAAACAGTATCTGGAGGTTTCCCATAAAACTAAAAGTAGAAATAACATTTGCTCCAGCAATTCCACTTCTGGGTATTTACCCAAAGAAAACAAAACACTAATTTGAAAAGATACATGCACCCCTATGTGGATTGCAGCATCATTTACAATAGTCAAGATATAAAAGCAGCCCAAGTGTCCATCAGTAGATGAATGGATAAAAAAAGATATAAATATATATGTGTATATATATTTATATATAATGATACAAATATATATATACATATATATTTATATATAATGGAGTATTTCTCAGCCATAACAAAGAATCAAATCTTGCCATGCATGACAATATGAATGAACCTAGAGGGTATTATGCTAACTGAAATAAGTCAGACAGAAAAAGAAAAACACCATAAAACTGCACTTACATATGGAATCTCTTTACAAAACAAAACAAGTAAACAAACAAATACACAGAAACAGACTCATGAATACAGAGAACAAATTGGTGGTGCCAAGAAGGGAAGGTGATGGGATGCACAAAGTAGGTGAAAGGGATTAAGAGATATAAACTTACAGTTATAAAATAAGTCACAGGGATGAAAAGTACAGGATAGGGAATGTAGTCAATAATATTGTAATAACTTTTATGGTGGACAGATGGTTACTATACTTATTGTGGTGAGCGTTTTGCAATGTCTGTAATTGTCAAATTACTATGTCATACACCTGAAACTAATATAGTATTGCATGTAAACTACACTTTGATTAAATTTTTTAAATTGAGGACAAACATAGATCAAGCAGAAAAAAAATCAGAGAGCAGACTACCATCGGCTGTCACTATCAACACATACAAGAATTTTGTTTAACATAGAATAAATCATAAGAACACAGCCTTTTGTCCATATCAAAGTAAAGGATAGTTCTTTGAATTGAATAAATTTAACCTTATGAAAGAAAACCCATCACATTTTCCCTGTTGTTCTCATTTCATCATGGATCAGTGAAAACCTTGTACACTGGCACTCCCTTGCCAATAGGGGTTTAAGAACAATTTCTGCAGATGCACTTTAGTATCAGTGATATAAACAACATTGGACTAAGAAAAGAGAGGTGCAGCCATGTGCCAGGGGGCAGTCTTGAAGGATGCAGAGTGTTGCCTCTTTGTATGTGTCACTGAAGGCAGGTATCTCTCACTGCCAGGTGGGTCCTCTTTGAAAATAAAGATAAATTGGGGCGCCTGGGTGGCGCAGTCGGTTAAGCGTCCGACTTCAGCCAGGTCACGATCTCGCGGTCTGTGAGTTCGAGCACCGCGTCAGGCTCTGGGCTGATGGCTCGGAGCCTGGAGCCTGTTTCTGATTCTGTGTCTCCCTCTCTCTCTGCCCCTCCCCGTTCATGCTCTGTCTCTCTCTGTCCCAAAAATAAATAAAAAACGTTGAAAAAAAAATTTAAAAAAAAAAAAAGAAAGAAAATAAAGATAAATAACATACAGAAGTGCTATGATTTTATTATTCACCACCTATGTTATTCTTGAGGGTAAAAAGTAGGTAAATGTGGGGTATATCTCTCTTTCATTAGTGTAATTACCAAATTACAAAGTCTATATGAACTTCATTTAGACTAGTGGTTATAAATGGTTTTTTGGGTCACAAAGTACTTGGAAAATCAGATGAAATCTGTGACTCTTTCCCCCACTAAGACTACAAATTTGCATACACACACAAGTATTTTGCACATATTCCAGGGGAAACCCTGAAGCCCACAAATATATCCCAGTAGAGATTTCAGCTTTAGTGGATGAGGGGATTCAAAGTATTCACCACTAGTATTCCAAGTCATCTGTGTTTCCCTATACTGTTAGTTTCCATATGATACCCAGGAAGCTCTTTTCACCATCTTTGCTGCAGCCTTCCCTCATATGCCCTAAGGCATGTTCTTGGACTGGAGGTTGGAGTTTCATCTTGGCTCCTTGTTTTCTCTCCATCCAGCTCCCTACCATGCCTGGACTGCATTTGGCGAGGGCCCTGACAACCCATCTAGCTCTTACACCTTTTTCTTAAGGTCTGGATTTTGTCCCTATTCTCTTTATCATACATTTATATCCAGCTTCAACTGGATGGTGTGAAAGAACAAGCACCCTCTTATTATGAAACTCAAGGAACCAAGATGTTATCAGCTGACCTTTAGCTATTACTGCTGTCTAAAGACTATTGCCATGGTGTCCTACTCTGAGATCAGACTTCTTGAATATCACTGGAAGTTGGAATCATACCTAAGGTCACCATTACTCCTGTCACATCCTAAGTTTAAGTCCCAGTTAAGATCATTATGTACTTGGTAGAGCTAATTCATCCCCGCTAGTCCAGACTTATACCTTTCACTGCCCTGCATTACCACAGAAGCCAAGCACGCCTAAAAGTTATGACAACATCAGAGTCGACATAAAAGTCCACTTCTCTGTGTGGAAAGAAATGGTCAAGGCAGGTCTTGAAATGTTTCCTCACTGATCACTTGGTAACATTAACTCATAGGCAACAGGGAGTGGGTCTGAGCAAAGTTTAATGGCCTAGCCTTCTTCACCTCTCTGATTAGGGCATCTTAGTAACATATAGACCTTTCATAGAAAGAATCATCATTTTAGATTAACTATTAGCTTGAGGCTAATAAGGATTGTCCCATAAAGTCCTTGAATCAGTGATGAAAAGTGTACCCTCATTGTTAGAAAAGATTAAAAATCATCCAAATATGGTGGACATTGAGCTACACTGAGCACACTTAACTATTTTAATTAAAGTTTATTGGATATTTACAAAGTACATAGTAAATGCTCAAAAAGTGCAAATTATTATTATTACATTATTATTTTGTGTGTGTACTTAACACTGTCCTAAGTGCCTTATGTGAATTATTTCACTTAATCCTCAGAAACGTCCTCTGAGGCAAGTACTATTAGCTCCAAATTAAAGTCAGCTTGACGAGGCTGGATAACCTGCTTAGGGTCACTGGTAGAGCCACAATTCAAACTTTTGATTCCAATGCTAGTGTTTGAAGCCACTCTACTATATTTCATCCTATCACAGAGAAAATCTTCCATGAAATGCCCTCACAAAATAAATGTAGATTTTTAATAAGGCTTTTGTTCACTTGTTATGGATAAGTAGTGGCAGTTTGGAATACTTGTTAAGATGGCAGGTTCTGTAAAGAGACAGCCAAGGTTTGAATCCAGGCTCTGTCATGTACAAGTTATATGACTTTGAACAAATGACTTAAAATCTCTGTGTTTCAGCTTTCTATCTGTAAAAGTACATCACAGACTTATTGTGAGATATTTACATATCTAATATGTAAAATGAGTTGACACATGTAAACCCCAAACATATAAACACATGTAACACATGTAAGATGTTAACACATATACAGTGTTTAGGATAGTACTTGGTTTACAGCAAATATTAAAAAAAAAAAAACACAAAAAAGCACAAGCTACTATTATTTGGGGTATATCAAATATTCTGATATATTTTCTACTCCTGTATTTTCCAATGAAAGAATAAATTCCAGGCCAACAGAAAATGATTTCATGCCCAAATTCATTGACATGTTGCAGTCATTCATTCAACATGTGTTTGAGGGCTTTTTGTGTGTAAAGCATTGTGCTTGGAACTGGCTATTGTGTTCTGAGTTAGGGGCCAAATGAATGCGGACTAGCTATCTAACTTCACCATAAGAGACATTTCACAGTAGGTAATTCATTTTGATTCAGCCCTAGAAATGGCTTGGATTTCTCTGTTTCTCTAGGGGCCTCCCCCTGTATCAGGCTAATCTAAGACTCAGCAGTCCTAACTATTAAATAATGGATTAGCAAAGTCTTCTAACAATCAAGTATTGATCAAATGCTGAATAAAATAACCTAGGAGAGTCAGCAGCAAAATGTGCTGATCATTATTTCTCTACTAGAAGCCTAAGCTTATCTTTAGATAAGTAAGGTCCCCAATGGCTGCAATCAGTTAGTTCACTTGTTAAAAACATGCCTAATAAGTTGTTAAACTATTTGATCCCACTTGTAACTTCCAAGGACTTAACAATCTATGTACTACTCTGTTTTATAGTTATTATTGTTCTTGAACTATGAACATTTGGTGAGTAAGAGAGCTCTGGAGCTCTGTGTCCATTGGTTATAGCACAGACTTGAAAGTGAAAACCTGCTTGCTATTCTGAAAGCATCTTCATGCTGGTTGCCCATATCCCCACTGCCACTCTTTTCCAACTAGACAA
This sequence comes from Neofelis nebulosa, assembly GCF_028018385.1. NCBI lineage: Eukaryota > Metazoa > Chordata > Mammalia > Carnivora > Felidae > Neofelis > Neofelis nebulosa. Next base: position 70,189,632 of record NC_080785.1, on the reverse strand, counting down.
AAAGCCTTGGTTACTTTGTAAGAGAAAAAGGATTAATCTAGGAAAACTCATCACTTTTGTTTTCATCTGGGAGACAGTATATCACTGATTGCATGAATAATGGAGACAGATAAATCATTGAGATAGTCTAGCCAAAGTAAATGTCCCTGGAGGTTTCTATTTCATCTATTGCTCTTAGATGTCTGGTGTGCTGAAATAACACAGTGTTTCCTAAATTCTTAGCATCATATTTTAGTGTTAGAAGCACTCTTAATGATCAAGGTCTTTATTTTTTAGTGTTTCATTTATGAGAGAGAGAGAGAGAGAGAGAGAGAGAGAGAGAGAGAGAGAGACTGAACTGTCAGCATAGAGCCCGACACGGGGCTCAAACCCACAAACTGTGAGACCATGATCTGAGCCAAAGTCGGACGCTTAACCCACTGAGCCACCCAGGGACCCCTTACATTGAGCATTTTATATGATTCCATTTCCTCTCCTTTCTTAGTATGTTGGTTGTGCTTCTTCTTAAATTATTTTATTGGTTGCCTTAGAGTTTCAATATACATTTACAACTAATCTATGTCCACTTCCAAACAACACTGTACCACTTCACAGGTAGTGTGAATACCTTATAACAAAATATTCCTAATCCCTCTCACCCATCCCTTGTATCATTTTTGTCCCTTATTTTGCTTATATATCAACATACATAAGCATATTTATAAGCATAATAATCAAATACATAGCTGTTATTATTTTGAGCAAACTATTATCTGTTAGACCAATTAAGAAGAAGAAAAATAATTTTTCACTTTATCTTCATTTATCCCTTCTTTAATGCACTTCTTTCTTTTATGCAGATCCAGGTTTTTGACCTATATCATTTTCCTTTACTCTAAAGAACTTCTTTTAACATTTCAACTAGCTAGGCAGGTCCACTGGGAACAAATTCCCTTGTTGTCTGAGAAAGTCTTAATTTCATCTTCAGTTTTGAAGGATAATTTCACAGGATACAAAATTCTAGGTCGTTGAGTCTTTTCTCTCAACACTACAAATATTTCACTCTACTTTCTTCTTACCCACATGCTTTCTGAAGAGAAGTCAGATATCAATTTTTGTCTTTGCTCTTCTATATGTAAGGTGTCTCCCTCCCTCCCTCCCTCTCTCTCTTTCTTTTCTTTCTTTCTTTCTTTCTTTCTTTCTTTCTTTCTTTCTTTCTTTCTTTCTTTCTTTCTTAGTAAGCTCTATGTGGGGCTTGAACTCATGACCTTGAGACCAAGAGTCACATGCTCTATCAACTGAACCAGCCAGGTGCTCCCCCACAAGTTGCTTCTTTCAGGATTTTTCTTTATCTTTGATTTTCTATAATATGAAGATGATGTGCCAAGGTGTAGTTTTGTTGTTGCTGTTGTTTGGCATTTATCTTACTTGGTGTTCTCTGAGCTTCCTCGATCTGTAGTTTGGCATCTGACATTAATTTGGGGGAAAATCTTAATCATTATTGTTTCAATAAATTTGTCTTTTTCTTTTTCTCTTTCTTCTCCTATTATGTGTATGTAGTTGTACCACAGTTCTTGGTACAGTTCTTGGATATGCTCTTCTGGTTTTTCAGTCCTTTTCTCCTTTGTTTTTCAGTTTTGGAGGATTCTACTGAGATATGCTCATGCTCAGAGATTTTCCTCAAAGTCATGTCCTGTCTACTAATAAGCCCATGCATTCTTCATTAATATTATTGTGTTTTTGATCTCTTACATTTCTTTTTGGTTCTTAGAATTTCCCTCTCATGTTTATATTATCCATCTGTTCTTGCATGCTGTCTACTTTATCAACTAGAGCCCTTAGCATATTAATCATAGTGGTTTTAAATTTGTGATCTGATAATTCCAACATACTTGCTATATTTGAGTCTGGTTTTGATGCTGAATCTCTTCAGCGTCTGGGTTTTTTGGTTTTTTTGTTTTTTTGCCTTTTTGTATATTGTAATTTTTTTCCTTAATAGCCAGACATGTTATACTGGGTAAAAGAAATTGCTGTTAATAAGCCTTTATTAATATGAGGTGTGGAAGAGGGGGAAGTGTTCTACAGCCCTATGATTAGGTCCCAGTCTTTCAGTAAGTTTATACTTCTGGATCGCAAATTCTACATGTGCTTCTCAGTTCTCTTACTCCCTTTAGGTGGTAAAGAATGCCTAGTGTGGGCTGGAGTTGGCTATTTCCCTTCCCCCATATAGAAGACTAGAAGGGGCTGGAGTTGAGTACTTCCCTTACTTCTCATAGAAGTCTAGATCCAGCTGGATTTGAATATTTCCGTTCCCCAGGCAGGCTAGTCCCTGATAAAACCACAGCAGGTTAGGCTCTGGTTAATTAGTTTCTCTTGTGGACAGACCTTGCTAAGAAGAAAAGAATGTTCTGGCATATTTCAAAATGGTTCCTTTTCCCCTCCCCCTACTGGAAACATGAGGAAATTTTTCTCTAAAATTCCCTGTGAGGACTTGGTAGAACTCCTGGGGATAAAACTCACAAAACAATGGAGGATCTCCTATGACTCAGACTCCTTGGAGATTAACTCTCAGAATTGTCCACACTGAGCCTCCAGCAATTCATCAATTACAGTACAGATTTCCCTACCCTGGCCATGGTTCCCCTGGAGGTTGCTACTTGTGGAATTCTACTTCAGTAAGTTGGGATTCTCCGTATTCACCTGCTGATCTCTCCCATTTGGGAGGCAACAGTTTGCCCTGTGACCTCACTTCTCTGATGGATCTAAGAAGAGTTGTTGATTTTTCAGTTTGTTTAGCTTTTGACTTCTTAGGATAGAGTGGCAACTTCCAGGCTTCTTACATGTCAGATTAGAAATTGAATGTCCACCGTGATGTATTTTAGAAGAGAATTTATGGTGATATGTAGAACTCAAACTGGTGTAAATATGGAAAAGAGGGTGGGGTAGAAATGGAATGAGTCTCTACAACCAGAAAATGAATTAAATAAAAACAAGAGGGAAAAGGAACAACATTGGAAACAAGAGATGGAGAGGTGCCTGGGATTGGAAAAATGAATATTAAAGAAGAGTCAACATCATCTGTGAATTTTTAAACGATAATAAAATGTATTAATGTGGTATTTATATAATACAAAGTTGATACAATTTAGTAAGAAAGGAAGAGAAAAAGAAGTAGAAGGAACATTAAGAGAGGCAATTGTATTATAACTGAACATAGTAAAACACTTTTGGTGGCAGGAGCAGGGTGGGAAACAATTTGGGGTCAAGAAGAACAGCACAATTACAAAATACTCCACTCATGTATACATGGCCTAAGTGATGAAGCCAGGAATAAAACCCAGATTTCCCGATTCCTGGCCATGGGCCTTAACTATTAAATCATGTTGCCTCTGCTGTCAGATAATCATCTTGCATCTGGAACATAAATACAGCCAATTCAAAAATGCATCTTGATCTTATCATGTGGTTAGCAATCCATGCTGTTATTATTGTCAATAGGACTGCATCCCATTAATACCACATTCACTTTTGGCAACAAATCTAGTGGCATAAGGTGGATAAATACAATATAGAATGTGGTCAAGGAAAATCACCCTTATTCCAAATACCAGAAGACATGAGAGGAAGCTCCTAGGTAGTGCTACTGTAGAGAATCTTCAGAGAGTCAAAGGGAAAAACTGGAAAAATTTATTTTAAATTAAGATTTGTTCAGCTTTAGTAATTCCAAATCATGTGGGATTTTTTAAAAAGTATAATGATTTGATTAGAAATTTATTTTTTAATTGAATACCAATTTTTACTATAAAAGATAATCTTTACTATCTTTACTGCTCAAGTGAAATTCATACAATGCTCATTTATATTGCTTAGATTTCTTTTTCACATTAATAGTTACTATATGCTACATAAGCTGGCGACTGATGGTCAGAATTAGTTACTTAATGCATGGTGAGTGATCAGCACAGACGCAAATTCTGACATTGAATTAATGGGATAATAAACCTATAGCTTGTTTTCCCTCCAAACACATTGGCTCCATGTTCAAAATGCTAGATTGTCTTAAAAACCCATACTACAATTAGTGCATCCGTATTCATAGCATTATTATTTACAATAGCCCAAAAGTGGGAGCAACACATTCATCAGATAAATGAATAAACAAAATGTGGTATATATGTATACAATGGAATATTATTCAGCCTTGAAAAGCAAAGATATTCTAATGCATGCTTCATGGATGAAACTTGAAGATGTTATGCTAAATGAATAATCACAAAAGGACAAATATTGTATGATTCCACTAATATGAGGCACCTGGAGTAATCATATTCATAGAGACAGAAAGTAGAATGGTGTTATCTAGGAAGTGAGGAATCAGGGAATGTGGAGTTTGTGTTTAACAAGCAGAGTTTCACTTGAAAAGATGAACTTCTGGAGATGGATGGTGGCAATGGCTGTACAATTATGTGACTGTATTTAATACCACTGAACTGTATTCTTAAAAATGGTACATTTTTCCCATAACAGTAAAGAAATCAAATTATTAATCAAAAATCTCCCAAAAAACAAGAGTCCAGGGCCAGATGGCTTTCTAGGAGAATTCTACCAAACATTTAGTATATGTGCTGCCGAAGTGAGCACGGAATTCTACCAAACATTTAAAGTAGAGTTAACACCTATTCTCTTGAAGCTGTTCCAAAAAATAGAAATGGAAGGAAAACTTCCAAACTCTTTCTATGAGGCCAGCATTACCTTGATTCCAAAACCAGACAGAGACCTCACTAAAAAGGAGAACTATAGACCAATTTCCCTGATGGACATGGATGCAAAAATCCTCAGCAAGATATTAGCCAACCAGATCAAACAATACATTAAAAAAAAATTATTCACCACGACCAAGTGGGATTTATACCTGGGATGCAGGGCTGGTTCAATATCCACAAAACAATTAACATGATTCATCACATCAATAAAAGAAAGAACAAGAACCATATGATCCTCTCAATAGTTGCAAGAAAGCATTTGACAAAATACAGCATCCTTTCTTGATAAAAACCCTCAAGAAAGTAGGGATAGAAGGAGCATACCTCGAGATGATAAAAGCCATATGTGAATGACCCAATGCTAATATCATCCTCAATGGGGAAAAACTGAGAGCTTTCCCCCTAAGGTGAGGAACAAGACAGGGATGTCCACTCTAGCCACTGTTATTCAACATAGTATTGGAAGTATTAGCCTCTGCAATCAGACAACACAAAGAAACAAAAGGCATCCAAATCGGCCAGGAGGAGGTCAAACTTTCACTCTTCGCAGAAGACATGATACTCTATATGGAAAATCCAAAAGATTGTACCAAAAAACTGCTAGAATTGATTCATGAGTTCAGCAAAGTTGCAGGATATAAAATCAATGCACAGAAATAAGTTGCATTCTTATTCATCAACAATGAAGCAACCGAAAGAGAAATCAAGGAATCGATCCCATTTACAATTGCACCAAAAACCATAAAATACCAAGGAAAAAAATCTAACCAAAGAGGTGAAAAATCTATACACTGAAAACTATAGAAAGCTTATGAAAGAAATTGAAGAAGACACAAAAAAAAATGGGAAAAGATTCCATGCTCTTAGATACGAAGAACAAATATTGTTAAAATGTTGATACTACCCAAAGCAATCTACATATTCAATGCAATTCCTATCAAAATAATACCAGCATTCTTCACAGAGCTAGAACAAAGAATCCTAAAATTTGTATGGAACCAGAAAGGACCCCGAACAGCCAAAGCAATCTTGGAAAAGAAAACCAAAGCAGGAGGCATCACAGTCCCAGATTTCAAGCTATACTACAAAGCTGTAATCATCAAGACAGTATGGTACTGGCACAAGAACAGACACTCAGACCAATGGAACAGAATAGAGAACCCAGAAATGGACCCACAAACGTAGGGCCAACTAATCTTTGACAAAGCAGGAAAGAATATCCAATGGAATAAAGACAGTCTCTTCAGCGAGTGGTGCTGGCAAAACTGGACAATGATATGCAGGAGAATGAACCTGGACCAGTTTCTTACACCACACACAAAAATAAACTCAAAATTGATGAAGGACCTAAATGTAAGACAGGAAGCCATCAAAATCCTCGAGGAGAAAGCAGGCAAAAACCTCTTTGATCTTGGCCGCAGCAACTTCTTACTCAACACGTCTCCAGAGACAAAGGAAACAAAAGCAAAAATAAACTACTGGGACTTCATCAAAATAAAAAGCTTCTGCACAGTGAAGGAAACAATCAGCAAAACTAAAAGGCAACCGACAGAATGGGAGAAGATATGTGCAAACGACATATCAGATAAAGGGTTAGTATCCAAAATCTATAAAGAACTTACGAAACTCAACACCCAAAAAACAAATAATCCAGTGAAGAAATAGGCAAAAGACATGAATAGACACTTCTCCAAAGAAGACATCCAGATGGCCAACCGACACATGAAAAATGCTCAACATCACTCATCATCGGGGAAATACAAATCAAAACCACAATGAGATACCACCTTACACCTGTCAGAATGGCTAACATGAACAACTCAGGCAACAACAGATGTTGGCGAGGATGCAGAGAAAGAGGATCTCTTTTGCATTGTTGGCGGGAATGCAAGCTGGTGTAGCCACACTGGAAAACAGTCTGGAGGTTCCTCAAAAAATTAAAAGTAGAAATACCCTAGGCCTCAGCAATTGCACTCTAGGTATTTATCTAAGGGATACAGGTGTGCTGTTTCGAAGGGACATATGCACCCCAATGTTTATAGCAACACTATCAACAATAGCCAAAGTATGGAAAAAGCCCAAATGTCTATCGATGGATGAATGGGTAAAGAAGATATGGTGTGTATGTATATGTATATATATATATATATATATATATATATATATATATATATAAAATGGAGTATTGCTCGGCAATGGAAAAGAATGAAATCTTGCCATTTGCAACTACGTGGATGGAACTGGAGGGTATTATGCTAAGCGAAATTAATCAGTCAGAAAAAGACAAATATAACTTCACTTATATGAGCACTTTAAGAGACAAAACAGATGAACATAAGGGAAGGGAAACAAAAATCATATAAAAACAGGGAGGGGGATAAAACATAAGAGACTCTTAAATATGGAGAACAAACAGAGGGTTACTGGACGGGTTGTGGGAGGGGGGATGGGCTAAATGGGTAGGGGCACTAAGGAATCCGCTCCTGAAATCATTGTTGCACTATATGCTAACTAATTTGGATGTAAATTTAAAAAAATTGAATTAAAAAAATCAGTTTTCCCATCAATAAATAAATAAATACTAAAAAAAATGTTACATTTTTATGTTATGTATAGGTTACCATAATAAAAAATCCTACCAATCCTATCAATTACTTTTAATTTAAACATATAAACTCTAGAGTTGTCCACAGGAAATTTGATTTACCTATTCTTAACATTGATATTCACATTACAAATAGTTTCTTCATGGCTACCTTTGAAGTTTTTTGCTTAAGCAAAGGAAATCAAAAGTAACAACTCTCAAAGGAGAAGCTGGAACTTGGATCAGAATTCAAATAGTATAATCCAGACCACCATGTAGCATGCCAATATCAAGGAAGGTGAAATTAATGTGATGTACTTTTATAAAATAAGGTCTGTTTCCAAGGTTCATGTCTAAAAATGCTATTTTAAAAATCCAGATGAGAAGTTCTATAAGTGGTCATTGCAAATAGTTCAGGTACTTCATCTTCTAGCTCTGGCTAGAAACATCTTGTCTTCTTCCCATCAATGCTCCTTTGAGATCCTTTCTAAATTAACAAGAGTATTATTTGGGTAAATTTATGCCTTGAAAGCTGAATGGCTCACAGTAACTGGGTGAGGTAGAAGGGCTGTCAGCACACAAATCATGCAAAGATTGCCTCTGTCTGTGACTGCCTGTAGCCACTGGAGCCACCATCAGTCTGGGCTTCATGTAGACTGAAGAAGACTGACATCGTCTTGTGTTTTTGTTTTTTGGTCTTTTTTTCTTTTTTTCAATATATGAAATTTATTGTCAAATTGGTTCCCATACAACACCCAGTGCTCATCCCAAAAGGTGCCCTCCTCCATACACATCACCCACCCCCCCCCTCCCTCCCCCCATCAACCCTCAGTTTGTTCTCAGTTTTTAAGAGTCTCTTATGCTTTGGCTTTCTCCCACCCTAACCTCTTTTTTTTCCCCCCTTCCCCTCCTCCATGGGTTTCTGTTAAGTTTCTCAGGATACACATAAGAGTGAAAACATATGGTATTGTCTTGTGTTTTTGATTCAGGCCAGTGTCCTTGGTGGAGTCTAATTCCTGTCTGAGAATATTATGTGAGAAGGAGCTGAATATCAACACCTCAGAAGTTAGAAAACAAATAGAATCATAGTTCTTAGAATGTAACTGGTCTTAAGAAATAATGTGATAAGTCCTGACTTCACAGATTCATTCACTCGTTCAGTCAGTCATCTGATTGTTATTAATCACTTACTATGTATTGGGCATTGTGCTGGTCCAGTTTTGTAAGGAGATAATGATTATAAGACAATATAACCAGTTAAAGAGAGGTACAACATTTGATAAGGATTCAAAGAGATCATTTTTAAAAATTTTTAGTGTTTATTTATTACTGAGAGACAGAGACAGAGCACGAGCATGGGAGGGGCAGCCAGAGGAGGAGACACAGAATCTGAAGCAGGCTCCAGGCTCTGAGATGTCAGCACAGAGCTGGACACGGGGCTGGAACCCACAAACTGTGAGATCATGACCTGAGCTGAAGTCAGATGCTTAACCAACTGAGCCACCGAGGAGCCCCTCAAAGAGATCATTTTTGACTGAGGAATTATTAAAAGGTTTTGTGGAAAGAGACACTGCAATTAGAAGAGAGTGTGAGAGGCTATGCAAATAAATCCAATAAAGAATACATGTTCGTCCAAGTTGCCTAAAGAATATACCTATAGGCTGACGTATACAGTAAAAATTGGAAGAGACAATACGACAAGAAAGTTAGGTTGGGGACATAATATAGAATGTCAGATTGAAGATTTTTCAAGAGTATGAAAAAGAGGAGGGATTTTAAAAAATTTTTAATATATTTTGGGCAAAGTGCGAGTGAGGAGAGGCAGAAGGAAGGGAACAGAGAATCCGAAGCGGGCTCTGTGCTGGCAGGCTGACAGCAGCGAGTGTGATGTGGGGCTCAAACTCACGGACTGTGAGATCATGACCTGAGCCGAAGTCTGACGCTCAACCAACTGAGCCACCCAGGTGCCCCAAGGGGAGTGATTATAGTCAGAAGCATAGGCATGTTCTTGCATGAGGGAGAAAACCTGAAAGAGGGGTTGTAAAAAGATGGTGGTGTGGAGAGTCAGTATGTAAAATGACCATTGCTCTTTTTGATTGCCTTCTTTCTGGGTCTCACAGTTGGACCACTGGTGTGAGAATTACGTGTTGAACAGACTGACCCTTGCTTTCACAAAACTTCCTCTAAAACAGGGTTTCTCAAAATTAAAAATAAAATGCAAATACATCACTCAAGGATCTTGTTAAAATTCAGATTCTGATTCATTAGTCTAGTAGGGCAAGGCCTGAGAGTCTGCATTTCTGGAAAGGTCTCAGGTGCTGCTGCTATGGCTCAAGCATTGACATGTCGAGTAGCCAGGCTTTAAAGTTGTATCATTAGCATCTAAAGTTCCCAACCATCTCATCCGCATACTCCCTTATAAATTGATAAGCAGACACAATTTTGGAGGTTGTACCCATGGGCCACATAACCCCTTGATGAGAAATCATAGAAACATATATAACATGGAGTGCTTGGAATAAGTGAGATTCACCTGACTTATGGTATGATCTGTCTGAGATTTATAATAATTTAAAAAATCAAATTAGCTAGCACACATGAACTACTAAGCTAATGAGCCCTCACCACCTGCCTCATTCCACCTCAGGCTGCAGGTAGCCTGGAGCAGGCTTGGATCAATTAGTCAATGTAATTGAAGCCAAATGTAATTAATTATATAATTTGGGGCTGTTCGAGTTTAATTTCACTAAATCACATTATGAAACTGGGGCATTATGAAGGATTAGTGAGAAAAGGGAAAGAGGCTTGAGTAAAGCTTTCCCAAGAGCTGTAATACATGTATTATTTCTTGATCTGATATCCTTAGTAGAAGTGCAGATGCTCTAAACTCCCTATTTATTGTTGATAAAAATCTTTGTGTCCTGTGTACTGATGGGTTTGTGATCAAGCGGTCACTTATTAAAAAGCATCAATGGGCTGTTACCCCTGATGGGATGGGAAGCTGGAAAGGAGAAAGCATCAGAGAAGAAGCCCAGACTTTGATGTTGACTCACAAGGGAGTCACTGACAGAAATACAGAAGGAAGGTGAAGAAGTTAATGTGGAAGTGAAGAGCATAAACTGGGTTTTCTTAATTGCTTTCATTACATAATTAGCACTATAGGTTAAATTGTGTCCACCCCAAAAGATGTTGGAATCCTAACTCCTAGTACCTGTACTTGTGATCTGATTTGGAAACAGGATCCTAGAAGATGATCAGATTAAGGACATTAAGACAAACTGAGGACAGATGATCAAATGAAGACATTAGAGTGGGCCTTCATCCGATTTGTCTCCTTATTAAAAGGGGACATTTGTATGCAGAGAGAGATGCAGAGAGAGAAGATGAAGTAAAGACACAGGAAAAGCACCATCTATAAGCAAAGGAATGCCTGAGGCTACCAGAAGCCAGAGAAGAGACATGGAACAGATTCTCCCTCACAGATGTCAGAAGGAACCGACCCTCCCAGCATGCTGATTTCAGACTTCCAGCCTCCAGAACTTGGAGAAAATAAGTTTCTATTGTTTAATCCATCCAGTCTATGGAACTTTGTTATAGTAGCCCCAGGAAACCTTTATAAGTAATATATGTTACTATACAAAAAAAATCCGACACTAGAGAAGTACAAAGTAAAGAAATAAAAGGAGAAACTAATGTCCTTATCAAAAGAGTTGATGTCGTTTCTTTCAGGCCTTTTTTCTATGTTCATAAAAATATCTTTGTCTGCACAGCAGAAGAAACAACCAACAAAACTAAAAGACAACATACTGAATGGGAGAAGATATTTGCAAATGACATATCTGATACAGGGTTAGTATCCAAAATATATAAAGAACTTACACAACTCAACACCAAAATAACAACCCAATTAAAAATGAGCAGAAGACATGACACACATTTCCTCAAAGAAGACATACAGGTGGCCAACAGACACATGAAAAGATGCTCAACATCACTCATCACCAAGGAAATGTAAATCAAAACCATAATGAGATATTACCTCACACCTGTCAGAAAGGCCAAAATCAAAACCACAAGAAACAACAAGGGTTGGTGAGGATGTGGAGAAAAAAGAATGCTCATGCACTATTGCTGGGAATGTAAACTGGTGCAGCCACTGTGGAAAACAGTATGGATTTTCCTCAAGAAACTAAAAATAGAACTACCCTATGATCCAGGAATCACACTACTGGGTATTTATCCAAAGAACACAAACACGCTAAATTAAAGGGATATATGCACCCATATATTTGTTGTAGCATTATGTACAATAACCAAATTATGGAAGTAGCCTAAGTGTCCATGGATAGATGAATGGATAAAGAAGATCTCACACACACACACACACACACACACACACACACACACACACACGCACAATGGAACATTATTCACCATAAAAAAGAATGAAATCTTGCCATTTGCAACATGGATGGATCTAAAGTATAAGACTAAGTGAAATAAGCCAGTCAGAGAAAGAGAAGTACCATGACTTCACTCATATGTGGAATTTAAGAAACAAAACAAATAAACAAAGGAAAAAAAGAGAGATGAACCAAAAAACAGACTCTTAACTATAGAGGACAAACTGATGGTTACCAGAAGGGTAGTGGGTGGGAAGCATAGGTGAAAGGGATTAAGAGTACATTTATCTTGATGAACATTGAGTAATGTATGGAATTGCTGAATCACTATATTGTACACCTAAGAACCAATATAATACTGTATGTTAACTATACTAGAAATAAAGTTTTAAAAATCTTTGTTATAAAAATTAGATTACACTGTAGATATTACTCTATAACTTGCTTTTTTCATTTCATAAATATATTGTGGACATTCTCCAACATCAGTCCATATAGATCTGCTCTTTCATTTTAATAGCTGCATAGATTTCATTTTGTGGATGTTGCATATAGTTTATGATATATATTTAGGGGAAGAAGAATTTGCTATTACAAACAATCCTGCCATTAATATATTTTTTCAAATATCTCTGTGCTCTTCTGAGAGTCTTGTTATAAGATATAGAAGTGGAATTGCAAAGTCAAAGATTCCTGTGCTTAATGATCTTATCAAACTTCTCTTTAAAAATGTTGCAATTACACTCCAGCTGTGGCATGAGAGTGTCTCCTTCTCCACTCTTTTCAACGTACATATTACCAATCTTTTAAAATTTTTACCAACCTGGAAGATAAACAACCAGAGTGTCATTATTTTTAACACCAATATGTCCATGGTCACCAGTAAGATTGACATTTTTTTTTTAATTTCTGGCCATTTGATGTTCACATTTTGAGGATTGCCTATTCATGTCCTTTGCTCATCTCTGATGGCTGTCTTTTTTTTTTTTCTAATGAATAACACTAAGTATTTTGTATGTTTGGGATAGTAACAAAATAGTCATGACAAATATTTCCCCCACATCTATTAAGTTTAGTCTGTTAAATATCAAATAGTAGGTTTTGGTAACTTTTATTATGTTTATTATAACATGCCTCTAGTATATTTAATTTGACAGTAGTCACATCCATCAATCTTTTCATTCATGGTGGTATATTTCAGCTTTAGACAGATACATATAGAGTCAAAGGCATAGATCTTAAATGTGTAAGTACTTGTATTATATTTAAGGAGCTGAAGGCATTAGGCTAGGTGGTACAGGAATAATTATCATGTAGGATGGTGTTAGAAATTAGAGGAAACAGTATAGGCTAGTGCCGGACTGGTGAATTTTTTGGTTGAGGCAAATCACAGTTCACTTAATCTGTATAGTGTGTATTACAATCCATTCCCTAATGCTACTGGGTGCATGTATTGAAGACATGTGTTGAGATGAATTCACCTTGTATTCCCCTTACTCAAATGGGGGTCTGGGAAGGAAAGGGTTTGCACATTGTCTCCAGTTAGTAACAGGGATACCAACCTGTACAGTAAACTGGGAGCTTGTAAACTGAAACATGTAAGTGAAATCCATGTACATATTAGGATGAGAAAGAGTGACAGATTAATGAGTACAACAGAAGGGTAATGTCATCATTAAGTCAAGAACAGAAGAATTAGGGCCAGTAGCCAATGTCATTGTGTCTGTGGTAGCTGCAGATATAATCAAGTGATTGTTGGTGTGAATATCTGGCCCACTCTCTGTAGCTCTAGTGTACACTGTTCAGATCTGTAGTTACTGGAGTTGGGATATCATTGCTGCCCATCAGATACAACCAAGCTCCTTTGCTCTGAATCTATATTCATCATGCAACCTTCAGTTCAGAATTTTGTTTCCTAAGTAGATTATCTTATCAGGAAGGCAATGATCAACTAAACCAGAATCAATATTCTGATTAGCTTGGCAGACATATGTCTCTTTGTGAATTATTCAGTCCTTTAGTAAAGGAGGTGATGCTTTACATCATCTTTTCCCCCCTCCACTAATTGTTCCCATACTCACAGATTTATTTGGTACGAAAAAGAGCCCGTATAGTACATTATGTGCCTCCATCATCCATATGGCTCCATCACATATTATTCTGTCCTTATGCTAACAAAGACTGAATAGCTTTATTTTTTAAAAAATTTATTTATTTATTTTGAGAGAGAGAGAGAGAGCGAGCAAGCGAGCAAGCATGCACCAGTGGAGAAGGGGCAGAAGGAAAGGGTGAGAGAATCCCAAGCAGACTCTGCACTGTGAGCATAAAGCCTGATGTGGGGCTCAATTCCACGAATTGTGAGATCATGACCTGAGCTGAAATCAAGATAGATATCAATGTATATAATACATATGGTAATATTCATAAGTGGAGGCAAATCAGTGGCTTGGGGTTATTTGGTATTAAGAAAATGTGATTGGTGAAGAAATAAACTATATGATATTTTAGGAGGTGATACATGCCATGGAAAAAGAAATGTGAGTGGGGCTGGGAGTGTAGGGGTGGGGTGTGGGTCGACATTTTTAAATAGGCTGGTGGTAGGGAAGAGGGGCCCATTCAGGAGACTGGGTGAAGACTTGAGGGAGGTGAGGGAAGGAAAACTTGGGTACGTGGAGGCACAACCTTCTAGGAAGAGACAGCCACCAGTACAAGACCCTCGCATATCTGCCATCGTGAAAGTTTTCTGTGTTTAAAACAAAGAGACAAACAAACTCTTCTGTAAAGATCCACAAAGCCTCCCTATGCTGGCCAAAATGGTAAAAGTAATGAATATTTATTCCTGGAGTTTTAAATCACATGCAGAGACTAAAAAGAGCAAGGTTATTTGGTTACTGAGAATGAAAAGGATCATCTGACAGTTGTGTACTTTCAAGAAGAGGAGATAGGGGGAAAAGGGGCCACTAGAAAGAGTTTTGATGGAGGTAAGGCTTTATGTAACCAGAAGGAAAACATTATAATCACCCTAGTAGAGGGGGTCACAGTGGAAGCATAACATCAAAGGATGCCACGGGTCATTCATCATCACTTGTTATTTTGCAGCCTAAGATAAGACTTTGGTAGAGGACAGTGTGAAATGACAAGATCCCCAGACCACGCCTACTCTGTTCCATACTTCTGTGATTTCTGACTAGTTAAACAATCAGCTGGAGACTCAGTTTCTTTATCTGTGGAATTGGGAAATAACAACACAAGGCCAACCTACTTCATAGGGCTTTTTGTGAGAATCAAATGAGGTTATAGGAGAAACTGTTCTGTAAGTAATCAAATGCTATCCAAACAGAAGATATTTTTATTCTCAAGGCTTTTATTTTCATCAAATACCTGATATAATGTGTGATTCCTTTTAGTTCACACCTGGAAATAGTCTGCATTTTCAGGATGAAAGTAACCTCAGTCCTGCTGGTTTACTGTCCAGTTGTCCCTCCACCCCCAACAACAATGGCTGTAATGGCCAAAGGGTAGGAAAAAGGTTCAGAAGAAAATCTAGCACCATCACATAGATTAGGAAGCAGCATAGGAAGAAAATCCATGCTCTACTTTTTCTTCTAGAACAGAAATAAAAGGGGGCCATGTCTATGTTTTGGGAAAATCTTCCAGCATCTGCTCCCAGATTTTTATTTTTCTGTGCCTTAGAAGACAGAGGTTGGTAGGTTGGGCTCACCTTTGCCCTGGCTCTCCTCTTCCGGGTTCTTATCAGATGTGAGCTGGGCCAGGTGATGTTGGCCACAGGCTTGCTTTTCTCCTCCACTGCTGATTTTCCTGAGAGCCCCGTAATACTCAAGGTCAGACCTTCCCATACAGCACTGAAGCTGACAAATCTAATCTCTCAAGCAAACAGGTTATTTTGCTGCAAAACCTCACAAAGAAAGGGGAGGGACATTTCCCTTGGCTTGAAATTTTAAGCCACTTTGAGTCCAAGCTCACAGAATGTCTCTGTGATTTTCTTCAAGGGGGCCTACAGGCAAAAAAAGAGAGGGCTTTCTGTCTCTTATTGAATGTCCCCATTTCTAGCCTCAGTCAGGCTACTTAGAAAAAAAACCCTCCAGCTTTTATCAGCTTAAACCTGGCACAGACATGAGGTGTGTGAAAGGATGTAGGTTGTTACTCAGTGCCTCTGGCATATCATGTTAAGATGAAAAGCATAAGTTTGCTACT